>NC_089510.1:45026163-45361948 GCF_036850995.1 Saccopteryx leptura
AGCTCTTTGGCCTCTTGAGTATGGCTCTTCCACAAAATACCATGTGCAGGTGCTACCTTGATAAGGAATGTACCTACCTATATAGTTTAAGTTTAAAAAAATTGGCTCTCAAAAGAAATTTCAATCATTGTACTGTTGATATTTGGCTCTGTTGACTAATGACTTTGCGAATCAATAGCCTACATCATTGAAACAGCAAAATCTCAGTGAAGGACAGCTTTGGAACTTCACAGAGCTAAAACTTGTAATACAGCCACAACTACTGGAAGAAACATCTCAAAACTGAAATTTACTCTTGAGTTTTATTTTCTTTCATTTTTATATTTTTTATTATTTTGTTTTTTTATTTTTTGTTTTCATTTTTTTTCTGTCCTTTTCTTCTTTAATGCCATAATTTATTTTTTTTAAATTTTATTGTATTTTTTTAAATCTTAATCCTTCATTTTTTTAGTTGTTTTTTTTTGTTAGGGTTCTTAACAATACCACTCTCAAGGAAGAAGAAATTGAATACCATGGCTACACAAGACAGAAATAGTTCAGAAATAAAATAAAAATCTCCAGAAAAAAATATCAATCACATGGAAAGTTCAGAGTTAAATGATAGAGAACTCAAAGTTGAAGTTTTAAAAATATTCAACGAGATGTGAGAAAACACCAATAGGCAACTTAATGAGCTCAGAAAGCAAATTAATGAACAAAATGAATACCTCACCAAGGAGATTGTAACTTGAAAAAAAGAGATGAAGAATTCAATACAAGAATTAAAGACTGAGGTAGCAAGTTTAGTTAATTGAAAAATCCAGATAGCGGAAAAATCAGTGACATTGAAGACAGGCAACTAGAGATGCTACAGAGAGAAGAGGAGATAACTTTATATGAATGGTCTCACTCCATCAGATAGAGCAGAAATAATGGGTACATCAGAATAAAACAGGGAGAAAGAAAAAAAGAGCCTATTAAAACAAATAAATTAGTCCTGGCCGGTTGGCTCAGCGGTAGAGTGTCGACCTGGCGTGGGGGAGACCCAGGTTCGATTCCTGGCCAGGGCACATAGGAGAAGCACCCATTTGCTTCTCCACCCCACCCCCTCCTTCCTCTCTGTCTCTCTCTTCCCCTCCCGCAGCCAAGGCTCCATTGGAGCAAACATGGCCCGGGCGCTGGGGATGGCTCCTTGGCCTCTGCCCCAGGCGCTAGAGTGGCTCTGGTCACGGCAGAGCGATGCCCCGGAGGGGCAGAGCATCGCCCCCTGGTGGGCAGGGCGTCGCCCCTGGTGGGCGTGCTGGGTGGATCCCAGTCGGGTGCATGCGGGAGTCTGTCTGACTGTCTCTCCCCATTTCCAGCTTCAGAAAAGTACAAACAAACAAACAAACAAAAACAAATAAATTATGAGAATTTCTCAAACCTATGGAAAGAGAACCTCGAATCCAAGAAGCAAACAGAACACTGAGTTACATTACCCACACAGACTTACTCCAAGGCACATTGTAATAAAATTATTGAAAATTAATAACACAGAAAGAATCAACAAGACAGCTAGGGAAAAGAACAACATAACATATAAAGGAAAGCCCATTACATTATCATCAGACTTCTCAGCAGAAACTATACAAGGCAGAAGAGAATGGATCCAACCATTCAAAGTACTGAAAGAAATTACCAGCCAAGAATACTATACCCATTAAAGTTATCCTTTAAATATGAAGGAGAAATAAAAACTTTTACAGACATACAGAAGCTGAAGAAATTTATCACCAGAAAACTCTCATTGCAGGAAATTCTCAAGGGGATTATTCGACCAGACACACACACAAAAACAAATCAAAACAACAATTAAAAGCTCCAAGTGGGGAACCTGGCTATGGTGGCAGTGGCTGTGATACTCACTGCGGGGGCAGAGCCTGGCAGGGCCACCTGTAGGGCAGTGGGGGCGGAGCTTGACAGGGCGTCCCGTGTGCCCACGGGGGACAGCACCCAACGAGGCTGCCTGCAGGGAGGTCGGCCGGGCAGCCTGCGCTGTGGCCTGCTAGCCCATATGCCAGGCAGTACATGAGCACCCAAGGAGGCAGCGGTAGTGGCGGGCCAGTGGACAGACCACACCTCAGGAATAGAGAGGCCACATCCACTGGCAAGAGTAGATAAATGCCAGCCTAGGAGTGCAGCTGATATTTACAACAGCATCTGGGCTCAGATGCATTTTTGGCTGTTGTAAAGGTAGCCAAAAATTCTGGATCACCAGCAGCTCCAAGAAGGTTGCTAAGGGCCTGTCATAAGCACTGACCCCTATTGGTCTGCACAAGATTACAGCCAGGGAGGTTTAAAGTTGGCACATTCAGTGGCCAGATATGGAGAGCATCAGCCGCAGACCTAACAACCTTAGTTAGAATGGTATCTGCAGGAAGAAGTCCTCATAATTGACCCAGCTAAGGCATAGAAAATGCCGACATAACCCTAACCCTAACCCTAACCCTAACCCTAACCCTAACCCTAACCCTAACCCTAACCCTAACCAAATATTCAAAGAAAAACTAACTCCTATCCTTCTCAAGCTATTTCAAAAAATTCAAGAGGGAAGACTTCCAAGCTCCATTTATGAGGCAAGCATAATTCTCATTCCAAAACCAGGCAAAGACACTACAAAGAAAGAAAACTATAGGCAAATATCCCTGATGAATTTAGATGCTAACATTCTCAACAAAATATTAGCAAACTGGATCCAGCAATACATGAAAAAATTCATACATCATGATCAAGTGAGATTTACTTTGGGGAGGCAAGTCTGGTACAATATTTGTAAATCAATCAATGTAATTCATCACATAAACAAAAGGAAGGAGAAAAATCACATAATAATATCAATGGATGCAGAAAAAGCATTTGATAAAATCCAGTACACATTTTTGATCAAAACTCTCAGCAAAATGGTAATACAGGGAATATACCTCAACATGATAAAGGCCATCTAGGACAAACCTATAACCAACATCATAATCAATGGGCAAAAATTAAAAGCAATCCCCTTAAGATCAGGAACAGGGCAGGGATGGCCATTTTACCACTATTATTCAACATAGTTCTGGAAGTCCTAGCAACAGCAATCAGACAAGAATAAGAAATAAAAGGTATCCAAATTGGAAAAGAAGTGAAACTATCATTATTTGCTAATGATATGATACTGTACATAGAAAACCCTAAAGTCTCAGTCAAAACTCTACTGGATCTGATAAATGAATTCAGCAAGGTGGCAGGATATAAAATTAATATTCAGGAGACCTGAAGATGGCAGAGGAGTAGGCAGATGCACAGACTCCCAGCTCACACCACCGAACTGGATTATAAACTAATTTATGAACAATCAGCATGAAAAACCAAATCTGGACTACAAGAACAGCTTTCAAAAACCAAGGAGCAAAGAAGAAGCCACAACAAACCTGGTAGAGAGCGCCTGAATATCCCCTGCTTACAGGAATGGGGGAGGGGATGAGGCTGGGCTCTCACTCCAAGGAAAAGAGCAGTAAATACTGCTCACAGCCACTTGCCTGGCAACCAGGGAACGAGGTGTGTTGAAAGGGCCCACTTGTCCTCCAAAAAGAAAGGAGAGAGAGAGAGACAGAGGTGAGGGGGAGAGGAATATAGGTGATGACATGAAAAGCTGACTCATTCAGTGCTGGAGGCGGCCATAACTGGGGGAGGGGCTGATCCTTCCACAAAGCAAAATAAAAAAGTACTTCCAGGTAACAGAGATACAGACATCTCTCCAGCTCCAATCAGTGCAACAAGACACAGCTGAAAACCAGAAGTGGGGAGGAGGGGCAGTAACTCAGGTCTCCGTGGAGATCTGAGATACACCTCCCCATACAGAAGCTGAGAAAGCAACCTGCTCCCAGAGAGATTAACTGGCAGAAGAGGACTTCAGAGCCTCAGGTCACACCCACCGCATTCCTGGATACAGTTTCAAAATTAATATTCAGAAATCAAGGCATTTTTATACACCAACAATGAACTGTCTAAAAGAGAAATTAAGAAAACAATTCCCTTTACTATTGTAACAATAAAAAAATAACATACCTAGGAATAAATTTAACCAAGGAGATTAAAGACTTGTACTTGGAAAATTATAAAACATTGATAAAAGAAGTCAAGGAAGATACAAACAAGTGGAAGCATATACTGTGTTCATGGATAGGAAGAATAAACATAATTAAAATGTCTAGATTACCCAAAGCAATTTATAAATTCAATGAAATTCCTATTAAAATACCAATGGCATACCTCAAAAATATAGAACAAATATTCCAAAAATTTATATGGAACCAAAAAAGAACACAAATAGCCTCAGCAATCTTGAAAAAGAAGAATAAAGTGGGTGGTATCACACTTCCTGATATCAAGTTATACTACACGGCCATTGTACTCAAAACAGCTTGGTACTGGCATAAGAACAGGCATATAGATCAATGGAACAGAACAGAGAACCCAGAAATAAACCCACACCTTTATGGACAATTGATATTTGACAAAGGAGGTAAGAGCATACAATAAAGTAAAGACAGTCTTTTTAACAAATGGTGTTAGGAAAATTGGACAGGTACTTGCAAAAAAACAAAACTAGACCACCAAGTTACTATTCACAAAAATAAACTCAAAATGGATAAACGACTTCAATGTAAGTTGTGGAACTATAATCATTTTGGAAAAAAACACAGGCAGTAAGCTCTCCAAAATCTCTTGCAGCAATATATTTGCTGATTTATCTCCACGGGCAAGTGAAATAAAGGACAGGATGAACAAATGGGACTATATCAAACTAAAAAGATTTTGCACAGATAAAGATAATATGAACAAAATAAAAAGACAAACCACACAATGAAGAACATATTTGATGATACGTCTGATAAGGGGTTAATTACCAAAATTTATAAAGAACTTGTAAAATTCAACACCAGGAAGGTAAACAATCTAATCAAAAAATGGGCAAAAGAAATGAACAGACACTTCTCCAAAGAGGACATACAGATGGCCAATACACAGATGAAAAATTGTTCAACATCACTAATCATTAGAGAAATGTAAATTAAAACCACAATGAGATACCACCTCACACCTGTAAGAATGGCACTCATTAACAAAACAACACAGAATAAGTGCTGGCAAGGGTGTGGAGAAAAGGGAACCCTCCTGCACTGCTGGTGGGAATGCAGACTGGTGTAGCCACTGTGTAAAACAGTATGGAGATTCCTCAAAAAACTAAAAATGGAACTGCCTTTTGACTCAGCGATCCCACTTTTAGGAATATATCCTAAGAATACCAAATCAATGATTCAAAAGAAGAAATGCACCCCCATGTTTATTGCAGCATTTTTACAATAGCCAAGATCTGGAAACAGCCCAAATGTCCATCAGTGGACGAGTGGATAAAAACGTTTTGGTACATATATACAATGAAATACTACATGGCCATGAAAAAGAAGAAAATCTTACATTTTGCAACAACATGGATGGACCTAGAAACTATTATGCTAAGTGAAATAAGCCAGGCAGAGAAAGAAATATCTCATATGTATGACTTCACTCATTTGAGAAATCTAATGAACAAAGTAATCTAAGGAATGGAATAGGCTCAGAGTCAAGATCAAAGGGACCAGAGGGAAAGTGGTCAGAGGGAAAGGGGATGAGAGAATGGGATCAGAGAAGGGAAAGAGATTAGTGAAATTATATATACATAACACAGCGTTCTAGAGAGCAGGACAGCAAATCCTGGAGGGAAGGGGGGAAGGCATTGGGGGGAGAAGGCAAGGGGGATGTGGAGGGTAACATGGGGGTGGGGGTGATATATTCAGTGAGACATTTGAATGTATTTAAACACAATAAATTAAAATCAATAAAAATTAAAAGCTCCAAGTAAAACCTATATGAACTGACTTTTTCAATAACCATTTAAATTTTCTATTATAACAGGTTCCTTCTGTAATGAGTATCTCCCAAAATATTTAATTGAAAATTATAATAACATTTTATCAGAGATTATGTTGAATAAACTGTAAACTATGTCTATGCTTTTATAACATGAAGGTATCACTGTATCCAAGCAAAATATCAATCCATACCACCTTTAATAGAATTAGTCCTGAATAATGGAGTTTTGAATTATAGAAGGTTTTAGGAAACACATAAAATACAGGGATAAAAAGAGACTTATAACACATAAGAATTTCATTGTTTAGATAGATACATCTTGTTAAATGTGAACATATCAATATAGGAGGATTAATAGTGATTTTTCAGTATATGAATAATTGCAGTCATATAAGGCTACCAAAACAAACATTTGTACAAACCACCATATACTTTTTTGGGTTCTATAAATATGAAATATTAAATTAATCTATTTCAGAACCTTGTCTAAAATTTCTCTGAGTTTTTAGCACCAGGATAGCAGGTATTAAGGAAGTAGTAATTTATTATCACAACATAGACTTGATAATTAATATTTTATATGCTTCATTAACTTTCAGATTCTGGGTCTATGACTTCTCCTCTATACCAGAATAAAATAACAAAGGGAATGCTCTTTGTCCTTGAGAGCAGGTCTTGGAGGTCACAAAGTAACTTGCTATCTATCACAAGCTTAGCTTGTTCCACTAATTAAAAGCTAGGTTCTCACATATAGTGAAATATATTTGGCATTGAGATATAAGCTTTAGTGCAGTCTCAATCTCAGTCTTACCATCTTAAGAGGATATAAAAGAAAAAGTGAGAGTAGAAATACATAACCTAAAATAGAACAAAACAGGTAGGCATTGATTTTATTGAGCATCATGCTCCTTCACTACACCAGATAGTTTCCTAAAAGATGATTTATTTCTTTGTAAAAATTATTTTTTTTCCTACTAGTTGTATAATAACTTGATATCTATTTAATAAATTCTGCCAAATGAATATATTGCAAAAGAGAACCAGTGATCTAGGTAGCTGATACAAGAAGAAATAGTAGATTGTTGCTAAACAAAGAGAGAAATGAAAGAATTGGTTAAAAAACAAAAACAAGAAATAGCTTTGCAGACAAATTTAGTGTTTAAGTTCCATTATAAATATTGTCTGGCTTCAAGTGTGTTTCTATTATCTTCTTCTTTGTATGAAAACCTGGCTTCCTTATGAAAGTGCAAGTATTTCCCATCACACAGGGTCATAATTCTATTGGTATCTGAGGAACAAAAGGGTCTGCTTAGAGAATCTCTGGGATAACCGAACTTTGATACATCAGCATAATTTTCTTTTCCAGACCCCTTGGAAGAATAACTGTGGGCCTGAAGCACAAGACCACTAAACCCCTCATTGTCATTTTATTCTCAGCATTCCGTCTCTACTTACTGCAAATGTTAACTACCGTGTACCCAACAATGTAAAAGAAGTAGGCATCACTCCATTTTGCTTTTAATTCAATTCTAGAGAATCCCTGTTTTGCTTTCTCTCATTTCCTTAATCTACCACCAGTGGATTCATGTAATCTTCCTTATGTTCTCCCCTTGAAGTCTAAATGCATAAAATGAGCTACAGAAATGCCATTCTTTGGAGCATTTTCCCAATTCTTTGATAGCTTGTTTCCAAGCATGTCCTCAGATTTGGCTCAGATAAACTCATAAAATTAAAAATAAATAAATAAATAAAAGCACTTGGCCAAAGCTAGGCCAGGATGATTGAGTCAGTTTCTCTTCTATAAACTGGGAATTATCTCACTCTATTAAGGAAACGACCTTGCAGTGGAGAATACATATTTTAAGAGACTGCAATATTCAGTAAAGTGTTCACTCTCTTATAATCAAAATTTGAATAGCAATGTTCCTAGTTTCCCTCACATCATTTGTTTTTGGTTTATCTTATAACCCAAAAGGTAATAATTCCATTGTCTCAAGTTTCAGTACATGCTAGAAGCTCCTGATATGCTTGTTAAAACGGGTGTTTCCAGGTCTCCTCTTCTCAAGAGATTCGGATTCAGTAGGTCTGTGGTGAAGCCTAAGAACAAATATCTTTAAAATTCCCCAGTAAATTTTTATGCAAATGACCTGAAGACCACATTTTGGAAACTTCAGATAAAGACCTATCTTGAATTCTTAGGTTTATATTAAGGTGAAAATAAAACTATACCAGCAGCCATGGCTTTAACAGTCTCCTCGCATATAGTTGTCAACATTAGCACTTTCACAGATGGATCTGTGGAAGGAGATGAGTATAGACTCAAATAAGCATAATACAATGCAATAAAAAAGTACTCAGTGAATTGCATGGATGAACAACATAAGTTAAAAGGAGTGCACAGGAAGAAAGGATCATTTTCAGTTGTAAGGTTCAAGAAATGAATTCCTTTGAAATGAGATTTGAAAGGCAAGCATTTATGTGAAGGAGAAAAGCCTTTCAGTAATGGAGCAAGTTATGGAAAAAAATAACCCACCTGGAAGAAGGCTGCACCTGTGGTGAAGCAGGTGAGCCAGTGAGGCAGGGGCGCTACATGCAAGTCACAGAGTGCTGGGAAGAGTGCGGGGTGAAGACTCAGATGATGGGTTTATTCTCATTTTCCCCAGATTTGGCTCTGACTCCTCGTCATCTGGATCGACTCTTCCTCTAGACCAGCTGCACACACCCTGCTACAGCAATTGGGAGCTGGCAGTTCCTGCCTCTTTCACTGGGAAGTCGAAATGAACCACATTTTCCCCTAATCGAGGTGTCCACCCACAAAGAAAGAGAAAGTTGGATGCTGGTTTCTTACTGCTTTGCTCCTACTGTTAGACTGACAATTACCCCCTAAAATCAGTTAGAGACTGAGCACATGACAGGCAGCTGTCTGCTCTTAACTCCCTGGGATCTTACTTCCTCAAGCCCTCTCTGAGATCTTCCTCAATAGACAGCTGCTGTGTCCTGAGCAAGCTGTTGTCACTTAAATGGTGAAGTAGCCTGAGCACTGCTACTTCACCTTCTGAGCTCTAATCTAAAACCAGAACTAAACTACAGTAAAGAGATTTAGAACTTCCTGTTCTTCATTGGCCTGCACTGCTGCCTCCCCGGAGCCTCTGACAAGGCCTGGGGCTGCCAGGCACTCTTAGCGCATCCCACTTTGCCAAGAATGTATGAACCAATCCTCAAATAAGCCATTGGGGAAATTCCCAAACTGCTTCTAACTACTTCTCTCTCTCCCTGAGGGAGAATGCATCTCCTTACAACAGGCTTATTTAGGAAAAGTTCCCAAAGGTGGTGGCTCAAAATTTACGGACTTCTTAAGAAGAAAATGATACATAACCAAATCCACAGTGCAGCATTAAAAACAATCATGAATATAGTTTTCCCACAGTACTTAATAAGGATGATGGCTGGTGGTAATCAGTACATTTCTAACTGTACACTCTTGGCCAGGGGGCCTCTGGGAAAGGAAGCTGCTACTGGCTGAGGCATTTAGAGTTTGAGCTAACCTCTTCTCAGTAGGAATGTCCTTGCTGGCCTGCTGACGAGATAAAGGATTAAAGGTGAGGCATTAGCTCTCATTGAAAGGAAGGACATATCGACCTTAGGCTATTAAAAACAATCTCTTTGGATACACGCATTATTATCAATAACATGGAAGTTCAGCCTATTTGAAATTCAGCCTCATGTTTCACACTGAAGCTCTGGGTGATTGTCAGTTTGAAACTTTAAAGATGACCTTATCAACTAAGTTTCAGCTCTTGCAACTCCACCCTGTTGTGGTTTATATATAGTTTAGTTGTAGTTTATATATAGTTTAGTTCTTCCTGAGGGAAATAAAATATGATGGGTCCCAAAGGCTCTGAGACCACAGTGTACCTTATTCTGTCAATCCTGAAATAGTCCTAGCTATCACTTAAGGAGCGCTTATGTGCTAAATACTTCATAAATTATCTTAGTTAATAATTGCAGTAGCCTTTAAGTTACTGTCATTATCCACATCTTACAAATAAGGAAAGTGAGATCCAGAGCTAAGGCACTGTTCAAGGTCACATATCTTTGTAAAGCCAGTATCCACAGCCACCATCACAGCCTCCCAGCCCATGCAGGTTCGCATTGGATTCGGACAGATGATAATGAAACAACAGAGCCACGAATTGGTGGGCCATTATCTTTAATCCTAGTTTGCACCCGGCGGGCAAGTAAAAAAACACACACAACTGGGCTCCAAAACCCACTCATTCAGTGCTCACAAAGCTACTGACTTATCCGAGTTTCCTAGAATCAAAGGTTTCTAGCTCACCAGACTTATTCACCTCTGTTCCCCATCTCCTTCCTTCTCCCTGCACAAACTCTGCACAAACTGGCTTTTCCTTCAGCACTCCACCATCTTGGCTGCTTCTCCTGGCCTCCTCCACGTGGCCTTTCTCTGCTCTCCTCTCTAATGCTAATCTCAGGAACTGAGAGAGCAAGCTTCTGGTCTACCCCCATTTTATAGTGTAGAAATCAAAACCTTTAATCTAATATACAAAATAGGGAAGTCTCTAATACAAAGTCACTTATCTGAGGGATTATACCACCCCACATCAAAAAGGGTGGGAAAGGCTTAGTCCCAAAGCTCCAGGCTACAAGGATTCAGCCTGCCCACAGCCCACCCCCAACACACATTAATATCAGCTGGGCGATGGGCTTCTACGTGGGCAGTGCCATCTTTAACAGTGAGCATAATATATTTTATCTAGGAAACTCGGATAAGTCAGTAGCTTTGTGAGCACTGAATGAGTGGGTTTTGGAGCCCAGTATGTGTTTTTACTTGCCCGTCGGGTGCAAACTAGGATTAAAGATAATGGCCCACCAGTTATTGGCTCCATTGTTTCATTATCCTCTGTCCGAATCCAATGCGAACCTGCATGGGCCAGGCAGCTGTGATGGTGGCCGTTGATACTGGCTTTACATTCCCTATTTACATTTTCTTCTTCCTCCATATCTGTTTATCAAAATTCTATATATTTTCTCAATGTTGATCTTTAGTATCAGCTTCTCGATGAAGCCTCTCCTTATTTTCTTTTTCTCTTTCTACACATTGCTAACCAGATATGGGCTCCATTTTTTTTGCATACTCTGAGCAGCTTCCTTATAACTATTGTAGTTCTTACCTTATTTTGCCTTGTTTACTTGGATATTGAAGTGTAAATTCCCAAATTATGGCTTACATGTATCCCTAAAAGACTTAATCAAGTATTTACCATATAGTGGGCACTCAATAAATATCTATAAAATGTAATTTGTTACAAGTGCTTCCAGGATTAATCTGGATCAGGGCTCAGACTAAGGACCTGTTCTATTAGGTATTAACACACAGGGACCTGTAATGATGGGTCTCTGGCTCCCATGTGAAGGACTAAGGGTTGTAATAAAACTTTCTAGGCTCTACAATGTTTCAGATATTGTGAGGAGTGAGGGACGAGAGGCTGAAAAAAGTACATACAAATGTCATTCAACTCTGAAGCTTTAGAGCCACTGAACTGTGATTCATATTGTTTTCATACCAGTGCAACAATCTTTTTACTATGTCATGCTGACACAAACAGAACAAGCAGTGGCATTTCAAATATCTTGCCATTAATTGCTCTGGTCCTATAGTTCAACACCTTTTTCCTTACAATGTAACTGTAAACTTTAGAAGAAATCAGAGCTCAGCTTTAAAAAAATAAAATGTACTTAAATACCTTTTAAAAAGTTTCAATTTAACAGTTTTAATTGTCATAGAAACTCTTTGCTCAAGTAGACACCTCTCAATTATTCCCAGAGGGATTATCAAGAACAAATTTTGCTTTCGAGTTCTTATTGACATCACCTGCTCAGTTCAGTTAAATATTTTGATAAGGCAACATCAGTGTACTCTCCTGAAGTTTTAAATACAATAAGAGTCTGAAGGAGAACCTGTTTTAAATTAAACTCTTAACTAAGACATTCTCCAAAAACTCAACTCACATATTTAATATATATTGATTGAACAAAGCATCACAGTCAACATAAAAATTAATTCCATGAGACTTCCCATTTCTAGATATGACAAAGTAATTGTTATTACATTAACTTTTCTGTTGACAAAAATGATAAAAAAAAATGGGTTTTAAAAACCCACAGAACTTTTCAGATTACCCCCAGTTGGATTTTGGGGGTGATGGGACAAGATGCCAGAAGAAGAAACAGCAGCTATTGAGATATATCACATATTTTCAGCTGTTGCCCCCTATCCCTGCTGCCTCTGTAGTATTTCCTGATTTAAATTATGGGGTGAGAAGCCCAAGAAGGCATTAGTCCCTGAACTGGAAGATATACATACATGCATACATATATACACACATACATACGTACATACATAGTGCTATCAAAGCAGCTAAGACATGAGGTGGCATAATCCTGGGATCTGCAAGAAATTTCCCCTGAAGGCATTTGTCAGCTTCAAAGATGTATATGCATTAGGCAAGATGCCAAGAAAACAGCTGCTAAAAGGCTAAATAATCTAAGCAGTTATTTTTCCATTCTCATAATACTGAGCAATAAAGTTGAATTTAAACTTGCTAAGGGATCCTGTTAAATAGCACATGCTTTGAAAGACTGTGCACTAAATGTAATAACGAACATGAAATAGACCAGCTTTGATTGAGTCAAGTTAATCTGCCCATACTCTAACAAATCCTCTTGGAAGAAAGCAGCATCAACCTGGGTCTCTAATATTATTTAATACAATTTCTCATAGTTAATAAAACATTACCAGACATGCCCAGAAATAGGATTCAATGACCATAGACTAAGAGAAAATATATAGCAAAAACTCCACCAAAGAAAACCCTCAAAACACCCTTAGGTGATCCAAGTATTGATGCTATCAGATACAGACTTTAATACTGTATGAGTAGTGTATACAAAAAATTAGAGGACAACTTTGCAAAAAAAAAAAGTCTCTAAGAAACAATATTCTAGAAATATCAAAATTTGAATCAATATTTAAAGGATAGCTATAACAACAAGTAGGGGCGTCAAATGACAGATTGATACAGATTTAAGCATAGATAATTTTAAAAAATTAAAGTAAATACACAATGGATATACAAGATCAATGGAACATGATAGAAGGTTTATAATAAGTATAATTAGAGTTCTGGAAGTAGAGGAGAAAGGGAAAATAGGGCAGAATCAACATTTAAAGAAATATCAAGAAATTCCCCAAACTAATAAAATATATCAAACTATAAATTCAAGATGTATAAACAGAAAGAAGGGTATATTCAAAAAGATCACATCTAAGCATACTATGCTATAACTGCTAAAAATCAAAGGGAAATAGAAAGTTTAAAAACAAATGAAAGGGCCTGACCAGGTGGTGGCGCAGTGGATAGAGCATCAGACTGGGATGTGGAGGACCCAAGTTCGAGACCCCAAGGTTGCCAGCTTGAGCGCAGGCCCATCTGGCTTGAGCAAAAAGCTCACCAGCTTGAACCCAAGGTCGCTGGCTCAAGCAAGGGGTCTGCTGACAGCCCATGGTCAGGGCACATATGAGAAAGCAATCAATGAACAATTAAGGTGTCGCAATAAAAAACTGATGATTGATTCTTCTTATCTCTCTCCGTTCCTGTCTGTCTGTCCCTATCTATCCCTCTCTCTTACTCTGTCTCTGTAAAAGAAAAAACAAAACAAAACAAAAAACCAAAAACAAATTAAAAGGAAAGACACATTACCTCATAGCAGCAACAATAAAAGTGACAATAACTCCTAAACAGAAAGTGTAGAAGCAGAAGACAGTAGAATGGCCTCTTTAAAATGCTTTAAAAAAATTTACCAATCTAGAATTCTATACCAGTGAAATTATTCATTAAAACTTAATGCAAAAATACATTTTTTTCCCAAATAAACACAGAATATTTATTATTAGAACTACACTAAACTTAAAAGAAACACAAAGAAGATTTCTTCAATCAGACTGTAAATGGTGGTGATTGTGGGGGTGGGGGGAAGTGGAAGAACTTATAGGAGGGGATACATGGTGATGGAAGGAGACCTGACTAGGGGTGATGAACATACATCACAGGATACAAATGATGTGCTGTGGAATTGTGCACCTAAAACCTATATAATGTTGTTCACCAGTGTCACCCCAAAAAATTCAATAAAAAGGAAAAAGAGAATGCAAATGATTCCACATAGAAGAACAGTAATGCAAAAGAAATAAAGAGTACCCTGGAGAAAAAAAATATTTGGTTTAGCTAACTGAATATCTACAGTTTTAAACAATAATAGCATCTTGCATTTCTGTTTCTTCTGATTCAGGTCTTAACAGTAAAGATGCCTTAGTTGAAATGATGTAAACTTCTAAATACACTTATTCTCATAAGTAATAAATCATATTACAAAAACAAGATTTTATTGGATGACAGTGCCTTCTCCACTTCTCTACCCTTGGGCTTCATGTACTTATTTCTATAAAGTCATACTGATGGGACAAAACTGAACTGTCTGCTCCTCTAGATATAAAAACACAAGAAAATTATCATGGGGAACAAGAAAGAACAAGTTCTTGCTTCCCATAGTAGAACCCTTGTGCAAAAGTTGCCAAGCTACATTTTTAGTAGGAGGCCAGGAAAATTGAAATGCACATGACAAATGCAGAGAGAAAGAAGACTGGAAAAAGTGCATCAGCTGCAGCACTGAGAACACCCAGAGGTGTTAAAGCCAAGTTCTTTCAATAACATGGCCAAATATGAACTAGAATGAATGGGCAATGTGTTTTCAACCAAATGTATAATTTTAAGATGGCTAGCAAAGAAAAGGCATACTCTTTCCAGAGCTCAGCATATATTGGATGGTACCTTTATGATGGTCTCTTATCAAAGAGGAAGACACTATCAATTTATTAAAGTAGCTCCATAATTATTTCCTCATAAATGTACCATATCCTGTTACCAGATTGATGTCTACTGGCTCCTGACCCTGTCGGTAATTGATGTTACCAAGTCAAGTACAGGCCTTCTGTACTTGACTTTGGCATTATCCTTCTACTGGTATGCTTCCGAATGTTTCTAATATTTTTTATTTTAATTTAATTTTTTTAATTGATTTGAGAGAGAGGGGAAGAGAGAATGAGAGAGAGAAAGAAACATTGATTTTTTTTTTTCCTGTATGTACTCTGATTGGGGATCAAATGAGTAATCTCTGTGCTTCAGGATGATGCTCTAACCAACCGAGCTATCCAGCCAGGGTGACATTTTCTCTTATTACTTGTAAATTAATCCCATGCTAAATCCTTGCATCTTGAATAGGATTTCTGTTTTTGTTGTTGCTCCTCTAAAATTATACATTTTACCCATGCGGTTTAGTCCTGATAACTTCTTTTTTTTTTTTTTCCTTTTCTGAAGCTGGAAACAGGGAGAGACAGTCAGACAGACTCCCGCATGCGCCCGACCGGGATCCACCCGGCACGCCCACCAGGAGGCGACGCTCTGCCCCTCCGGGGCATCCCTCTGTTGCAACCAGAGCCACTCTAGTGCCTGGGGCAGAGGCCAAGGAGCCATCCCCAGCGCCTGGGCCATCTTTGCTCCAATGGAGCCTTGGCTGCAGGAGGGGAAGAGAGAGACAGAGAGGAAGGAGAGGGGGAGGGGTGGAGAAGCAAATGGGCACTTCTCCTGTGTGCCCTGGCTGGGAATCGAACCCGGGACCCCTGCACGCCAGGTCAATGCTCTACCACTGAGCCAACCGGCCAGGGCCCTGATAACTTCTTTACTAAATATCTCAGCAGACCATGTTCACATCTCATGAAAATAGGTGATATCACACTTCACTCGTTCTTTTAATTCATTCATTTACAAATGTTTATTAAGCAACTAGTATATGCTAGACACTAAAAAAAGTGCTTAGGGTACAATACTACACAAAATCAGTATACTTGCCCTAAGAGAACTCATAGTTGGGTATGGAAGACAGGGATTAAACAAGTCATTATAGTGACTGCTGATGGGAAAAGAAGTGGTGCTAACTCAGCTGGTAGCTCTGTCAGTGTGTATTATTAGACAAAAACTTATTGGAGGAAATGCTATCTAAGTGGAGACCTGAAGCAGAATTAGCCAAGGACTTCGTATAAACAACAGCAAATGAAAGATTCTCTGCTTGCTTCACTTGCGGTACCTACATCCCATCTGCTTGGCTGGGCAGGGAACTCATGTGACTCTGGAGCTGACTCCAACACAAATCTCCAAAACGAATGTTTTTGATCCTGGTAAGGTCAGTGGTCCCCCTCCCTTAACTATTTAGGCAGGTGAAAGTGATAAGGTCTTGTACATAAATAACTTCAGAGCTCTCCTTCAGCCAGTATCAGATCTTCTTTCCTCCAAGACTTTTATTAGAAAATTCAAGCTACTAAAAAGAAAAACAAACAAACAAAATAAATGAAGCCATATATATGGCCAGCGGAGTGTAACCTAGTTAAAATGAAGCTACCACAATACACGTTCAAGTCTAGAATCTCACCTAGAAACATACTACCCTCTACAACAGGGGTCGGGAACCTATGGCTCGCAAGCCAGATGTGGCTCTTTTGATGGCTGCATCTGGCTCGCAGACAAATCTTTAATAAAAAAAAATAATAATGTTAAAAATATAAAACATTCTCATGTATTACAATCTATTCATTTCCTACCGCTCATGTTCATGGTTGAGGTGGATGGAGCCAATCACAGCTGTTCTCTGGGACAACACCGAATTTTTATTGGATAATGCATAACGTACATGGATAGTTGTATGGCTCTCACAGAATTACATTTTAAAATATGTGGTGTTCATGGCTCTCTCAGCTAAAAAGTTTCCCAAACCCTGCTCTACAACAACTTTTTAGAAGAACTTATGGCCTCTTTCATGATTATTATTAGCCCCATATAGCTATATAGGAAAACCTAAAATCTGACTGGAAGGGAAGACTTGGCAAAGCACTGGGGTATCTAAGATCAGAGGATTGAGGGCTAAACTTGCACACAGAATTTTTCTGCAAGACGAATCTCATCCAGTAGGCCTTCTATCCAAGAATGAATGATTGTCTCATTCTGGAAAAACAACCCTAAAAGAGAAAAGCTTTTATTATAGTCTAAATAGTCATGTCTAAATGACCTTAGTACACAGGGCAGAAATATTTGGCTTGCCAGATTGACACGATTGAGTATCTGTCCACATTAAATTCACTATTTCTGCACCACAGTTTTCAACTGACTCATGACCTCCAGCTTATTGCCCATGTCTGTTCTTAGATCAGACCTACTTTTTGGTAGAAGATACTTATGTTCTAAAGATATCTCCCATGAAAGAGGAGACAAGTAAAGATAAGTGGAGACTTCTGTGGAAAATAATTCCCTAAAGATTTGGATTTATGTCCCTGTCAGCTTGTTTCCATGATAGAAGAAATGCACAAGTCAATAAGGGCACGGGCAATGAGGAAGAAAATTGGGGACTTACGGTTAAAATCTTTACAATTCTTTCTTTTCCAATAAAACATATCAGTCGACATTTAACTCTAGCACATTAGGGATGTTCAAAGATTTCTTGGATTTAGGACATTTCTCCTTTCAGCCCCAATTTCCTCCTTTCAGACTTCCTGAAGAAGTCAGTCCAAAATTTTTCAGATGCCATAAGTCTTCTTGAACTTGAAAGCTTACGTTTATTGTTTTGTATTGTTTGTTTTTGAGAATCCCTGTCCAAATGTACCCTTAACAACCACTTATGGTCAAAATTAATACCTTAAACATTTGCATTTTACCCATTTTTTAAATTTTTATTTATTCATTTTTAGAGAGGAGAGAGAGAGGGAGAGAGAGAAACAGAGAGAGAGAAGGGAGAGGAGCTGGAAGCATCAACTCCCATATGTGCCTTGACCAGGCAAGCCCAGGGTTTCGAACCGGCGACCTCAGCATTTCCAGGTCGATGTTTTATCCACTTCGCCACCACAGGTCAGGCCCCATTTTCTCTTTGTGAATATGTTTTGGAAGTTTAACTCAAATTAAGTGAATACTGTATTTTTCACTCCATAAAATGCACCTGACCATAAGACACTCTTAGGGTTTTAAGGAAGAAAATAAGAAAAAAATCTTCTGAACCAAATGGTGTGTTAAAATATTTAATTATATACCGTATTTTTCGCTCCGTAAGACTCACGGTCATTTCCCTTCACTTTTTGGGGGAAAAAACATGTGCCTTATGGAGCAAAAAATATGGTAATTTATGTAAAGTAAATGTACTCATGATTGGCATGAAAAATATTTTTTTTAATTGAAGCAATGCAGTACCCATAATAGGTCAAAACACTTATCAGACAAGGAGGAAGCTCCACTGGAGACAGACACAGGAGTTCACTCCACACCACATTCATTCCCATTGGCTACAACTGTAGTATGAACGGTTTATGTTGGAAACAGAACCTATTTGTTTAGAAATTTTTTGCCTTGAGCACTTTGTGGCCATTCAGCAATACCATGTCATTTCTATCCTGGCCTCAAGCTGTATCCTGAGTATCCTGAGTCACCATCTCCAATATATTTATATTTACTTTTTATTTTTAATCTCTTCTTTGGGAAGATCTAAACCCCAGTTCACCTGTGGCAACCAGATAGAACCACCTGATCCTTAAAGGGACA
Source organism: Saccopteryx leptura (assembly GCF_036850995.1). Lineage (NCBI taxonomy): Eukaryota > Metazoa > Chordata > Mammalia > Chiroptera > Emballonuridae > Saccopteryx > Saccopteryx leptura. The sequence continues at coordinate 45,044,790 of NC_089510.1, forward strand.
TTGGAGACAATAAGTTACCAGTTTTCTTGCCATGATCTGACAATTATGTCACTACTGTGAGTTTTGTGCCAGGACAAAGGAGCTGAGGGAATTGTATTTTCCATGTCCACTTCAAATACCTTTGTGCAGAATGAACAGAATGATTTATTTGCCTCCATCTCAAAGCTCTGGTACTATCCTTGTAGTTTTAGTGTTTAGATCAAGACTACTTAGTGTTTAGAGCAAGACTAGAGCAAGTACCTTTTTCTGGAAGACATGGTGACTCTCTTATGCAGGAGAGCTTTCAAAAACATGTTCTCTAAAACCATAGGAGTCCCAACTTTAACTGAAAATGACCACCTCATTACAGAAGGTCCTTCCTCGTCTGCAATATCTATGTCACCTTCATCTTTCATCCAGCATTTTTGGGTGTGTGCTGCTCAGGTTTCCCAAAAGTAGAATGAGAGAGAAAGAAAGCTTCTCTGCTCCCTGAATGCGCAGGGTGAAGAAAAATTCTACTATTGACAGAAATGTGGTAATAACCATTTTGGGGCCTGTATAATTTTTGAGATGAAAATAATTACTTTTGTTTGCTTACTCAGATATATGAATACACACACATACTCTAACTCATTTTATAAAGTATTTCAGGTGTTACATAAATACATTGTTATAGGAGTTGTGGAATGCTTTTCTTAATGCCTTCTTACTATAACTTTAAATTTTACAGGGAAGGTGACTATCTGTAAGCTATTGAAATGTTGATTTTAACAAATCTTATGTTTTATTTTTCAACTAGATTACAAATAACTAAAAGGTAGGAATCTTTCTTTCTTTCTTTTTTTTTTTTTTTGACAGAAAGGCAGGGAGAGAGAGACTGGAACATTGAGCTGCTCCTGTGTGTGCCCTGGCCCGGGAATCAAACCAACAACCTATGTGCTGGGATGATGCCCCAACCAACTGAACTATCCAGCCAGGGTTTTATTTATTGGATGATTTTTAGAGAGAAAGGGGGAGAGAGGGGAGGGAGAAGAGGAGCATCCATCTGTTGTTCCATTTAGTTGTATACTCATTGTTTGTTTCCCATGTGTGCACTGACCAGGGATCGAACTCATAACCTTGTTGTTTTGGGACAATGCTTGGTCAGAGCCAGGGATCACTTTTATTTTAAGGATCTTTAATGGGTCCAGACAGGATTTTCAAATGGTGGGCATTTAAAAGCTTCAAGGATGCTTGTGAAATTCTATGCTGGCATTGTTAGTATTTTTCTTTAATTTGCTCAGATATTGTAAGTCATGCATGGTGAGGAGGAAATGGACGATAATGTGAGGTTGATATAACTTCCCTGAAGGTCAGCCAGCAAACTGGGGGGAAGGACAGAATTAGAACTCAGAGCCCTTCATTTTCCAGGCTGTGCTTAGCCGAGTGAACCCCACCACCTCTGACTCATGCATTAATATAGACTGTGAGACACAGATTGCCTGAACATATGGCAGAGAGGATGAAAAGATAATATTCCATAGCAGGATCTGTTCCTGCAGACGGGTAGCTGCAAAGGCTGTTTTTCTGTAGAGGATTCAGCAAGTGAAGCATTAAGTGCTTTTCTTATTTTTGTCTCCAAATGATACAACTTTTCCCCTTGAATGAGATCAATTTCTGGACATTCCTATTGTCAGGGGAAGCTGATAGAAGTGAAGACAGGAGGTGTGCAAGCCTCCCCATAGGCCCTGACAGGGAATAAATGATAAGAGCCATGCCAAGTACTCAGTGTTATTCCTGGAGGGATTGCTCATAATTGTTGTTCCCTCTCCTTTGTCCCTCTCCACATCCTATATTTAGAACACAAGTTCTAGAAATGTCTCCTGATCTAGATGCTTCCATTCTAGTTAGCAATAATCTACAATATCCTATGCTATTACTAGGCCAAGCCATTTCTTTATCACTGTGACTAGAGGCCACTAATAAACTACTAGTCTAAGTGTTTCATACAGTTCATTGGACAAGTTATTATGGATTTTAGCCTCAGATTCTTTCTTGAGCAGGAGATAGTAATATAAAGTCTATAGGGAGGAGAAGGGAATGAGAAAAGATGAGACAGGGTTCAAGAATTTCAAGGCAGAGAATCTAAAAGTGCAGGAATGTTAGACATGATTCAGGGCTGTGGTTTTCAAGTCAGCGGACACTCCAAGAAGAAGAAATGGGGAGAAGGCATGGGCAGTGCCCTGTCTCCACTCCTTGGTCATATCTTATAAATCTGTGCCATATAATAGAGAACAATGTCAGTTTGGTTGGAAAAATAAGGTTTTCTCATTTAAAAAGTTTTAAAAACCTGATTTAGAAAATAGTAGATTCTATATAAGAGCATGAGCACTGGTTTTAGGTAGACTATGACTTTGCTTCTAACTATTGTAACCCCTTGCACTAGGACCAGGTGCTTAGCATCCCTGTGCCTTAGTTACCTCATCTGTAGTGATGAGGTAATAATTGTGTCTACCTCATCGGTTTGTAACAGGACCTCAAGGAGAATATAGAGAAGTACTTGGCATTGAGCCTGGCACACAATATATATATTCACTAAAAGGTAGCTGCTATTATTACTTTACTATTGCTATTACTATTCCTTTTGCTATTATTATTAGAGATATTCTAACAAGTTGGATTCATTGTTTTAACCTAGTTTGGCATCTGTATAGTATGCCATGGCACTTCAGTGATCTGACCATGAATGACAGGTCCCCCACTCATGGAAAGAGAGAGCATGAAACATTCTGGTGGCAATGGGAATAAAAAGAAAGTCTACGTAAGGATGGTGCTTCAGGGTCGAGACGATCCTGATTGGCCAAACATAACCTAAACGTAACCCATGTCAGACTGAAGATTTGTGTCCCTTACTGTAATAGAACAAACTAGTCTATCCTACTCACTCCCTAAATCCCCCACCCCAGAAAATTCATGTGTTGAAGTCTCAACTCCCAATACCTCATACTGTGACTGTATTAGGAAATGCTGTCTTTAAAGAAGTAATTATGTTAAAATCTCATTAGGATGGGCCCTAATCCAATATGACTAGTGTCCCCAAACAAGGAAATGCGGACTGTGAGGGACATGCAGAAGGAAGACAGTGTGGAGACACAGGGAGAAGACAGCCACCTACACGCCCAGCAGGGGGGCTGGAGCGGCTCCTTCCCTCACAGCCCTCCAGGAAGCTGCCCTGCAGACACCTGGAGCTCAGACCTCAAGCCTCCAGAACGGGGAAAAATGAACTTTCTATTGTTGAAGAAATATAAACAATAAACCCAGCCTGTGGTACTTTGTTAGGGCAGCCCTAGCAACCCGGGGAGATTTCATATTTTAGTTGAATTCCAAAAAGTGTATTTTCTTTATCAGTCCAAACGCAGGGTGAATGGGCTGGTGCCTGGTTCTTACCCGGACTTCCAGTTCCACTCGTCTTCTTCCCAAAGTGAGATGTTACATGTTGGGATCTCTTAGGCATCTCTAAAACGGCATTTAATTTTTTTCAGCCAGCATGCTTCAGTCAGCCTTCCATCTGCTACGCCCCACCACCTCCCCTTTCAGTCGCTGTAACGGCATCTCTAGCATGTGGCCGGCATTGCTTTCAGGTACGCACTGCTGCCTGACATACTCACTACCTAGAGGAAGGCCCTAAAGAGTTATCAATTGAGGTTTTAATTAGACAATATAACGCCTGCCAAGATAATGACTCTGGTATACCCTGGAATCAGCTGTTAATAAAAGACAAACAAACAAACAAAAGAAATCATTAACGTTTTTTCCCGTCAAGAAAAAAATATTGTTTAAATCCAGCTGCACCCAAAATAAAATAGCTATCAAAGAAAGCGCCCCCATTAGCTGTCAGCTCACAGCAACTTCGATCAGCTGGTGTGCCTGAGCCTGCGGGAATATTCTCCCAGCAGCCTCCCACACGCCAAACTTGACTGCTTCGTGCAGGCCACATTAAATCTGTCGGCCATCAATCCCCGGGTCTCCTTTGCTGCAGCAGCTTAACGAGGTGAGGGAGCGGCATCACCAAGAGGCAAATGCTGTTTTAGAGGGAAAGCTGAGAGAGAAGCAGTGGTGGAGAAAAGCTAGATACAGGCCATTAAGCAACAGGGTTTTTCTCCTAAGATCTCATATTGTCATCTCTATGCAGATGTGTTGTTTTGAACGTCTAGCATCAGAACTGGCAATGGAAGATGAGTCAGACAGCACCAAATCACAGCAGGTTGGCCACCCTCACAATTTTATCTTACGGAGGAACTGCAGACTGTGCCAGTTTCTTCCCATGCATCTCTTAGTGATTAGAGACCCACCTCTCTCCAGGATGGTCTACCGCTTCAAATTAGGGGGCTTCCTTTAGACACTTCACAGTGAGAAAGAAATATTAACAAAACACACGCACACATTTCGTTTTGTCTTCTTAGGCAAGTCTGGCTTGAAGCATATTCACAGTGTATATTACTACTGGGGGAGCTGATCTAGCTTTCTCATTCCTACTTCCAGTGAAGGACCCTCCCTATAGCCGCAGGACCAGATGAGAAGCAACTCAGTAACTAAACGGAGAATCAGTCTCCCAACCAATTCTCTGCACTAACAAATAAATACCATGTGGAGCAGCTCTGCCTTCTCCCACACTCTTTTCCTGGAGGCCGGTTTCACAGATTGCTTAAAGACCACAGCAGTTCTGGATCTGGAAAGGTTTCTGGGAATAGAAGTTGAACTTCTATTTGAAATACCTCCCTCCTGCTGTTCTTAAATAACACTGACAACAACAATAGGGATTTATACCAAGAGGGTCCTTTAGAACCTTTATTAAATCCTTCCAAATATACTCTCTTGCTTCTACCCAGCAAAGATAATATGCTCTGTGACAGGTGCTCAGAAGATGACTGCATAGCTTTTGGCTGTTGGAACTATCTGCTATCTAAAATAACTCTCTTATTTGTGTCTAGACTTTGACACATGCCGGGCAAAGGCACTGGCCTGCAAATTTCTTTGACCTAGTAATAGGATGTGCTATGTCTTTTAAAACCACAGAAAATCAGCAAAGAGACCTAAATCACCCACTTGCTCAACCACATATTTGAATGTGTGACATTTGAGTTAGCATTGCAATGAAGGAGCAGTCTAATCTTGACTTGAAATTCTGGGATGAAGAATACAGAGGTTATTATCTCCTCTGTACTGACTCTTCCACTTTAGTATGGTTAAACTCTCTTTTCATTAATTCCATTTAACCTGTCCCTTATCTCAAGAGCCATGTATATAATGTCACTTTGTATAGAATGTACTAGTGCTGGAAGCACAACATTTTCTTCACGTCTTTTACTATACAATTTGAGATAATTCTGTAACGATGCAACACGGCATAGTGAAGTTAACTTTGACCTTGGAGTAAGAAGATACAGATGAGAGTCCCAGCTTGATCAATTACTGTCTTGTAAATTAGGAGGCCTAGCAATCTCACTATTTATAAAATGGAATAAAGCTGTATGTCCTCAAGAGGGATTTTGAGAGCATTAAATGGGATAATATATGTGAAAACAATTTGAAAATGGAAAATCGCTACATGTATATGAGTTGTTTATCCTCCCCCCCCCCTTTCTTTTTACAACTTCTAGGTTGCTCCTTAGAAAGTTGTGCCAAAGGGTAAAACGGGAAAAAGGGAACAGCGTAATGATTTAATTAGATCCACAGGACATTGCCTTCACATGGGTAGACGGAGCCCCCAGCCCTTTGCATTCCAGCACACTGATACGTGGTAACTTAATATGCAAATAAAAGGCCTCAGAGGGCACCCCGTCTCCGCATGTGCCAATTAATCAAAGGAAACAGTATCATCCTTTAATTTCACTAATTAGAGGATCATCCATAAGCTATCAGGTTTCTGAGCTACTGAGGCTTAATAAATTGCAAGTAATACATTAAACAAGGGCTAAACTGCTACTGAGTGATATAATGAGAGGAAGGTGTGGGTTATCTATGTATTCAAATATATATTTTTTTATATTTCGCATTATTTTCCATCTTTAAAAGTTCTAAACAATTTGGTTGTGCAGGGCCATAGTTCCTCACGGTTCATGTAACAAGGGGTCTAGAAATAATATATGTTAAATAATGTGACTAGGATTTTCACAAATGTATAATTCATCCAAATGGCTGCTTGCTTGAAAACACTTTGTGAATTTATACACTTGTTTTAAGGATATCACCATTGCTAAAAAATCGATATTCTTTTGAGAGTTGTCCTAAAATACTCATTTATTCATGTGAATCTTCTCAAGGGTGGTAAATTATAACCTGAGGATAAATTTGAATCTGGGGGCAGCTAAAAATGTTTGGATCTAAACTAAAAAACTTCTTATCAAACATCACTTTCTTTTTTATTTTTTTATTATAATTTTATTTTTTTAATGGGGTGACATCAATAAATCAGGATACATATATTCAAAGATAACATGTCCAGGTTATCTTGTCGTTCAATTATGTTGCATACCCATCACCCAAAGTCAGATTGTCCTCTGTCACCTTCTATCTAGTTTTCTTTGTGCCCCTCCCCCTCCCCCTTTCCCTTTCCCTCTCCCCCCTCCCCCCTCCCCCCGTAACCATCACACTCTTATCAATGTCTCTTAGTCTCACTTTTATGTCCCACCTACGTATAGAATAATGCAGTTCCTGTTTTTTTCTGATTTACTTATTTCACTTCGTATAATGTTATCAAGATCCCACCATTTTGCTGTGAATGATCCGATGTCATCATTTCTTATGGCTGAGTAGTATTCCATAGTGTATATGTGCCACATCTTCTTTATCCAGTCATCTATTGATGGGCTTTTTGGTTGTTTCCATGTCCTGGCCACTGTGAACAATGCTGCAATGAACATGGGGCTGCATGTGTCTTTGCGTATCAATGTTTCTGAGTTTTTGGGGTATATACCCAGTAGAGGGATTGCTGGATCATAAGGTATTTCTATTTGCAGTTTTTTGAGGAACCACCATACTTTCTTCCATAATGGTTGTACTACTTTACATTCCCATCAACAGTGGATGAGGGTTCCTTTTTCTCCACAGCCTCTCCAACATTTGCTATTACCTGTCTTGTTGATAATAGCTAATCTAACAGGTGTGAGGTGGTATCTCATTGCAGTTTTGATTTGCATTTCTCTAATAACTAAAGAAGATGAGCATCTTTTCATATATCTGTTGGCCATTTGTATTTCTTCCTGGGAGAAGTGTCTGTTCATGTCCTCTTCCCATTTTTTTTTATTGGATTGTTTGTTTGTTTGTTGTTGAGTTTTATGAGTTCTTTGTATATTTTGGATATTAGGCCCTTATCTGAGCTGTTCAAACATCACTTTCAAGTAATAAAAAGCTAAGACACTGACAAGATGTTCCTTTTTTTTTGCAATTTATAACTTTTATAACTGATGAAAGGTTATTAGTTATAATAGATACAACACTAATAAAATCAATAAGAATAAGATAAATAGAAATTGGAAAAGGCATGAACAGACAATTTATAGATAAGAAAATACAAATGACCCTTAAACATATAAAAAGATAAAACTTTCACATTTTCACATATAATTTTTAAATAGTGTAATATTTAACTTTTTTGGACAAAATTTTAAAAGTCTGATAATTTTTTTTTTTTTTTGTATTTTTCTGAAGCTGGAAACAGAGAGACAGTCAGACTCCCGAATGCGCCCGACCGGGATCCACCTGGCACGCCCACCAGGGGGCGTTGCTCTGTCACGACCAGAGCCACTCTAGCGCCTGGGGCAGAGGCCAGAGAGCCATCCCCAGCGCCCGGGCCATCTTTTTGCTCCAATGGAGCCTCGGCTGCGGGAGGGGAAGAGAGAGACAGAGAGGAAGGAGAGGGGAAGGGGTGGAGAAGCAGATGGGGGCCTCTCCTGTGTGCCCTGGCCGGGATTTGAACCCAGGACTTCTGCACTCCAGGCTGATGCTCTACCACTGAGCCAACCGGCCAAGGCCAAGTCTGATAATTTTATTGTTACAAGTGTGCATAGAAACAAAAACTCTCTTAGTCTTCAGGTGGTGTATAAATTAGCACAAGCACTGTGTTGCGGCTGCAAATTATTCCCCACTATTTGTGCTCTTCTTCCTCAGTAACAGGAACCCTACTTTCAGCTGGATCCTTGGCCAACTGGGATGAAGACTTAATTTCCCAACTTTCCTTGAAGCCGTATGTGGCCATGTATGTTCTGACCAAGGGGATGTAAGTGAAAGGGCTGAGCACGTCCTTGAGAAATGGGCTATGTACTTCTTGTTTCCTTTTTTTCCTTCTCATCCAAAGTGTGGCTATCCTGGCTGGATCTTCAGAAATCATTCTGAACCACGGTTTGATTCTGTGGATATGAACTGTTCATATGAGGTGACTTGTAAAATAGAAGGAACCTGGGTCTTTGACACTGTGGAGTGCCTTACCATGTCTGGACAAACCAACTTCAGAGTTCTTGAACCTGAGATAACAATGGATGGGGTTAAACTATTATAATTCTGGAGTTTTTATTACTTACAACACTGAACCAAAGCCTAAACAATACAACCGCATTAGGAAAACTTTGGCATAGTCTCATAAAGTTGAAGATGTGTATATCCTACAGCTCAGGAATTTATTCTTCTAAGTATATGGCTCAAAAGATCACATCTATATGTGTACCAGGAAGCATGTACAAAGATGTTTATAATAATAATAATAATAATAATAATAATAATAATAATAATAATGTGATTATAAGACTAAATATTAGAATCAACCCAAAAACCCATAGATGGAAGAATAATAGATAATTTGTTATAGTGTTCTCCTTCAATAAACTACTAATACCCAGCTAGGAATAACTCAATCTCTAACAAATCCATCAGCATGACATAATTTATAAAAATTTAACAAGGACAAGACAATATATTCTCTGAGGTTACATGCATCTATCTACAAATTATAAGTAAAAACTAATGGAGTGATAAATCCAAGGTTCAGATAGTTATTACCTCTAGTATGGGAGGGAGAGGTGCTACAATCAGAGAGGGACATTATGGGAACTTCAAAATATTAATAAGTAGCCACTTTTTTTTTTAAATGCTAAGTGCTAAGTATGTATACAAAAATATTGATTTTATATTTTTCTTTTCAACTTACATGTATTTTAAACATTCTTTTGAGTGTAAAAAAATTTATAATAACAGAGTATATTAAAAAGAGTATGAAGGAAAAGGAGTACTTAGATTTTGAGATGTGTGAGTAAAATAAACCTAACTCTGGAAACTTGAGATTTAAGTCTGCCCATAACACTTAGACTTAAGTACAACCACCATAGCAGAGCTCTCCTTTCTCTGCTTTTCATGTGCAGATAATTATCAAGGACATGCATTCGAAATGCACAAAGGCAAACACTTGTTTTGCAACGAGACTGAAAGCTGATGTCTCCACCACTGCTACCACTTTCACCATGGTCTTGATATCATTACTTTTTAGTAAGCCTTTTATGTTCCTGACATTTTACTAGATGCTTTATATCATTATGTCAATAATTCTCAATAGTACAGTAAGCTAGATATTATTAACCCCATATAAGATCTGCTCAGACTTCTGGTCAAGATGGCAGCATAAGTGAACGTGGTACTTGAGTCCTCCCACAAGCACATCAAAATCACAACTAAACTACAGAACAACCATCATTCAGAACCACCTCAAATCTAGCTGAATGGAAGTACTACAATTAGTAATTTAATGAAGAAGCCACATGGAGACTGGTAGGAAGGGTGAAAATGTGAAACAGGCTGGTCCCACACTCATGTGTGCCACTTTAAATTTGAGAGGGATATCTTGGCTATGGAAGTCCCCCCTGAGAAGTGAGAGTTCTCAACACCATACCAGGCCTCTAAGTCCAGGGTTCCAGTGCCAGTAAGAGAATTCCTCATAACATCTGGCTGTAAAAGTCAGCAGGCATTGCCCTGGCCGGTTGGCTCAGTGGTAGAGCGTCAGCCTGGCGTGCAGGAGTCCCGAGTTCGATTCCCGGCCAGGGCACACAGAAGAAGCACCCATCTGCTTCTCTACCCCTCCCCCTCTCCTTCCTCTCTGTCTCTTTCTTCCCCTCCCGCAGCCAAAGCTCCATTGGAGCAGAGTTGGCCCAGGCACTGAGGATGGCTCTATGGCCTCTGCTTCAGGTGCTAGAATGGCTCTGGTTGCAACAGAGCAATGCCCCAGATGGGCAGAGCGTAGCCCCCTGGTGGGCATGCCTGATGGATCCCGGTTGGGCGCATGTGGGAGTCTGTCTGACTGCCTCCCTGATTCCAACTTCAGAAAAATTCAAAAAAAAAAAAAAAAAAAGTCAGCAGCAGGCATTATGGTTGAGTGAGGTGTAGGCTGCAGGAGTCCCAGGCAGTTCCTCTTTTTTTTTTTCTTTAGTTGAAAGGAGGGGAGATAGTGAGGCAGACTCCTACATGCTCCCTGACTGGGATCTACCTGGCAACTCTGTCTGGGGACTAACCTCAAATCAACCAAGCTATTTTTAGAAGCTGAGTCTGACATAGACCAAACAAGCTATCTTCAGTGCCTGGGGCCATGCTTGGACCAATCAAGCCACTGGCTTTGGGAGGCGAAGAGGAAGAGAAGGAGGAGAGGAAGAGAGAGAGAAGCAAATGGTTGCTTCTGTTGTGTGGCCTGATTGGGAATCCAACCCAGGACATTCATATGCCAGGCTGATGCTCTATCCACTGAGCCACCAGCCAGGGCCTCAGGCAGCTCCTCTTAAAGGGCCCACACATGTTTATTCAAACTCACTCCCTCTGAGCTCCAGCACTGGGGTAGCAGCTTGAAGGGAACCAAGGACATATGAGGAGGAACTGGATTGTCTGTCATCAGGGAAAGAATCAGGCGTGGGGGTGGGTGTGACAGCACTCTGTCAGATAAAAGCACTAGCAGTAAAACCCTGCACTACCCAAGTCGTGGGCCCACCCAAGGTGCTTCTAGTAGCTTTTCCATAGAAATGGCCTCTCTTGCCTCATTCTTCCAATTTTCCTGAAAATTCCCAAACAAGCAGCATCTGGCCTCTGTGTACCCTGTACCTCTTGCTAAGTGGCCCTAGGCCTGGCACTAGCAGCAGCTGTCTTGGTTCACAACTTGGCCTCTCCTGGGCACCTCCAAGACCAACACAAGTATCAGCCATCTGCACATTACTCTGTAGCTCATGCTGGGTGGACCCAAGCAGAGCATAGGAGGTGGCTGATCTTATGCCTTTCTAGGAGGCCCCAGAGCCAGTGCACCAAGTGAATAGCTTCAACCATACCAGTCTGAGTGTGGCAAACTCAAGGAATGAACTCAGTGAGTACCAAAGCCCAACTAAAGCAAGTCTTCCTCCATAGGGTTGACTTTTGCACAGCAGCTCCACCACTGTAGTCACAGCCAGTCCTTCTAGCCAATTGGCTTGTGGGCCAGTACTCCCATTGACATCAAGAGTAATCAAAGTTCAACTACAACTGGGCAGTGCACAAAGCCCACACAGAGGCACACCTGGAGTGCCCAGCTTGAGTGACTGGAGAGGCTGAGCCACACAGGACACCTATTAAACCAGTTCACTCGAGCCAGGGTTGATAGCCATTCTTTTCAGCCTCTGCCTCTAAGAAATGGCCACGGACTTGAGAAATTGTCAGTCTTGGATACAGGTGTGAAGTCAGACCCTCAGCCTGGCTCCCTAGTTATGCACTATTTAAGCTTGGAGAAGTGAATTTAGTCTCATCTCTAAAATGAGATGAACAATGCATCCCCTCCTTGCCCCCGGTTTTAGTGGAGTATTCTGGAGAATTGGGGAAAGTGCCCACCCAGGAGCCTGTTCTCACCTCTCTAATACATGATCACCACTTGTGTCTCCACCTATCGGGTTGGCTGCAGCTTCCCATCACCGGGGGAAGTCTCTATCGGGCATGAGCCCCCAGCTGCAGGCCCAGCCAGGGAGCAGCAGATGGTTCAGTAGCAGCCCAACCACCAGAGGGGAAGTCACAACGGCTTGCATTTGTAGGCAGACTGCGAGGTGAAATCAAACATAGCCCCTGCCAAGCAGTCTGGCCTACGGCCTGGACTCCGCCTGGTGGGCTGGTTGGCCCTAGCAGGGCAGGGCACCCCCGCTGTGCTACACACACACACACACACACACACACACACACACACACACACACACACACACAAGTTCACTCTACAAAGTCTGGGAGAGATAGAACTCTACCTAACACATAGAAACAAACACAGGAAAGCAGCCAAAATTCTAAGACAAAAAAACATGTTCCAAATGAAAGAACAGGAGAAATTTCCAGAAAAAGAACTAAATGAAATGAAGACAAGCAAAATATCAGATACAGAGTTCAAAATAATGGTTATAAAGATGCTCAGGGAAATTAGTGAGGACATAAAAACCATAAAAAAGGACCAGTCAGATATGAAGTATATACTAACTGAAATAAAGAATAATTCACAAGGACCCAACAATAGAGTAGATAAAACCTAGAATCAAATCAGAGTTTTAAAATATAAGGAAGCAAAAACCACCCAAACAGAATAGAAAAAAGAAAAATAATTCAAAAAATGAAGATAGTGTAAAAAGCCTCTAGGACAACTTCAGGTATGCCAACATTTGCATTATTAATGTCAGAGGGGAAGATAGAAAGCAAGAAATTAAAAACATTTGAAAAAATAATGACAGAAAACCTTCCTAACCTGGTGACAGAACTAGACATTCATCCACAAAGATGCACAAAGAGTCCCAAACAAGATAAACTCAAAGAGGCCTATACTAAAGTTCATCATATTAAAATGCCAAAGGTTAAATAAAGACAATGAATTATAAAAGCAGCAAGAGAAAAGCAGTTAATTACCTACAAGGGTGTTCCCATAAGACTTAGTTGATTTCTCAACAGAAACTTTGCAGGCCAGAAGATAGTGGCAAGAAATATTCAAAGTGATGAAAAGCAAGGACCTACAACCAAGATTAGTCTACCCAGCAAAGCTATCATTTAGAATCAAAGGACATACAAAGAGCTTCCCAGACAAGGAAAAACTAAAGGAGTTCATCACACTAAACCAGTATTACATGAAATGTTAAAGGGTCTTCTTTAAGAAGAAGAAGAAAAATCTGAACAATAAAAAGGCAATAAATACATATCTATTAACAATTGAATCTAAAAAACAAAATAAATGAACAAGCAGAACAGAAAGACTCATAGAGACAAAGAATGTTTTGATGGTTGCCAGATGGGAGGGGGTTAGGAGGATGGGTGAAAAAGGAAAAAGGATTAGGAAGTACAATTTGGTTGTTACAGAATAGTCATGGGGATGCAAAATACAGTATAGGGAATACAGTCAGTAATATTCTAATACAGTATGTATGGTGTCAGGTGGGTATGAATCTTATCAGGATAATCACTTAGTAAGTTATGTAATGTCTAATGACTGGGTTGTACACCTGAAACTAATGTAATATTTTGTGTCAACTGAAATTGAAAAATAAAGATTAAAAAAATAAAATAAAAAATATCTGCTCGAAGTTAAACTCAGAGTGGTAAATAAATAAACTAGCTTTGTTCATAGCTAGTAAATGGAGTGCCTGGGTTCAAATGCAAACCCGTCTGTTTCCAAAGTGTCCTCTCAACCATTACACCACTTCTCTAAAGCCCTCATTTCAAATATGACGGTTTTTACTGTAATCCCTTCAGTCGCAATAATGGGTACTATGGCTTCCCTGAAGTAATAGTCATTAAAATGTTTTAGGAGAGAGAAACCAAATAAAAAAATAGAGTAAATTTCTGACTGATTACTGATAATTATTCTGAGAGGTTGGAAGATGGGACACCAAGAGGAAAGAACATTCAGAAAAATTGAGGGCGAGAGGATAGAAACAAGTAAGACAAATTAAAACCCAGGAAATAGGCAGAAAAAAAGGGGATAAGGAGAATAAACAGAAAATAATAATACCATCTTAAAGAATTCATATTTTCTTTCTCTAAGAAGCCTCTTTCTCACCTTGGAATAGCTGTTTCATCTTTTGAAATGAGTTGGGTAAATATAGAGTTGGAAAAGTTATTTCAGGTCCACAGGGCAAACACTAGGATAGATTATTTGTTCCTTGTAAGCCTTTCATCCAGAAAGCTTTAAGTTTCACGGTTTGAGCAATAATTATAGCAGTAATAGTAATAGTAATTTCTCCTTGCTGGTATTTTCCTTTGGCCGAAAGTGTGTACCAATCAGTTTGCCATAATAATCTCTTCAAGTTCACACACTAATTTGCGTGAGTTCGTTTGTTAGTCTATAGAAGTAAGGGCTCTTTCATGTCCTTAGACCTCAGTGTATTAGGGCTGTCTGTCTTAGACATCTGTGCTAATGAGATACTTTGCGGTCAGAACAAAGAAGTACTTGCATTGACTTATTATGGATATTTGAATATTTTAGCTGTGCATTTGAATGTATATATCACAGATATATGTAGAAATTTCTATAGGGTGTGAAAACACAGATTGTTAGGGTGGGACTATAATACTTCTCATGAATGAGAGTTCCTTTCTCTCCATAACCTCTTCAACACTTGTTAGTATCTACCTTGTTGATAATAACCAATCTAACAGGTGTTAAGTGATATCTCATTATTGTTTTGACATAGCCTCGTTCATTTATATTTGCCTTTACTTCCCTTGCTTTTGGAGTCAAATTAATAAAAATCTTCTCTAAGACCAATGTCCATAAGTTTAGTACCCATGTTTTTTCTATGTAATTTATTGTTTCAGATCTTATATTTAGGTCTTTGATCCATTTTGAATTAATTTTTGTATATGGGGATAAATTATACTCTAGTTTCATTCTTTTGCATGTGGTTTTTCAATTTTCCTAGCACCATTTATCAGAGAGGCTTTCTTTTCTCCAATGTATGATTTTGGTTCCCTTATCAAAAATTATTTTCCCAGTCCTGACTTGGTAGCTCAGTTGATTGGAGCATTGTGCCAATATGCCAAGGTTGTGGGTTTGATCCCTTGTCAGGGCACATGGAAGAATCAACCAATGAATGCATAAATGAGTGAAACAACAAATCAATTTATCTGTTTCTCTTTCTTTTCTTCTTCCTCTCTATAATTAATCAAAAATATTTTAAAAATTATTTGCTCATATATATCTGTGGTTTTATTTCTGGGCTCTCAATTCTGTTCCATTGGTCTGTGTATGTTTTACAGCCAATACTATGCTGTTTTTATTATCGTTGATCTGTTATATAATTTGAAGTCAAGTAGTGTGATACCTGACTTCTTTCTTTTTTTCTAGGATTTCTTTGGCTATTTGGGTCTTTTGCAGTTCCATCCAAATCTGATGATTTTTTTGTTCTATTTATTTAAAAAGTGTCATTGGGATCTTGATGAGGATTGCATTAAATCTGTATATTGCTTTGGATAATATGGACATTTTAACTATGTTGATTCTTCCAATCCATGAAAATGTAATATCTTTCCATTTCATTGTGTCTTTATTATCTCTCTTAGTAATGCTTTGTAATTTTCAGTATATAGGTTCTTTTTTTTTTACATCCTTTGTTAAGTTTATTCCTTGGTATTTTATTCTTTTGGTTGAAATTGTAAAAGGAATTTTTTCATTTCTTCTTCTGCAATTTCATTGTTAGTATGTAGGAATGCAGTGGACATTTGTACATTGATTTTGTATTCTTTGACTTTACTGTATTTGTTTATTGTTTAAATAGTTTTTTTATTGGAATTTTTAGGGTTTTCTACATAAAGAATCATGTCATTTGCAAAAAGTGAGACTTTTATATCTTCTTCCTGATATGGATGCCTTTTATTTCTTTCTCTTGCTTGATTGCTCTGGCAAGGGCTTCTAGACCTATATTGAATAAGAATTTTGCGAGTGGACATTCTTGTCTTGTTTTTGATTTTAGAGAAAAAACTTTCAGTCATCATTGAGTGAGATATTAGCTGAGGGTTTGTCACATATGGCCTTTATTATGTTGAGTTACTTTCCTTTTATACCTATATTATTCATTGTTTTAATCATAAAAGATTGTTGTATCTCATCAAATGTTTTTTCTGCATTTATTGATAAAATTATCTAGTTTTTATCCTTTGTTTGTTAATGTGGTAGATTACATAGATCAATTTGAGTATGCTAAAACATCCTTATGGCTCAATATGTGCTCCTGAATAAACCCCACTTGATCATGATTTATTATTTTTTAATGTATTGTTGTATTCAGTTTGCTAGTATTTTGTTTAGAATTTTTGTATCTGTATTCATAAGAGACACAAGTATGTGGTTTTCTTTTTTGTGTGTTATTTTTGCAAGGTTTTGGTTTTAGGGATATTTGGCCTCATAAAATGTGTTAGGAAGTATTGCCCCATTCAATTTTTTGAAGGAGTTTGAGGAAGATAGATATCAAATCTTTGAATGTTTGGTAGAATTTACTAGTAAAGCCATCTGGTCCTGGACTTTTATTTTTGGGGAGGTTTTTAATGCTTGTTTCAATCTCCTCACTGGTCACTGGTCTACTTAGGTTTATAATTCTTCATGATTCAATTCAGGAAGGTTATATACTTTTAAAAAGTTATACATTTCTTCTAGGTTATTGAATTTGTTGGCAATAGTCTTTCACTTTGAGTCTATCTTTGCCTTCTCAGTTTAGATGTGTCTCCTGAAGGCAGCATATGATTGGATTTTGTTTTTGGATCAAATTTGCTATTCTGTGCCTTTTTATTGGTGAATTCATTACATTTACATTTAGGGCAATTATTGAAGTATGAGAGTCTCTTATAGCCCTTTTATCTTTTGTTTTCTAGTAACTTTGTGTTTCCATTGATTCTTTCTCTTTGCATTTCTGCTTCTTGTTTTTGGTAGTATTCCATACTTTTCTCCTCTGTTTCCTCTTTTTTTTTTAAAGTTATGCATTTCAGTTTTAGAGAGAGAGAGAGAGAGAGAGAGAGTGTGTGTGTGTGTGTGCACGTGTGCCATTAAGTTTATGAAAAAGAAAGTTTTACATATACAGTAGTCCTTTTTCTTTTTAATGCTTCTAATTTCCATTCTCTTTTGCAAATTCAGACATTTACCACCTTTCTTTTTATGTTTTTGTTGTCACAAATTATTCCTGTTTATGCTGTACATTTTTTGGTGATCTTATGTATAGTTTTGTGATCTTTTGTTTTTGTTTCATGCAGAATAACCCCTGAGTCTTTCCTGCAATGGTAGTCTTCTGGAGATAACTTCCCTCAACTTCTATATATCTGGAAATGTCTTTATTTCTTCTTCATATCTAAAGGATAACTTTATTGGTTATATAAATATTATTCTTGGCTGGTAATTTCTCTCTTTCAATAGTCTGAATATTTGGTTCCACTATTTTCTAGCTTGTATAGTTTCTGCTGAGAAGTCTGATAATACCTAATGGGCTTTCCTTTATACATTCCTTTTCTGCTTTTACTGGATGTCTTGAGAATTTTTTGTCATTAATTTTTGACAGTTTAAACCAATGTGCCTTGGAGAAGGCCTTTTTAGATTGAGATAATTAGGTGTTATATTTGCTTCTTGGATTTGAAGCTCTAGCTCTTTCCATAGGTTTGGGAACATCTTATTAATTATCTGTTTGAAAAGGCTCTCTGTTCCCTTTTCCTTCTCTTCTTCCTCTGGTAAGCCTATTATCCTTATATTGCTCTTTCTGATGGATTCAGATAGTTGTCACAGAGTTCTTTTATTTTTTAATCCTGAAGTATCTCTTCCTTCCTCTGTATCATTTCTAGATTTCTATCTTTGATATCATGAATTCCTTCCTCCAGTTGGTCAGCTCTATTTCCTATGCTAATTCACTCTAATTCCTATGCTAATTCATTCTCTTTATTGAGCTATTTATCTCCAAAATTTCTACTTGGTTCTTCTAAAAATGTTTGTTTCTATGGTAAAGTACTCATTTTGTTAATTGATTTGTTTTCTGAGTTCAGGAAACTGCCTGTGTTTTCTTGCATCTCAATTTTTTCCAGAACTTCAATCTTAAATTTAACTCACGTATTTCTGTGTCTTTTAGTTTATTTTCTGGAGAATTTTTTATTTTCTTCTGAGCTGCTTTGTTCCCTTGATTATTCATAGCATTTGATGAATTCCTTATCTGTCTAGGCATCTATACATTAGTGGTGCTTCTTTAGTACATTGGTAAGTTCTTTTTAGCTCTTTTGCATTTTGCTGGCTTTTCAGATCTCCACAATTTGGTGGAAAATTTCCTATGTTCCCTAGAGAGATGGATGCCTCCCATGTGATTTCATTGTTCTAGTCCCAGGGGACCAACACCGCAACGCAATACAGTAGGCAATGGGGTTTCAAATCAGTGAAGTTCCACGGCTTTACCCTGTAGCCAGATGCTACCAGCAGCGCAGCCTAGATGTGTGAGAGTGAGATGAGATGGAGGAATCACACGGCATTCTTTGTTGTTTTGCCCTCCCAGCAATGGCAACTAGTAGACCTTCGTCACATCGCCCCTGTTACCTCCACCTGACACTGGCATAAATCACAGAATGTGCCCTTTACTCAGGAAAAAAAGTGTTTTTGTAGTACCAGTTCTTGTTTTGTCAGATAATGTGCTCTGCAATCCACTGTGAAGTGTGAGGGAAGGTGAGCTCTGGAAGGAGAAAGGAAACAACCAGGCTCTGTGGCTTTGTTTCTCTGTCTGGAATGTTATCGCCAGACAACAGTGGTCATACCTCTGTGCTTCTTCACTTGCCAGGTCATTGGGCTCAGACACAGCTTGCACTGTCCACTTCTGCAGGAATGCTCACTAAATCCCTTTGCTCCCCCCAGCTGAAAGGAGTACCAGCCACAATCTAATTACCCCCCCTTTGGGCTGAACCCCACAGTGAGCTTGGGTCGCAGAACTGCATCTGTGTCTCCTTTGACTTTTTCTCCATTCTCCCCTCTCCAGTTCACTCCCATTTTCCCACCTTTAGAGATGTGTTTCAATCAACATATCTTTCAGATACATTTATATACTGAGCAGGGAATCTTTTGTTAAATTATAACTGTGCAAACTGTTGAAACTTCAAGGGGAGAGGCCAAGGGGATCTCTCATGTCACCATTCTTTTGATGTTACTCCATAATAAAGCTTTTTAAAAGGGCTTTATCTTATCTTCAAAAACCCTAAAGTGGAAGACTTGCTCATTTGCTTTCACATTAGTAAAAATACTCTTGCTTTTTTATGAAAACTAGTCCTTTCATTTCTAATGCACTGATTGACCTAACACTTAACCTTTAAACCATTCTCCTCATCAAGTCCTGTTTTCTTAATTACTAGTACTCATGACTGCTGATCATGAATAACACACAAGATATTATCTTCTTAGCTTTTTCTAAAAATTATTTAAAAACAAAAATTCTCAAAAAATTTATTTTGGTGACTCCAACAGTTTAACTTAGTGATTAACTCTTATCAAAGTCATTATTATCCTGGGGATTTCCTCTGCATACTACATATAAATTAAGCAATTAGAATACGTATTAGACAGTAGCCTGTATAAGAAAAAGTTTTATAATGTTCACATAGAAGGTGTTCAATAAATGCTTATTAAATGAAGGAATGATGGTCCTGGACAGATAGCTTGGTTGGTTAGAGCATTGTTCTGATACACAATGGTTGCAAGTTTGATCCCCAGTCAGAGCACATAGAGATTGATGTCTCTCACTCTCCCTCTTTCTCATTCTCTAAAATCGATAAATAAATCACAAAAATAAAGGAATGAATCAATTATTTAAACAAGTTTAGCAGAAATGTAGCTTTAAAAATGGATTCTATGTTTATATTTTTTTCTATAATTTCATTTAGAATTTCACTGAACTATCACTTGAGAAAGTAAATTTTTTAAATTTTCTGTGGCTATATAATAAAATAAATACTATACATATTTTATACATTCTTTAAAGATGAATAAAATAATTTTCAAGAATATATATTTCTTTAGGCTTAAGACTAATAAAAAAGCTCTAATGAGAAAAATAATCTATAAATTCTGGTTATAATTATGTACTTAGCTTCTCATTCTATGAATAAATTCTACCAGTTCATAAGAAAGGTTTGGCATGTTACTAGAAACAATGTTGACAACATCTAGCATTCCAAAGAAATACAGGGTAAAAGAAAAGACAAAAACATGTTGAAACTAAATCAAACTACTAAGGAGAACTGCCAAAATAAATCATCTGATTCTAAAGGAGAATTTTTAAAAAATAAGATACAAATGCCAAATTAATACTACTATGCACTAAAAAGGGTGAATTTTATTATATGTAAACTATAATTTGATAAATCAGACTAAGAATTTATAAATATTTAATGTCATTATTAAAAATTTCATTTATTACTATGGCTACAGTAAAGTTATGGGACTCACTAATATTAAAAATATTTGGATTAATGTTAAGAGTATTGACTTTAAGGTCAGACAAATATGGAAAGCTGAGTTATGTTATATAACTTCAGACTAATTTAAAAAAACCAAATAAACATCAGTTTATTTGTCGGTAAATTTAAAAAATAGTAAATATATGATAGGATCATTATGAGTATTTAACATGATAGTGTGTATAACGTACCTAACATACAGCCCACAACATTTTGTATTATATATTATGTTCTACTGGGGCAAACAACAAAGGTGTCCTGGAGAAAGCTGAGGAGAAAAGCAAGGAGAATTGAATGAACAAAGGGGCTCAGACAGGCAAATGACATATAGTTTGAACACAGTCATGACTATCTGAAAAGAAAATATCACCAGATGGTGGATGGTATCAAATATTATTTTAAAGAGTTTTTCCTTTATTCAATGGGTAATAAAAAGCAATTAAATGTTCTGGAGTAGCGAAATGACATGATTTAAATTGTACTTTAGGAAGATTAATTTGGCAGCAATCTACAAGAATAGATTAGATGTGATAATAGCTAGATATGGGAAGTCTCTGTAGAAGGTTAATACCATTCTTATGTGACAATGAGGTCTTGAATTAGAATGGTGGTGATGGTGGTTAAAGTAATGATGTAAGAGGTATAGATTTGGGGAATAAAATGAAGTTTTATGAAAAGTAACCTCTCAGAGTAATCTGATCTTAAGTTCCTAAGTGGGCATGTCATGGTGGACAGTCATCCTCAGGCATATAACTTCTTTAGTAAAAGGTGTATCTTTTCTTTAAGTAAAACTTGACCATTACTTCTGTGCATCCAGGTTAAAACACCTTTACAATAAGTCATAACCACCCTCAAGAGAACATACAATCTTGTTAACTATCCTGTAATTCAGGGGTCCCTAAACTTTTTACACAGGGGGCCAGTTCACTGTCCCTCAGACTGTTGGAGGGCCAGACTATAAAAAAAAAAAACTATGAACAAATCCCTATGCACACTGCACATATCTTATTTTAAAGTAAAAAAACAAAACGGGAACAAATACAATATTTAAAATAAAAGAACAAGTAAATTTCAATCAACAAACTGACCAATATTTCAATGGGAACTATGCTCCTCTCACTGACCACCAATGAAAGAGGTGCCCCTTCCGGAAGTGCGGTGGGGGTCAGATAAATGGTCTCAGGGGGCTGCATGTGGCCCGCGGGCTGTAGTTTGGGGATCCCTGCTGTAATTCAATCCCTGCCTTGCTTTCTCTCACCTCCATATAACATTTTTCCCCCTCCTTAGTTTCAAATAAATAAGCTGCAAAACTGTTACTTCTCTGGAGTATTTGAAATCTAGTACCCCAACATATGTCTTCAGTTTAGCTCAAATAAACTCATAAAATTTATCTACATGTATAAACATTCTTATATTGACAATTTGGAGGATGTCTTGTAGGTAGAACTGACAGAATTTGGTTTTGGAAATGGAGGACAATAAGGGACAAGACAGAGAAACAAATCAAATCTGCCTTTGAGGTACAATCTGGGCATCTGGAACTCCTTAGCAACTATAAATATTTTATTGGAAGATTCTGGGTTCTGTTTAAGATACTTTGTGTTTTAGATACAAACATGATAGACATCTAGGTGGGTTTTTTGGCCAGTTTATTGTAAATACAGGTCTTGAACTAATAAAAGAAATTGTGATATAGGTCAGTTTTGTATTTTTCTGATTTATAAAGATAACTAAAGCAGGGGACTGAAGACAGAGCTTTAGGGGATTACTGCATTTAGAAGGCAAGGAGAAAGCCAATGGAACTGAGGACATGATATTTTCAGAGAAAGCAACTTTAGTAAATTTATAAAATGAGGAGCTTGATTAATGAAAGAGTAAGAGAGAGAAAATGATGGTATAGAGACAATGAATATAAATGCCTTACTCAAGAATAAATACTATTCTCTTGGTTTCTGCACTTCTGTGTCCACCAAGTTATCCTCCAACTTATCTGACCATAGCAATGTGTAACTGTTGACTTTTTTTTTTTTTTTTTTGGTATCATACAGCCTGTTATTGACCTCTTGAAAGTCCTTGACCAATACCTTCTATGTAAATAAAACACAAGTCTATATTTATAATCCTAATCACTTTTCTGAGTCATAGCCTATTATTTCTAACCATTTTTATGCTCATCTTCACATGCATGCCTACCTGAAACTCAAACTCATCATGTACCAACATTCCCATTTTTTTCAAAGCACCTCCTCTTCTGGTTTCTTCATGTCACAATTCTCTCAGTATGATGGTTAGTTAAATGTGTCAACTTGACTAGAAAACAGGGTGCCAGACTTTTGGTCAAACATTACACTGAGTGTGTCCATAAAGGTTGTTATAGATGAGATTAACATTTGAATTGGTAGATTTAAAGAAGGAGACCATCCTTCCACTGTAGATGGGCTTCATCCTATTAATTACAAACCTGAATAGAATAAAAAGGTAAAGTTAGAGGGAATTGGGGCTGTTTCTTCTTTCCTCAAGCTGAAATTTACATCATTAGTTTTCTTGGTTTCCAGCCCTTTGGAATCAGGCCAGAACTGCATGACAAGTTCTCCTGCATCTCCAGCTGGCTGACTATAGATCACGAGACTTCCCAGCCCCCACAACTGTGGGAGTCAAACCGTTATGTAAATTCATCTCCTTGGTTCTGTTTTTCTGCAAAACCCTAGCAAATGTACTGTTGGGCAGATAAAACATATTATGCTCACTTTGTTAAAGATGGCGCTGCCCACATGGAAGCCTATCTCCCAGGTGATATTAGTTGCTCTTATGCTTGGAATGGGAGTAATTATATTAATGTGTGTTGGGGGCGGGCTGTGGGCAGGCAGGATCCTTGGTCTTAGGACTAAGCCTTTCCCACCCTTTTTGATGTGGGGTGGTACAATCTCATCATGCCTCAGATAAGTGACTTTGTATTAGAGACTTCCCTATTTTGTATATTGGATTAAAGATTTTGATTTCTGCACTATAAAGTGGGGCAGAAGGAGCTTTCTCTCTTGGTTCCTGAGATTAGCATTAGAGCAGAGAGCAGAGTAAGGCCACGTGGAGGAGAGGAGAGGCAGCCAAGATGGTGGAGTGCTGAAAGAGAAGCCAGTTAGTGCAAAGTTTGTGTAGAGAGAAGGAGATGGGGAACAAAGGAGAATGAGGCTAGTGAGCTAGAAACCTTTGATTCTAGGAAACTCAGATAAGTCAATAGCTTTGTGAGTGCTGAATGAGTGGGTTTTGGAGCCCAGTGTATGTTTTTACTTGCCCGCCGGGTGCAAGCTAGGATTAAAGATAATGGCCCAACAGTTTTTGGCTCCATTGTTTCATTACCATCTGTCCAAATCTAATGCGAACCTGCATGGGCCAGGCGGCTGTGATGGTGGCCGTGTCTACTGGCCATACATATACCAACTCACTACAGTTTAAAACCTTACAAGGAACTTTAGTTTTTCACTCTCTTTTATGTTATCATTAGTAAATTCTGTAGCTTCTTTTGTCTCTCTCTTTCTCTCCCCCTCTCTTCATCTCTGTTTCTGTCTCTGTTTTTATCTCTGTCTCTCTTTCAAGTTTAAATATGAATAATTGGAGCAAGTTTCAATTATGAAGGAAAGAATGAGGGCTAAACTAAGAAAGAAGAGGTTTTCAGTCTTGGAGAACTGAATGAATTAAATTCATCCTAGGTTATTTAAGAAATTGGTAGATGTTATGACACATTTAATCGCTATTATTTTTGAGTAGTCATGGAAAGTGAAAAGATGAAATTCCCAAACACAAAGTTCTGGGAGTTGGAAGGGATTTGGAGACATAATCTTCTGTATTAAATCAAGAAAGTTATAGTATTTTCTTTCCCATATCAGAGGAAAAAAACTATGCCTCCTATAAAAGAGAAAAGTAAAAGACAACTTGGTAATATGTGAATGTGTTTAATATTGGCTTCCAGTAAGATTATGTGATGCATCAAAAAGTACTTTCACATTTACAAGGTGCTTTAATGTACAGTCTGTCATCTGATTATCACAACAATGAGGGAGGCAGACATTTTAATCCTCATTTGCAGATAAGGAAACTCAAAGTCAATAAGGCTAAATCACCAAGATCTTTAACATTCTAATCCAGTAATCTTCCCATTATATCAAAATAACTCACCAATAGTTTATTATGAAATTTGGGAAAGCAATGTTGCCAAGAAAGAAGTTTTAATCCTTTTATGATAGTAACAACTTATAAGGAGAATATAAGCTCAGAAATGCAGTATTATTAATAGAATTCCTCCTAAAAAAAACACCAAACTCTATCTTTTGAAGAACACATCCAAGGTAACAAACAAATCTTATCCCATTACATTAATCAGAAAATAAAAAAGAATCAGTGAAGAAAAAGGAGGAGTGGTCAAAAAGGAAAAAGGAAAGGACAAAGGAAAAAGTGAAGTAAAGAAAAGGAAAGGAAAGGAACAGGACCTAGTGGTGGCCTATAGGGACTAAGTGGGTATTGCCATGAAACAGAGAATTAAAATAATACTAATACCATTTGATTTTGCACTTATGTGGAAACTGGTGATTGCCAAATTCAACTGAAAGCAAAAGAGGTGACTAAGAAAATAAAGTCTATTATTTTTTTAAATATGGTCCAAAATGTTACCATTGACAGTCAGGAAGCACTAAGAAGTCTCTCCCATTGGCTAAAATGGCACAGTGGGAGGTTCTTACACCGAAAGCACAAAAGCTAGCAACATAATTGGAAAGAGAGAAGAAAAATACTCTACCCTCCCTAGCACTGTAAGAACTGCAGGTTTGAGCAGTGTAAAGCCAGTAGCCACGGCCACCATCACAGCCGCCTGGTCTGTGCAGGTTCACATTTGATTCAGACAGATGGTAAGGAAACAACGGAGCCAAGAACTTGTGGGCCATTACATTTAATCCTAGCTCGCACCCGGCAGGCGAGAAATACACACAGTGGGAAAACACTTCCCTTTCCATTCAGGGCTCCCAAAGCCACTGACTTATCTGAGTAAAGTGGTACCTTGAGATACAAATTTAATTCATTCTGTAACTGAGCTTGTAAGTCAGTCAACTCGTATATCAAACTGCAGATACTGGACCCGTGTGCCAATGCATCAACAGCGGCAGCTTCCTGAATCTCAGAATTTCACTCGGATCTCGAACAAAAATATGGACTGTGTAAAGCCAGTGGCCGTGGCCACCATCACAGCCACCTGGCCTGTGCAGGTTCACATTTGATTCGGACAGATGGTACTGAAACAATGGAGCCATCAACTGGTGGGCCATTAGCTTTAATCCTAGCCTGCACCCAGTGGGCAAGTAAAACACACACTGGGCTTCAAAACCCACTCATTCAGCACTCACAAAGCTACTGACTTATCTGAGTTTTCTAGAATTGAAGGTATCTACCTCACCAGCCTTATTCACCTCTGCTCCCCATTTCTTTCTCTCTATACAAACTCTGCACAAATTGGCTTCTCCTTCAGCACTCCGCCATCTTGGCTGCTTTTACTCTCCTCCACGTGGCCTTTCTCTGCTCTCCTTTCTCTGTTCTCTCCCCTAATGATAATCTCAGGAACAGAGAGAGAGCAAGCTCCCGGTCTGCCCCATTTTATAGTGTAAAAATCAAAACCTTTAATCCAATATACAAATAAGGAAGTCTCTGATACAAAGTCACTTAGGGTGGGAAAGGCTTAGTTTTAAAACTAAGCCTTAGGGTATAACAACCCTGCCTGCTTACAGCCTGTTTCCCACACCCAATGCAAAGTATAAGCGAGCAAACATATATATCATATTTACAAACTTATTTGACCAACAGACTGAGTTGCAGCTCGTATCTTAAAAAAATTGTATGTTGGTCTGTTCATATCTCAAGGTACCACTGTATTCCTAGAATCAAAGGCTTCTACCTCACCAGCCTTATTCACCTCTGCTCCCCATCTCCTTCTCTCTGCACAAACTCTGCACAGACTGGCTTCTTCTTCAGCACTCCGCCATCTTGGCTGCCTCTCCTCTCCACCACATGGCCATTCTGCTCTTTCTTCTCTAATGCTAATTTCAGGAACAAGAGAGTGAGCCTCCGGTCTGCCCCATTTTATACCGTAGAAATCAAAACCTTTAAGCCAATATACAAATAAGAAAGTCTCTGATACAAAGTCACTTATCTGAGACATAAATTAGATTCCTCATAAGAGCGCACCACCCCACATCAAACAACAGTCAAGGGTGTGGGGAAAAGCTTAGTGTTGGGCGGATAAAATGTATTATGCTCACTTTGTTAAAGATAACACAAGGAGGCAGTTGCCCAGGTGATATTAATGTGTGTTGGGGTGGGCTAGGGGCAAGCAGAATCCTTGTAGCCTTGGTTTTGGGATTAAGCCTGTCCCACCCTTTTTGGTGTGAGGTGGTACAATCCTATCATGCCTCAGAGAAGTGACTTTGTATTAGAGACTTCCCTGTTATGGGGACGGAACGAGAGTTTGCGGTCTTGGTTCCTGAGATTAGCATGAGAGAGCAGAGAGAGTAGAGCCAGCAGCAGGAGGAGGCCACGTGGAGGAGGCCAGGAAAAGCAGCCAAGATGGCGGAGTGCTGAGTGAGATGCCAGTTTGTGTAGAGTTTGTATCTGGGAGAAGGAAGGAGATGGGGAACTGAGGAGAATAAGTCTGGTGAGCTAGAAACCTTTGATTCTAGGAAACTCGGATAAATCAGTAGCTTTGTGAGCACTGAATGTGATTGGGTTTTGGAGCCCAGTGTGTATTTTTACTTGCCCGCCGGGTGCAAACTAGGATTAAAGACTATGGCCCACCAGCTTTTGGCTCCACTGTTTCTTTACCGACTGTCCGAATCCAATGCGAACCTGCATGGGCCAGGCTGCTGTGATGGTGGCCCTGGCCACGGCTGCTGGCTTTACACTTAGTTTTGAAAAGATCTTAGTATTAAAAGGGTGGGAAAGGCTTAGTCTTAAAACGAAGCCTGACCAGGCTGTGGCACAGTGGACAGAGAGTTGGACTGGGATGTGGAGGACCCAGGTTCGAGACCCTGAGGCCTCTAGCTTGAGTGAGAGCTCATCTGGTTTGAGCAAGGCTCACCAGCTTGAGCCCAAGGTCGTTGGCTCAAGCAAGGGGTCACTCGGTCTGTTGTGGCCCCCCCCCACCCCCGGTTAAGGCACATATGAGAAATCAATCAATGAACAACTAAGGATCTGCAACAAAGAATTGATGTTTCTCATCTCTCTCCCTTCCTGTCTGTTCCATCTGTCCCTCTCTCTGACTCTCTCTGTCTCTCCCACAAGAAAAAACAATACAAAACAAAAAGAAACTAAGCCTTAGGCTATAATGACTTTGCTGGCTTACAGCCTGTCTCCCATACCCCATGCAAACTATAAGTGAGCAAACATATACATCATATTTGCAAACTTACTTGACCCACAAGCAGGAAGCAGAGATGGTCTTTGTGGTTGGAGTCCACCATTCTCTTATGTCGCAGCATTTGTGTAAGGCCTGTTGGGCAAATAAGTTTGTAAAATGTGTTTCTTAGGTTTGCTCACTTATATTTTGCATTGGCCTGGTGTAAGGCCAGGAGCCATGGCTGTCACTATCAAAGCAGCCGCCTGGCCCATGCAGGTTCCCATTGGATTCGGGCAGATGGTAAAGAAATGGCAGAGTTGGAGGATGGTGGGCCATCCTATTTATTGGTGTCTCACCAAGACAGGCAAACCACAAAAGAAGACAAGGGAAAAGCAGAAAACCAGCTTTTCCCATGAAGGGCAAGGGATCAGGGAAGCCCCTGCAATCGTGATAGCAGGAACTGAGTGAGCAAGCTCCTGGTCTGTCCCACTTTATAGTGTAGAAAACCAAAATCCCTTAATCCAATATACAAACAAGGAAGTCTCTGATACAAAGTCACTTATCCAAGGCATAATTGGATTCCTCATGAGAGTGCACCACCCAGATCATACAATCAGTCAAGGGTGTGGGGAAAAGCTTAGTCCTAAAACCAAACCTTAGGTTACAATGACCTGGCCTGCTTATAGCCTGTCCCCCACACCCAATGTAAGTCACAAGCGAGCAAACATATATATCATATTTACAAACTTATTTGACCAACACCTGGGCAGTGCCATGTGTATGTAGTTGGTGAAAGGCTGCTATGCTTGCTCTCAGGGTGGCAGATTGCAAATTGCAGATTGCCTTCTTGCTTGGGAGGGTCCACTGTATTGCTAATGTTTGCTGGAGAAGGGATTTTTTTCCCCCAGCCTTGGTTTTGCAGGAAGAGAAGAAAGAGTGCAGATGTGGAACTGGAGCTGAGGGACTTTGGGTGCTCCACTGAGGGTGGTGGAGGCCTTATATTCTAGAGAAGAAACCAGAGAAGATATTTCGGGTTGTGGAACCAGAGACTATGTCATGGCTTTGGGAGCTCTGAATGAAAGAGAAGTGGTCTTCCCAGCCTGTTTGCTCATTCGCCAGTATGAGACATTAATAAGTGGAACGGACTACCATTTTTTGGCTCACTGTTTTTTTTATCATCTGCCTGTTGGGCAGATAAAATATATTATGCTCACTTTGTTAAAGATGGCGCTGCCCACGAGGAGGCCGTCGCCCAGGTGATATTAATGTGTGTTGGGGGAGGGCTAAAGGCAGGCAGAATCCTTGTAGCCTGGGACTTGGTTTTGGGATTAAGCCTTTCCCACCCTTTTTGATGTGGGGTGGTACAATCCCATCATGCCCCAGATAAGTGACTTTGTATTAGAGACTTCCCTATTTTGTATATTGGATTAAAGGTTTGGATTTCTACACTATAAAATAGGGGCAGAACAGGAGCTTGCGCTCTTGGTTCCTGAGATTATCATTAGAGGAGAGAACAGAGCAGAGAGCAGAAAGAGGCCATGTGGAGTAGGCCAGGAGAAGCAGCCAAGATAGCGGAGTGCTGAGTGAGATGCCAGTTTGTGTAGAGTTTGTATCTGGGATAAGGAAGGAGATGGGGAACTGAGGAGAATAAGGCTGGTGAGCTGGAAATCTTTGATTCTAGGAAACTCGGATAAGTCAGTGGCTTTGTGAGCACTGAATGTGAGTGGGTTTTGGAGCCCAGTGTGTGTTTTTACTTGCCCGCCGTGTGCAAGCTAGAATGAAAGAAAATGGCCTATCAGTTTTTGGCTCCATTGTTTCTTTACCGACTGTCTGAATCCAATACGAACCTGCATGGGCCAGGCAGCTGCTGTGATAGTGGCCCTGGCCGTGGCTGCTGGTTTTACACTGCCCAACTTCAATGAGAACCTGCATAGTCACAATGGTGGCAGTCACTTGCCATACAAAGCTTCTTTCCTTTTGTACCAGCACTTGTCTCATGTGTTTGTTTTTTGTTAAGGCAGGTAGCTGAACCTACTTGTTTGGTTACAAAAAGAAGAAAAAAATGGATTATTTATAGAGAGGGCAATGATGTTAAGTAGGAAAAAATAAAAAAGAGTCTTATGCATTTTAAGAAAAAGAGTTAAGAATGAATAGAGAGTGAATAGATTCCAAGATGGTAAAGAAGGAGGCATATATTCTAACTTCAGCCCCCAGGACCAAATTGGATTACAACTAAATTTAAGAACAATCATCTTGAAAAACCAACTTTAGACTAAATGAAGGTATCTATAACCAAGGATCACAGAAGAAGCCACACAGATGGGTAGGAAGGACGGAGATGCTAAAAGGGCTGCCCTGTTCCCAGGAGCAAGTGGCAGCTGAGGGTCCAGAAGGACACTCAGCACTGATCAGGTTTTCCCTGAGAGGAGTAGGACCTAAACCCCAGACTGGCAGCCCTAGCCTAGACTACCAGAACCTAGAAGAGGTGCCCACACAGCATGTGGTGGTAAAAAGAGGTGTGGTTTCTGTTTGCAAGAAAGAGATCGGAGCTTTCAAAGATGCAGGCACACTATTAAAGGGCCTACACACAAAAATCTTATTCACAGACACATAACTGGGGCTCCAACAGAGGGAGGGCTGAGAAGACTAGAATTGCATGAGGAAAATGTGAAGTTGGTGACCCAGGCAGAAATAGTAAGGGGACAACTGCTGGAAACTCTGTGCTGAGTCATTCTCCAAAACTGCAGTTGCCATTTTTCTTGGGTGGAGCAGTTGCATTCATGCCACATCAGCTTGGAAGAAAGCAACTGCCCCACCCCCGGAATCTCTCCTGGCCCACCCTATGGAGTTGGACTGTTCTGAGAAGTCAGCCAGGAAGAGGTGTGTTAGTGACTCAGTTTTCTGGCATTGAGGCTAGAACTTTTCCCTGCACACTCCTGATATTATGACTGGTGCTTCCACCTCAGGGAAGATTCAGAAGATATTATCTGAACTGCAGGTAGATCACATTTCTGGGTTTCAGAGGCCACACCCACTGAACTCCTGGTGGCCACACCCTACTGAAGTCTGTGAAAGAAGTCTGGACAGACTGACACTTGGGGCCAAGGCATGGGAGCTTCAACCATCACCCTTTCTTATCTCTAAATTGCCCTAGGCTCTAGACTTTGCCAGAAGTTTTTTTATTCAGTAGTCAAGCCCAATAAGCATCCAGCAGACAAAGGCAGCAAGAAGAAAACCTCAGGGAAACTTGGGACTACTGAGGACTTTCCCAGTGAGAACAAAAGCCAGCTGAGGTGTGCAGCTTGACATTTCCATGTGCACCTGGGCCCAGAAGAGGCAGCCACAACTCTGGTTTGCTTGTAGCTCCAAGAAGACTGCTTAGGACTAGGGGCAGGGTCCTTCACTGGTCTGTACCAGGTTACTTCCAGGGAAGCCCAGGGACAACACATGCAGTGGCCAGCTGTAGAAAGCATTGGTTCAGAACCTAATGACCCTTGCTGGTGGCATGTCCAAAGGGAGGTCTCATCAGACACTGGGTCCAGCTGAGGCAAGTTATGCTTTATGTGGTCAGCACCTGCACAGCAACTCACACACATATTAGACAGGGTGAAGCTTCACATTTGGCAGGCCTGGGTCTAGATATCCTGCCCTGCTGGGTTAGGTTCCACTGGGGGAAGAGAGAGAGGTTATGAACATGAAAATTCAAAGTGTGGGTCCCTTGTAGCCTATTGTTGGGCGGTCCAGTTGAGGGGCCTAGCCAGTTTGCGGGGAGTACAACCAGCCCCAGGAGAGATCTCTCTCAGTCTTCCACCCTGAGGCCAGGGGCATCCCAACTGAAAAAACATCTGTAGAGGGGACCTTTAACCCCTCCCAATCTAAATCTGTGGCTCACCTCACTGGGGAAAAATAGAATTGAAGTATCTAGCAATGTCTAAAGCAGGGGTCCCCAAACTTTTTACACAGGGGGCCAGTTCACTGTCCCTCAGACTGTTGGAGGGCCGTACTATAAAAAAAAACTATGAACAAATCCCTATGCACACTGCACATATCTTATTTTAAAGTAAAAAAACAAAACGGGAACAAATACAATATTTAAAATAAAGAACAAGTAAATTTAAATCAACAAACTGACCAGTATTTCAATGGGAACTATGCTCCTCTCACTGACCATGAGTGAAAGAGGTGCCTCTTCCAGAAGTGCAGCGGGGCCAGATAAATGGCCTCAGGGGGCCGCATGCGGCCCACGGGCTGTAGTTTGGGGACCCCTGGTCTAAAGGATTAGGCTATAGAGTAGTGGCTACTTTCCTCATTCTGAGTTCCTGACTGTAAAGCCAGTATCTACGGCCACCATCACAGCTGCCCAGCCCATGCAGGTTTGCATTGGATTTGGACAGTCAGTAAAGAAACAACGGAGCCCAAAACTGGTGGGCCATCATCTTTAATTCTAGCTTGCACCTGGTGGGCAAGAAATACACACAGTGGGAAAACACTTCCTTTTCCATTCAGGGTTCCCAAAGCCACTCATTCAGTGCTCACTGACTTATCTGAATTTTCTAGAATCAAAGGTTTCTAGCTCACCAGACTTATTCATCTCTATTCCCCATCTCCTTCCTTCTCCCTGCACAAATTCTGCACAAACTGGCTTCTCCTTCAGCACTCCACCATCTGGGCTGCTTCTCCTGGCCTCCTCCACGTGGCCTTTTTCTGCTCTCCTCTCTAATGCTAATCCCAGAAACCGAGAGAGAGCAAGCTCCTGTTCTTCCCCACTTTATAGTGTAGAAATCAAAACCTTGAATCCAGTATACAAACAAGGAAGTCTCTGATACAAAATCACTTATCTGAGGCATAATGGGATTCCTCGTGAGAGTGTACCACCCTACATCAAAAAGGGTGGGAAAGGCTTAGTCTTTAAACTAAGCCTTACGCTATAAGGATCCTGCCTGCTTACAGCCTGTCCCCCCACATCCAATGCAAACTATAAGCGAGCAAACATATACATCATATTTGTAAACTTATTTGACTGACACTGACCAAGGGACCCTTGAAGTAGGGGGTACCACCAATTTTGTATTCCCAACCTCAGCTGCCCTAACCCACCAAGTTTGGAAACTGTACAGGGGTTGGTTGCATGAGGCCAGTCTGAACCCACACTACAGTCATTTTACAAAAGACTCTGTGGGAAGACCAGGCAGCTGCCAGAGGAAGTGGAGCAGCTAAAAAGTGGAGGCAAATTTTACAGAGCTTGGGTTCTTTTACAGAGCTACTGTCAGCTCTATGCAGGAGAATGCTGATCCTTATACAAAGGCTGGCCTCTCTCACACTAAACACACAAAGATAAAGTAGATATAAACAGTGAACAGAGCAGTAGTTACTGAAGGTAGACTCTAACAGGTTACAGAAAATTGCTGATGCCAACCCATACCCAGATCCTGCCCAAGAGTACCCAGAACCAACACAAATGGTAGTAGGTGGCAATTCACTTATGGTACTAAAATCAGGTAGCTGTACAAGTGGCATGGCCAAAGGAGAAGTTCAGCAGGCACCAGATACTGCGAAGAATAATTAAGCCTAACAAGAAAGACACTGCACAGTCTATAATACACATGATCAAGGTTGACCTTAGACCCAGCCAGCCTGAAGGGATACCCTATTCATGAAAGGACCAACTGCATTTAATACTGACATACAACAAGAGGGTAAATATAGCCTTCAAGAAGCATTTCTAGAGCAAGGAACTCAGGTGACATGGAGGACAGTACCACTGAACCTATCTTCCTCACAAAGATGCTACAACAAATTTCAAATGAATCAACAAGAGAAATCCCCAGAAAAAGAACTAAATGAAATGGAAGTAACCAAACTACCAAATGTTGAGTTTAAGATAATGGTTATTAGAATACCAGAAGATCTTAGAGAAACAATGGATGGTCACAATGAGAACTTAAACAAAGGGACAGGAAGCATTAAAAAGGACATTGAAATAAAAAAAAAGAACCCATCAGAATGACAAATACAATATCTGAAATGAAGACTGGACTAGAAGGCTGGATGTAGAGGAATGAATTAGTGATTTAGAGGACAAGGTAAACATAAGCACAGAAGCAGAGCAGCAGAAAGAAAAGAGGCTCAAGAAGACTAAGGCAACTTTAAAAGATCTTTGTGACAACATAAAGAGAAACAAAATCGGCATCATAGGGATTCCTGAAGGAGAAAAGAACAAACAAGGAATAGAGTACTTTGAAGAAATCATACATGAAAACTTCCCTAAACTGATGAAGAAAAAAGTCACACAAGTTTGAGAATCATAGAAAGTCCCATTAAAGATAAACCCAAAGAGGCCCACACCATGATGCATCATAATTAAAATGCCAAAGTTCAGAGGTAAAGAAAGAATACTAAAAGCTGCAAAAGAAAAGCAATTAATTACCCACAGAGGAGCCCCCATAAGAAGGACATCTTACTTCTTAACAGAAACACTTCAAACAAGAAAGAGCTGCTTTGAAATATTCAAAGTGAGGCAAAACAAGAACCTACAATTAAGACTACTGTATTCAGTAAAGCTATTATTGAAAATTGAAGAAGAATTAAAGAGCTTCCCAGACTGAAAAAAAAAAAAAAAAGGCTCACGGAGTCCATTACAACCAAACAACTACTGCAAGAAATGTTAAAGGGCCTACTATAAAAACAGGATAGAAAAAAAAAAAAAAGAAATCAAGAGAAAGAGGACTGTAGGTTTAAAGAAAAAAATGGCAATAAATAAATACATATCAATAATAACCTTAAATGTTAGTAGATTAAATACTTCAATCAAAAGATATTGTGTAGCTACATGGATAAAAAACAAGACCTACATGTATGCTGTCTAAAGAGATCAACCTCAGAACAAAAGATACACAGAGATTGAAAGTGAAAAATGGAAAAAAAAATATTTCGTGTAAATAGAAGTAGAAAGAAAAACTGGGCTTTCATTACTTATATCTGACAAAATAGCCTTTATTTTATTTTATTTTTTTTTTGTATTTTTCTGAAGCTGGAAACGGGGAGGCAGTCAGACAGACTCCCGCATGTGCCTGACTGGGATCCACCCAGCATGCCCACCAGGGGGCAATGCTCTGCTCATCCGGGGCATTGCTCTGTTGTGACCAGAGCCACTCTAGCGCCTGGGGCAGAGGCCACAGAGCCATCCCCAGCACCCAGGCCATCTTTTGCTCCAATGGAGCCTTGGCTGCAGGAGGGGAAGAGAGAGACAGAGATGAAGGAGAGAGGGAGGGGTGGAGAAGCAGATGGGCACCTCTCCTGTGTGCCCTGGCTGGGAATCAAACCCAGGACTTCTGCACTCCAGGCCGATGCTCTACCACTGAGCCAACCAGCCAGGGCTGCAAAATAGCCTTTAAAACAAAGGCTATAGTAAGAGACAAAGAAGGTCAGT
The DNA here is from genome assembly GCF_036850995.1 of Saccopteryx leptura. NCBI lineage: Eukaryota > Metazoa > Chordata > Mammalia > Chiroptera > Emballonuridae > Saccopteryx > Saccopteryx leptura. Next base: position 45,080,024 of record NC_089510.1, read on the forward strand.
ACATAAAGGGAGCAATCCAATAATAGGATATAGTCATTGTAAATATTAATGCACCCAACAGAAGAGCATCTACATATATAAAGAAGATTTTGATAAACATAAAGGGCAAGATTGACAGCAATACTACATCAGTAGGGGGTTTTAATTCCCCACTAACATCAATGGATAGATCATCCAGACAGAAAATTAATATAGAAACAGTGACCTTAAATGACACACTAGATCAACTGGATTTGATTGAGGTCTTCAGAACATTTCACCTCAAAGCAGCAGAATATACATTCTTTTCAAGTGCTCATGGTACTTTTTCTAAGATAGACTACATGTTAGGAAACAAAACAAGTCTCAATAAACTAAGAAGATTGAAATCGTTATCAAGCATCTTCTCTGATCACAATGGCATAAAACCAGAAATCAACTTCAATAAAAAAAACTAAAAAATATTCCAAAACTTCGAGGCAAAATAGCATGATATTAAATAACAGATGTGTTAACAATAAGATCAAGGAAGAAATCAAAACTTTTCTTGAAACAAATGAAAATGAACATACAAGAACACAAAATCTATGGGACACAGCCAAAGCAGCCCTCAGAGTGAAGTTCATAGTACAGGCCTATCTTAAGAAGCAAGAAAAAGCTCAAATAAACAACCTAACCCTCACCTAAAAGAACTAGAAAAAGAACAACAAATAAAGACCAGAGGAAGAAGGAAGGAAATAACAAAGATTAGAGTAAAAATAAATGACATAGAAGCTAAAATCCTATACAAAGATAAATAAAATCAAGAGCTGGATCTTTGAAAAGGTAAACAGGTTGATGAATCTTTAACCAGACTCATCAAGAAAAAAAGAGAGAAGACCCAAATAAATAAAATTAGAAATGAAAGAGAAGTAACAATAATTGATATCACAGAAATACAAAGGATTGTAAGAAAATACTATGAAGATCTATATGCCAAAAAATTAGACAACCTAGGTAAAATGGATAAATTCTTAGAAACATACAATGGATAAATCTGGAAGAATCAGAAAACCAAAACAGACTGATTACAACAGATGAAATTGAAACAGTTATTAAAAGACTCCCAGCAAACAAAAGTCCTGGAAAAGGCTTCACAGGTGAATTTTACCAAACATTCAAAGAAAAACTAACATCTATCCTTCTCAAGCTATTCTTAAAAATTCAAGAGGGGGGAATACTTCCAAGCTCATTTTATGAGAAAAGCATTAACCTCATTCCAAAACCAGGTAAAGACGCTACAATGGAAAAAAAAACAAAAACAAAAAACTATAGGCCAATATCTCTGATGAACATAGATGCTAAAATTCTCAACAAAATATTAGCAAACTAGACCCAGCAATTCATTAAAAAGATCATACATCATGATCAAATGGGATTTATTCTGTGGAGGCAAGGTTGATATAATATTTGCAAATCAATGAACATGATTCATTACATAAACAAAATGAAAAAGAAAAATCACATGATCATAGCAATAGATGCAGAAACAGCCTTTGATAAATTCCAGCACCCATTTATGATCAAAACTCTTAGAAAAGTGGAAATACAGAGAACATACCTCAACATAATAAAAGCCACACAGTGGTCCCTCATCTATTGGCATGGGTTAGGTTCCAGAACCCTCCGTGATAGGTGAAAATCCACAAAGTAGCAACCTTTTATTTATTTTATTATTTATATATATTTTAAGGCTTTATAAACCTTCCCCATACTCTTATAAACCTTTTCCACACTGTCATTAACCTTTCCCACACTTATTTTGCTTATTTTACCACAAAAATAATTAAAATAATAGATATATAAAAAATACCTATATACCACAAAATCCCATGATATATTGAAAAATCCATAATACAAAATTAGATATATACAATGTAAAAATATATATTTTTTATATATATATTAATATATATAATTATATATACACAATAAAGTGGGACCGCCAAAAGTAAACCATAATATGGTGAGGGACAACTGTATATGACAAACTGACAGACAACATCATACTCAATGGGCAAAAGGTAAAAGCAATTCTTTTAAGATTGGGGTAAGATAGGGGTGCCCCCTTTCACCACTCTTATTCAACATAGTTTTGGATGTCTTAGACACAGCAATCAGACAAGAAGAAAAAAAAAAGACATCCAAGTTGGAAAAAAAGAAGTGAAACTGTCCTTATTTGCTGATGACATGATACTGTCCATAGAAAACCCTAAAGTCTCAGCCAAAAAACTACTAGACTTGATAATGAATTTGGCAATGTGGCAGGATATAAAATTCATATTCAGAAATCAGTGACATTTTTTATATACCGCAAAAAACTGTCAGAAAGAGAAATTAAGGAAACAATACCCTTCACTATAGCAACAACAACAACAACAACAAAATAAAGTACTTAGGAATAAATTTAACCAAGGAGGTAAAAGACTTGTACTAAAAAACTATAAGACATTGAAAAAAAATTGAGGAAGATACAAAAAAGGGGGAGCATACACCATGTTCATGGATAGGAAAAATTAACATCATTAAAATGTCCATACTCCCCAAAGCAATCTATACATTCAGTCCAAGGCCTATTAAAATACCAATGGCGTGATTCACAGATCTAGCACAAATATTCCAAATCCTCAGTAATCTTGAAAACAATGAACAAATTGGAAGGTATCATACTTTCTGATATAAAGTTATACTACAAGGTCATTGTAATCAAAAGAGCTTGTACTGCCATAAGAACATAAGATCAATGCAACAGAACAGAGATCCCAGAAATAAACTCACGCCTTTATGGTCAATTGATATTTGACAAAGGATGCAACAGTATACAATGGAGTAAAGACAGTGTCTTTAATAAATGGTGTTGGAAAAAAGGTAGATGCAAAAAAAATGAAACTAGACTACCAAATTATACCATTCATATACACAAACTCAAAATGGATTAAAGACTTAAATATAAGTTGTAAAATTATAAAAATCTTGGAAGAAAACACAGGCAATAAACTCTCTGATATCTCTTGTAGCAATATATTTTTGTCGATCTATCTCTTCAGGCAAGTGAAATAAAAGACAAAATAAACAAACGGGACTACATCAAACTAAAAAGCTTTTGCACAGCAAAAGACACCATTAACAAAACAAAAAACAACTAACTCAATGGGAGAGTATCTTGCTAATACATATGTTCTGATAAGGGGTTAATAACCAAACTTTATAAAGAACTTCTAAATCTTAGCACCAGGAAAGGTAAATAGTCCAATTAAAAAATAGACAAGGGACCTGAATAAACACTTCTCTAAAGAAGATATACAGATGGTCAATAGGCATATGAAAATATGTTCAATGTCACTAATCATCAGAGAAATGTAAATTAAAATCACAATGAGATAACACCTCACACTTGTCAGAATGGCTCTCATAAACAAACCAACAAACAACAAATGCTAGCATGGGTGTGGAGAAAAGGGAACCCTCCTGCACTGCTGTTGGGAATGCAGACTTGTGTAGTCTGGAAAACAGTATGGCATTTCCCCCCAAAATTAAAAATGGAACTGCCTTGTGACCCAGCTATCCCACTTTTAGAAATATATCTTTAGAATCCCAAAACACTAACTCAAAGAAGATATGCACCCCTATGTTTACTGCAGCATTGTTTACAATAGCCAAGATCTGAAAGCAGCCCAAGTATCCAAAAATGTACAAGCAGATAAAAAAAGCTGTGGTATATATACACAGTGGAATATGGCGCAGTTGTGAAAAAAAGGAAATCTTCCCTTTTGTGATGGCATGGATGGACCTGGAGATTATTATGCTAAGTGAAATAAGCCAGGCAGAGAAAGACAAATATCATATGATCTCACTTATATGTGGAAACTAATGAACACAATGAACTGCAGAACAAGATAGAAACAGAGACAGGGCCATAAGGAACAGGACAGTTGTCAGAGGGATGTGGGTTTGGGTTCAAGAAAGGTGAAGGAATAGGCCATATTATATATACATAACATATAGATACAGAAAACAGGCAGCAAGTCTCAGGGGAAAAGGGGGAAAGAAGGTGGGGGAGGCAAAAAAAGTTGAAATGGGGGCACACTGCAGAAGGTTGAGGGAGTTATACTGAGTGAGACACCTGAAATCATGTAAACACAATAAATTAAAAATTTTAATTAAAAAAGGTAGAACTAAAACCAATAAAGCTAAAGAGAAAGAATGAATAGAGAGATACTGAAATGGCAAAATAAGATCATACTTGATGGCTAAGCAAACAGAACATTCAGAACATAGGGAAAAGAGCACAGAGATGGTCAGGGAGAAAAGAAAAGAGTAGGGTAGTTTGTCATATTAACGCTCAGCCATCAAATGCTGATACTCAAGGCTTGTAGCTTATCTGGCAGAAGAAAGTGAGAAGCCAAGAATATTGTGGAATTTACAAGCTTCAAATGAATGTAAAGCCCTGGTTGGCTGGCTCACTGGAGAGAGTGTTGGCCCAGCACCTGTACATTCCAGGTTCGATCTCTGGTCTGGGCACACATGAGAAGTGACCATCTGCTTCTCTTCCCCTCCCTCTCTTCCTATCTCACAGCCAGTGGCTCAAATGGTTCGAGCATTGGCCCCAGGTGCTGAGAATAGCTTAGTTGGTTAGACCATTGGCCTCAGATGGGGGTTGCCAGGTGGATTCCAGTTGAGGAGCATGTGGGATTCCATCTCACTATCTCCCCTCCTCTCACTTAAAAAATAAAATAAAATAAAAAAACTCTTGTTATGTCCATTATGGAATGTATAAGGGATGTACAGAAAGAGATACAAGTATTCCTAGTAGCTGCAAAAAGTGAGGTGACTTTAGAAAGCATGAATTTGATGGTTCTATGATTTTCTTTAGAAATACTTTTGGGCCTGGGAATATGAACTGAAATTAGATACTGGCTAGTATCCTGATTGGAGGTTTAGAAACAGTTTCTTGATATAATCTTGGAATGAGCTTCCAAGAGAGACTAACAAATCTCCATTTCTAAAATATCCAATAGAATAAATAATAAAGTTCCTTTGCATACTTTGATTCTACAAAAAATAATTTTGATCAACGCACAAGATTTCTTGCCTTTGTGTAGATAAAAAAAGGGCAGAGGTTATTTCTTCTAATCATGGTATATTTTCAATTAGTTCAAACATTAATCTGTGCATGCAATATGTGTTTAGTAACTATTTAGTAAACAACTCTAAATGCAAATCGGCTTTGAATAGTTTCAAGCACTTTTAGTCAGGCTTAAGATTTTTCTGTTTAAAGATACCTTTTCATCACTGGCATATTTGTTTTACTATTTTTCTTACATATTTATTAAGTTAAATTCATGTATTCATTGGCTCTAAAACCAATTTGTGAATCAACTTTAGTAAGATTTAGTACCTGCAATACACAGTACCTTATTTAAGATAAGCTTGTAATACAAAATATAAAAGATGCCCTGTTATATTCCTAAAGTTTATCCTAGAATTGGGAGAGGCTTGGACAAGTAGAAAAGTATTCTTAAATTTTCAGACTATTAATCCTTTGCCACTTCATTTCCCTCTTTAGAAATGATCATTTTTCTCTGGTGGCATAGTGGAAGGAGCTTTGGCCTGGGAAGCTGGGGGCCCACGTTTGAAACTCAGAGGTCTGCTGGCTTGAGCGCAGGCTCATCAGCTTGAGCCCAAGGTCACTGGCATGAACAAGGGGTCTTTGGCTCTGCTTGAGCCCTCTGGCCAAGACACATATGAGAAAGTAATCAATAAACAACTAAGGTGCCCCAACTATGAGTTGATACTTCTCATCTCTTTCTCTTCCTGTCTGTCTGTCTCGGTCCCCCACCTTGCAAAAAAAAAAAAAAAAAAGATCATTTTATTTAAACTGTAAATTTATCATTTGGAATTGCATAATACACAGTACTAAAAAAAAAAGTAGATCACATCTATTTTTCTCCTCAAGACAAAAGCAAAAAAAAAAAAAACCTCTGAAAACCAAAAAACAAAACAAAAACCTATTTTCTCCTATTGAATTTAGCTGCTGAAATCACTTTATAATTTAGAAAATGTCCACAGTTTTTTTGAATTTCTAAATAGATAATGCTTTGCAACTTCTCAAAAATTCTTGTCCTATATCGAAGAAAAATAAACCTTATAATAGTAATCCCTCAAATTAGATTCTATCTTTCCTTAAAGTGTAGAGAAAGTCTTATTTTTTACTTTGAGACTATCAGACAGTAGAAAACATTTCCATATTAATTTTTATGTATTGTATAAGTAAATTCCCTTCAATCCTGGTTTTATAAAAGCATAATGAAAGATACTGGAATACCGCATGTTGGCTGACCCATTTTAAATGGAGACTTGTGGTTATTATCTGTACCAAATCTTTTGAGGTTCATTCACCTCTGTTTTCCAACTAAAGGAGACCTTGGTCCTTGTGATTTTAGAAAGAACAAGCGCCAAGGTCCCAGCTGCATTTCCCTTTTATCCTCTAATCTGAGTCATCTCACTCACCTCCTAAGGCCACGTATCTCTTGCTGTTCTCTGTTGCGTGAAGTGGCCTTTATGCTTCAGAAAATTTAAAGGTCATTTTCCTTTCTTTGAAACCTCACTACATTTTGTTACTTACAGTGTCAGTTTCAGTAGAAGAAACCAGGGAAGTGAATTGTCATTGCACTGGTGATAACCAGAGCTTTGGGGAGTACTGCCCGGAGTTGTTTTTAACCCTAGGTCACAATGACACTGTCCCAGAATGAGTTCCCATCACATTTAAACACTATAAAGTATAACCCAACAATGGTATGCCATTCCTGGTGCGAAATGAAACTTGTTCCATAAGAAATTGCTTCATCATAGAAAACACTTAGGAAAAAAAGAAAGGAATTGAGCTTCTGATCAACCAGAAGGAAAATCAGGAGAGAGCTAAAAGACCCTGCCCTCCAAAGCCAAGTTCTTAGGAAGACATTGGGAAATTAAAATGCACTATAGCTTTCTGGTAATATTCTTTCTCAGATAAGTTATTAGATATTTATCTAAAGCTTAGACTTTTGCAAGAAATAGAAAGTAACTGGTATTATGCTATAAATATTTTTCTATTTATTTGGTGAACTTTTTTTCTCTTGTTGATAGTAAGATCTTATTTTTTTTTAAATTGCATCTTTTCTAAGTCTCATAAAACATTTTTCAAGCCTGTTAACCCTGCAGCTTTGCAGAATTGAACTGTGATCCATTATTTTATAGTCATTACATACCTGAATGCTGACTTTCATCCATTTTCTGACATCAGCTGGCAACTAATCACATAAAATGAATACTGATTGGACAGTATCAGCTTGCCATGAATTCTGATTGGTTAGTTGTTCAGAAGCATAAAGGTCACTTGCTGAATTGTTTTGTACTTTAGTCAATATTGTCCCATATTCTTTTGCAGATTTGATACCTGAGAGCATTATTTAACAACAAAGAAACCCACATCTGCACATCATAATTCTAACCAAGAGCCCTTGTGGCTCTTTTCTTTGAATAGTCAATCACACAAGGATACCTTCACAGAGGTATCTAAAAATACCCCATCTACATGTGATGCTGTCTAATAGAAAAGATGTCACTAATGATAGAATAGTGTTAATTGGAGGACCAAAGTGTACCATCTCAACCACTTGTAGGCTATTGGTAATATTTTCTCCTTTTGGAAAAGAAAAGCAATTTACGAATATCAATGCCTTCAAATTTTATTCATCTTCGAAGGAGGAGGGAGCTATAGAATAAAATGACCATCTCTATGAATCCATTCTGCAGATAGAGAAAGGATAAAATTAAGACATTCTAAGGCTTTCTCCAACTGTTATTGGTGAATGAGAGGCAATAACCCCTTTATTCATCTGGTGGATGCGCTAGGATAAACTGTGCATAAAGAAAATATTTATAGAAAGAAAGGCAGGGATGGGAGGCAATTGCAGGAAATGCAGACGGTATGACTCTTATTCAAGAGAGATATTTGCCAAGTTCTCTAATTTCTTATTTTAGGAACTGAGCTTCCAAATCATCTGGATGCCTATAGTAAGTTCACCCTGATTTTGAATTTTGTTTCATAAGACAGAAGTTCTTTATTTAAATATTTATTTATTTTAAATAAAAGGAGGAATTTTTTTAAACTACCCATGGTTCTTCTGATATAGAAGTTAATAAAACATCTGAGAATTGAGGTGCAAGAGGCTCTCAATGTCTTCAATTTCCATTTTATATTCTCTTTGACTGGTTTCTCAGTTTTTTTCTTTTAATTTTATTTATTGATTTCAGTGAGAGAGTCAAGGAGAGACAAGAACATCAAGTTTTTCCTGTATGTGTCCTGACTGGGGATCAAACCATCAACCTTTACACAGCCAGACAATACTCTAACCAACCAAGCTATCTGGCCAGGGCAGTTTCTCACTTTTTCAATGTCTCTCCATGTTTCCATGTTCCCTTTCCCCCCTTATTGTACATTTCCCCTCTGTGCCCTTCTTTCTTTCTCTGAGCTTACACCCCCATCCTTCTAACCTCTCCAATTACCAGAAGTACAGATTGTATTTCTCCTCTTTTACTTTTTATCTCCTTTACTGTCTCATCCAAGCCTTCTTAGGTACCTGGGATTTTTTTATTTTTAACTGCTTCCTCCTTTTCTGTTTATCTGCCTGTCACTGTCTTTGCCTGCTTCAGCCTCCTCCCGTAGGTGAATCATTATCTCTTTTATCTGTTTTAACCAATCACTGCCCACAAAGGCATTTTTTTTTTAATCTAGGGTAAGGCTTAGTATGACTAGTTTGTGAGAGAGGTCACTGGAGATTCTATTTAAAAATGAAGCTACAAAAAACCAAACTATTCTGTATGTTTTTCGTGCCACTGTTCCTGCCAAAACCAAAATAAAAGCAAAAAACAAACACACACACAAACACAATTGAACAAAAGCCTGAAAACCCAAATTAAAAACCAGACTTTCTGAGACAGAAAGAAAAATGGATGAATCATCTCGGACTTTATTGGAAGATCCCAACATCTAAGGTGACATTTAGATGTATAAATTAATTAATAGCTAAATTACAAAATGCATTCTGTTTTTAGTTTGTGTGCTCTTCTGTGTTAAGATTTCTAATAAGTATGCATTGATTCAACACATATTTACAGAGAGGGCTGTGCATAAGGAGGGTTTTCCAAGATGAGTAGTTAACTTTTTTTTTTTTTTGTATATTTGTATTTTTCTGAAGTGAGAAGTGGGGAGACAGACACAAACTCTTGCATGCACCAGACCGGGATCCACCTGGCATGCCCACCAGGGGGCGATGCTCTGCTATCTGGGGCATTGCTCTATTGCAACCGGAGACATTCTAGCACCTGTGGAGGAGGCCATGGTGCCATCCTCAGCGCTCAGGCCAACTTTGCTCCAATGGAGCCTTGGTTGCAAGAGGGGAAGAGAGAGAGAGAAAAAAGGGGGGAAGGGTGGAGAAGCAGATGAGCGCTTCTCCTGTATGGCCTGGCCGGGAATAGAACCCGGGACTTCCACATGCCGGGCTGAAGCTCTACTGCTAAGCCAACTGTCCAGGGCAATGAGTAGTTACCATTTAGTCAGAGCACAGAAGAGGATAGTACCTTCTAGGGACTGTAAATTATTAGGTTAGTTAGGTATTTCTTTCCACATTTGGGGCCTACAGAGAGGAGGACAGACAAGAGATATGTCTCCAGATAGTCAAAGGGGAACCACAGAGTGATACCTGTGTCAGTACAATAGTAGTAATATTAACGTGATGGCAATGGGCAACTATTGACGTTGTTCAAAAAGAGATGGCACGTGGCTGATTTGTGTGCAGAACAATTATTTTACAGCAGTATAGAAAGTAAACTGGAGGAATGACCGACAGGAGGTAGGAGAACAAGTTAGGTGCCTCTTATGGTAGCCAACCGAAGACATGATAAATTTCTGGAAGGTGAGTATAAATGAAGATATAAATAAATTGGATCATCCAGGGAGAACAGAGACAATGAGAAAAATCAGCCATTTTCATCGACTTTAGAATTGTTAAATATTTCCTGAAGTCTACTATTGGTACGAGGAGATTAGGGAATTTAGCTCTATAGTAAGGGTATGACAAAGAAGGAATGACCCTTGTCAATTCATTCATATATTCACTTGAACAGTCAATAAATATTTATTATGTGATTACTTCCAGGACTCCAGTAAGTTAGGAAGTAAGATTGATAAAGCTCCTAATGTAATGGAAAGTAATTTCCAGTACAGTTTCTCTGAGGACTAAATACTGTTGTTCAGGAGACAAGGAGATAAAATACTGTACAGCATGTTATAGAAAAGGTCTGCATACATTGCAATGGCAGCATAAATGAAGGAGCAGCTTAAGGGATCTATACAGGTTTTGGGGAAAGGCAGGTAATCTTAGGTAAAGTGGTACATACAAAGCACAGAGGTGTAAAAGCAGTTGTTATAGCCTGACCAGTGGTGGTGCAGAGGATAGAGCATCAACCTGAGACTCTGAGGTCCCAGGTTCAAAACCCCGAGGTCCCAGGATTGATTGCAGGTTCATCGGCTATGGCGTGGGTTCTCTGGCTTGAGTGTGAGATTATCAACTTGAGCCCAGGGTCACTGGCTTGAGCGAGGGATCACTGGCTTGTCAGGGTGCCCCCCCCCATCAAGGCACGTATGAGAAGCAATCAATGAAGAACTAAAGTGCTGCAACTATGAGTTGATACTTTTTACCTCTCCTCCTTCCTGTCTCTCTTAATAAGTAAGTAAGTAAATAAATAAATAAAAGTGGTTATTATGTTTTAGAGATAATGAGAAATCATGTGATTACAGTACCAAGTATGTACGAAGAGTAGTTGGAGATGAAGGACGATATATAGACTAAGGTTGGAATATAAAGGGCCTTTTGAGCAACAGTAAGAAGTGAACTTTGTTCTGAAGGCACTGGAACCAATGAGCTTTCACTAACAGACTGATATGCTCAAACACATATTTTACAGAGGAAATTCTGGTCACAATAAGGAGGATGGGTTGATTATAAGAGAGCCTGGAAACAAGAAACATTGAGGATAATTTAGGGTTTATTTTTGCGTGTGTATGGTAGCTATTGTTTAAGTATCCTGTCCAATTTCAAAACATCAGTACCTGTAGTAGAGTGCTATTATAACAACAACAACAACAAAAGTACAGGATATAATATTGGCTTAGTAGTTAATTGGTGAGCAAACTGAAAGTTTGGTGGCCAATTGAGGAGTAGACATATGCTCTATTACATCAAGCAGTAAAACATTTGGTAAAACTGTCACCTGTGTTAACTTATGAGGTAAGCTACATATGGTTACAGAGTAAGCAGATTGAAAAGACGTTTGAAATCTTTGTGTCTGCACTATTGGCTGCCACTGGTAACCAGTTTCTAAGATGCCCCCCAATGACCCTCATCTTGTGGTATTCACAACTTATATCCATACCATACTAAGCTTGGTATATGTGACCAATAGCATGTGGTAGGTATGATTGCATGTCACTTCTCAGATTAGGTTATAAAAGACTGTGGTTTCTGCATTGGATGCTCTCTTGTTCACTTGTTCTCTTTCACTTCCTTTGGAGCACACATAAGACAGGATGTCATGAGGAGCCCAATGGAAAGGTCCAAGTGAGACAAACAGAAGCCCCCTGTCAAAGAGCCAGCCATGTGGGTGAGCTTGAAAGTTGACTCTGCAGCCCCAGTCAATTCTTCCGAGACTGTAGCCTCAGCCAGAATTTGACTGCAATTTCATGAAAAGACCCTGAGAAAGGAGCACCCGGTTAAGCTGCTGCTGGATTCCAAATCCAAAGAAGCTATAGGATGATGAATGTTTGCTTTTAAGTAGATGAAACAATGAGCTGGTTTTAGGTCAATTTTTAATTCAGCGATATATAACTAATGCTGCTGCCTTTGAAAGAGATGAGCAAAGAAGAGAATTTGCAAGTTTGCAAGCAGAAACGAAAGAAGAGAGAGTCCAGAATTTGGAGATGTGAAGGGTTAGAAAATTCAACTGCTTCTTCATCTCAAATCATAGGACAAGAGCTTTTAAAAGAGTATAAATAACAAAGGGCAAAAAAAAAATCCTCTTAGTTGACTAAAGAGAATCCAAGTAAAAATAATATCAAGGTAGGTACTATTAAATAGGTGGGGAGAGAATATAAAACTCAGAAAACAAAAGGCACAAACGGGTTTGCATGCTGTGTCCCTGACTAATAGCAAATAGACCAGAAGACTACTAACATGTTGAGAAAACTATATCACCAAAAAACCCCTTCAGCTCATACTAAACACACTAAAATTTCAGGAAAGAAGTAATTTTTGAATTTGTATTTGATTAAGATATTGGCTAAAGACTTTGTTAGCTGTTTTTTTTTTTGTTGTTGTTGTTGTTATTTTTTTAAACCTTGGGCCACAATGAGAAGTTGAGCTGCAGAAGTTGTGCAGTCTTCAAGATAAGCTTATTTTCAATTCCCACATCAGATGTCATCAAGAAAATGGCAGGTAAGTGATAACTTCCTCTCCTGCTACAGAGGCAGATCTAGGAGCCAATGAAGAAAACAAAATCAGAGGCTCAATAACCACAAACTTGGGGGAGAGAGTTTTTATAATATAAGTCCCAGTGGAAATTGGCAATTGCTTTGGACCAATAACCAATATATATCTTCCATTCATCCTTCTCCCCCATGAAAAAGCTTATTGAAACAATAACATCACTGTTCCATCATTGTATGTATATGTGTATATATATATGATATTAGATGTATGTGTGATGAAAGAGGTTAGAAGACAGACAACTTATCTTTTTATTTCCTCATTTGTTGGTCTGGGAGGAATAATATCTCATGGGTAAGGCTGTAAAATTTGAGGTGAATGCAGTGTCTGGGAGGGGTGATGGTATTCAGTGTGAAAATAGAAGTATATGACAATGTGGAGGTTGGAAGGGTTGACTGCAGAAGAGAAAATATTTTGTGTTTACCATATCTCATTTCATTTCTACTTCCTAGGCAAAAATGAGAGCAGTATAAAAATTAACAAACAGAAACCTCATTTAAAATGGTGTCCAGAGGCTAAAAAACTTCTCCCACATGTTTCACTCAAAGCACACTACTGACCCCAAAGGAAGAAGACCTTCCTTGAGAAGGGAAGTGGTACTACTTTATTACCTCAAGAAAAGATTCCTCCTGCCCAGTAACAGATCAGCCAATAGAAGATTGTAATAACTCAGCCAATGAAAAATCATTGTACTTTAAACTTTCAATTTCCTCCAATAGACTCTTTGTTTACAATAGCCCTGGCCAAGTCTATAAATGAACAACCCTTTCCTTTCTTTCTTTTGACCTGAGCATGGTTTGGCACTAGACTGCATGTGGTAAAGTGCAATTTCTTTGTTGTTTCCGAATAAACACATTTTTCTGAAGAAATGTCTGGCTGTTTGTTAAAGGTCAACACTACATTTCTGAGCCTTCAGTGCAGTTACGGATGGCCACAAGAGTGATTTCTGGCCAGTGAATTGAGTGAAAGTGAACTGGGTTTCTCCCCATACCCCTTTCAAAATGAACTTACATGCTATGTTTTTAGATAGAAGAGCTAAATGATAGAGAATAATGATATACATAAGACTATAATATATAAGAAAATATATATGAGAAAGGAATATATATTTATTGTGTTAAGCCACTAAGACTTCAGGGACTAGAGTGTCAGCTAGGATTAATTGTCCTGACATTTAGATTCCTTTCCCTTTTCTTCTCTACCCCACATAATAATATTAAAAACATCTACTAAATAAGTGATATTATTATGGTAAATACTCTCAAAGGTTGGTGTATAGCCAGGAGCCACCATTGTGGCCATTCACATGCAGGTTCTCATTGAATTCAGGAAGATGGTAAAGAAATGGCGGAGTGGGAGGATAGGGGGGGCATTCTGTTTATTGGTGTCTCACCAAGACAGGCAAGCCACAAGAGAAGCTTGTGGAGGGCAAGGGATCAGGGAGGCCCCTGCAATGGTGATAGCAGGCACCAAGAAAGCGAGCCCCCGGTCTGTCCCCATTTTATAGTGTAGAAATCAAAACCTTTAATCCAATATACAAATAAGGAAGCCTTGGATAGAAAGTCACTTATCTGAGGCATAAATGGGATTCTTCATAAGAGTGCACCACCCCATATCGTGCAACAGTCAAGGGTGTGGGGAAAAGCTTAGTCTTTAAACTTTGCCAGCTTACAGCCTGTCTCCCATACCCAATGTAAACTATAAGTGAGCAAACATATATATCATATTTACAAACTTACTTGATCAACAGTTGGGAAACACAAATAAGGTAGAATGTAGTTTTATAATATTTATTTATAAAAAGGTTTCTAGAATGATTTGTGAACGCATGTTTATGCTATCATATGATTATATATCAGGACCTATTTTATCTAAGTACTGAGTTCTCTCCATATCTACAAATAATTCTTTGGACATGAAACTTTTATTACAAGTGTATTTAGCAATCAGGAGAATAGGGTTAAATACAGAGCTTCTTTCTCTTTAAATAATTGTATGGAATGGCTCCCATATCACTGTATACATAAAAATTTTCAAAGTTAATTTTCCAGCAGGCCAAAATTTTTACTTTTCTCCTAAACTTTTCTGTATATAAAAGCAATAAGATATTGCATGTCTGTGATTTTTCTAAAGTCAATATGTATAATATCTTCCCTCTAATCACTATCTGAATGATTTTCTATTCTGATAAAGCCTACATTGTCCCTTCTCCTTGATAAATATGAGAATATCCATCTCATCCAAAAGCTTTATAACTAGAAGGAAACCAGAAAAATGTAGACCACTACAATGGATAATTTCTTTATACCTCCATTTTAATAACACAACCACATAAAAATATTCACTTGAAATGCCTCCACATATTATATGAATAACTTATCTTTGTTCTCAGTGGTTATATTTCACTTTGAATAATAAAGTTAATTCTTTTTATAGAGAATTTAATTTGCTTTCATATACCCATAGAAATAACAAGTATACCTAAAAAAGTGCAAACAGTGAGTGCTTTCCCAAGCTTGTGTGGGGGATAAGCTAAACATTGGTGTCAAAGCAGAGGATAGAATGGTCCCAGAGTATGACTAAGACATTCTTTTTTTTTTTTTTTCTTGTGACAGAGACAGAGAAGAGAGAGAGAGGGACAGATAAGAACAGACAGGCAGAAAAGGAGAGAGATGAGAAGCATCAATTCTTCGTTGTGGCACCTTAGTTGTTCATTGATTGTTTTCTCATCCGTGCCTTAAACAGGAGGCTACAGCAAATCGATGACCCCTTGCTCAAGCCATGACCTTGGGCTCAAGCTGGTGAGCCTTGCTCAAACCAGATGAGTCCATGCTCAAGCTGGTGACCTCAGAGTTTCAAACTTGGCTCCTCCACATCCCAGTCTGACGGTCTATGCACTGCGCCACCGCCTGGTCAAGCAGGCATTCTTGATAATAATTACCATATTTTTTGCTCCATAAGATGCAGTTGACCATAAGACACACTTAGAGTTTTAAGGAGGAAAATAAGAAAAAAAATATTCTGAATCAAATGGTGTGTTAAAATATTTAATAAAATACTTTATTTTTCACTCCATATGATGCACGGCATTTTCCCCTCCACTTTGCGGGGGGGGGGGGAGTGCATCTTATGTAGCAAAAAATAAAGTAAGTATGAGTGGATTTAGCAATGAACCTTGTAAAAAAAGGCATAATCTTAAAAATTAGAGAACTACACATTTAAGCACATTCACTTTTTTTTTCCACATTGACTTTGTTAATATACCTTTACAATTTCCTTCATTTTATTAGGAAAGTAATATTTTTGATTATCAAGCTGGCTATTATTTTGTAAGTTCTGAGTTGATAAAGGTTCTGGTAGTTGTTTCCAAAAACATCGCACAGATGCCCTTGCTTATTTTCATAAACATCATTTATTTTGTTCTTTTTCCTATGTTGTTAAGATATTCTAATAATGCATTTAAAAATAACTTAAAATATTTCAAACTTCAGCCTGACCAGGTGGTGGTGCACTGGATAAAGTGTTGGCCTGAGACAAAGAGGACACAGGTTCAAAACCTGAAGTCGCCAGCTTGAGGATGGGCTCATATAGTCTGAACATGGGGTTGCTGGCTTGACCCCAAAAGTTGCTGGCTTGAACATCTAAGTTGCTGCAATGCAGAAGTGTTGCTTCTCATCTCTCTTCCTTTCTATCCATCTGTCCTTATCTGTCCCTCTCTCTGTCTCTCTCACTAAAACAAAAAAAGGAAATAACCACCCTTCAGGAAGTTCTGATTACCTTTTTCTTACTGTTTCCCTTCTTTTTTTATTTTTTTAATTTATTTACAGAGACAGAGAGAGGGACAGACAGACAGGAACGGAGAGATGAGAAGCATCATCATTAGTTTTTTGTTGTGCATTGCGACACCTTAGTTGTTCATTGATTGCTTTCTCATATGTGCTTTGACCATGGGCCTTCAGAAGATCGAGTAACCCCTTTCTCGAGCCAGTGACCTTAGGTCCAAGCTGGTGAGCTTTTTGTTCAAACCAGATGAGCCCATGCTCAAGCTGGCAACCTCAGGGTCTTGAACCTGGGTCCTCGGCATCCCAGTCCAACGCTCTATCCACTGCACCACCACCTGGTCAGGCTTAATGTTTTCCCTTCTTTCCAATAAAATCACACAATTTCTTTAAATGAGAGGAGCACAGTAATATCAAACACTGACAATTCACTTCTTAAAGAGCATTCAATTTTCACACTCAGTGAGTTGTTCTGAGGATGAGAGTACAGTTCAAGTTATGTGGAAAACAGAACTGAAGAAAGTGAAAGTAATTCATAGGGAGAGGAAGTGAAAAAGTAAATAGTTTATGTTCTGTGTACAATATAAGTAGAGAAAATAAATTCTGGCTACATTCCTGATGACCTTCTGTTTTAAAGAAACATCAACTATCACAATTATAGTTTGCATCATACCTCATAAGATATCTTAGAAGGGGTTTCTTTCCAAGAAGATATTGGTAATGTGACAAGTATCATTATCCAGTAGCATTTTTAATTTGTACTAATGACAAAGCTTGATACTGGATATTAGAATAGTATTACTGAAAAGTATTCTATCAAGAAACTGAATTTATAAAATCTGTCACAGCTACAATGATTAAAAAAAAGATCTTCATGTGCTGAAGTTTCTGAGTGTACTCTGCTATATCCTTATTGTCAGCAACCCAAGCATATTTTACAAGGGTTTATAGTATGCCTACTTCCAGGAGGAAAACTTTTTTGGCAGTGTATTTTGCCACAAGTTATTGCCTACAATTCTTAGATGTAGAAGAGATTAGATAGGACCAGCTTATTTTGTCACCTTAGTTTTTATCCATTATCATTAGTAATAATAAGTGGATCAACTCTAGGCTGACCATTGACTTAGAGCTAATTAGAGTAACTCAGAATAAATTCAAGATGCTGTTAGAGGTGTCTGATACTTAGTAAAATGATCAAGAAGAATATTCCAGATATAATTCAGGGCTATAATATAAATGGAGAGAAGGATGGACATTTAGGATTAGCGTTAAGATCTGGAGAGGTTTTTAAACCGAATGTGTTGAGATGATGCTCAAAGGAAGTTTATGTGAAGATCAAGAGAATCCAGTTCCTAAGCAACTTCCTCTAAGCTAACAGTGGTTTTAAAAACATGCCTTCATTGATTCCTCCTTGAAATGTAATCCAGTCAGTGAGATAGAAATCTCCCTACACTTGAGTCTTATTTGTTATAATTATGCATCTTTAGGGTTTTATAATGACCAATTTAATCACTTTGCTGTTTAGAGGACTATAACAGCCAATCATGATAATAGGTTTGGTATTTGGTATAAACCATTTAACGCCCAAGAGCCCTTACTCTGTGCCTCTTGACGCTACTTCAACTTGACAGGCAGCTTCTGATTAGCACACGTTGCAAAACCTTTGGTAAAATGCTCATTTCTTTTAAATAATCTGTGTGACCTAGTAGTTGGCATGTTGTCTTGCAAACAAGGTCACCATGTGGGCAAAGTTTTCTCCAAAATGTTTATTCTCTTCCTACTCATCCATTATAACAGTCTGAACACATCAATCAGCTTCTCTTTCCTCAGTAGTTCCAAACGTGCCTTTGCTCTAAGTAGCTGTTGATAATGCACCAGAACTTCCAAAACAAGATCTGTCACTGTCATTGGTACAAAGTCACAAGCTATGTCCACCTAAAACTTACCATTTTCCTGTCATCAAAGCATTCTCCAATAACTTGTCACACTAACACGGTGAGAAACAACACAAGATCTTAGGGCATTTGTACTTCACCTGTAGTGGACATAAGAATCACCAGGAGAGTATGCTTTAAATATAGATTCCTAGAGCTTATCCTCAAAGGTTCTTATTTATTAAGTCTTGGGTGGTCCCAGGAAACTCCATTTAACAAGCACCCCTGTGATTTTCATATAAGTAGCCCTGGGTCACATTTTGAAAAAAGCTGCATAGGCCAATTTCTGGTAGATTAGATATCATAGGTAAAGATATCTCAGCACTTTATCTAAATGCATTGATAAAATGGTTTTTCTTTCTTTTTTTTTTCTTCCTATGCCTCCATTTCCTTTAAACCAAATAATCACTTCCCTAGTGTTTTATAAATGCATGTGAGAACATTTATTTCTTTGAAAGAAAAAAGAAGGTAAAAAATAGAGTTGTTGTGTTTGCATAGCATGATTATAAAAATGAAGAGAGATTAGACTTTATAAAGCTTTGCCAAGGTCATAACACACCAAAGAGTGGTTTGAGCATGAGATGTGAGTTCAAGTACCATCAATGTCACTTACTGGATCTTAGTTACTTAACCCTCTAATCTGTAATAATCTCATCTGTAAAATAAGAATAATATTTTACAGAGCTCTATAAAATTTAAATATATATTGATATATATGATACTTGACCCAGAATGATCTTATATCTTCATTGTAATCATCAAGGGACTAGAGAGAAATGTTAACATTTTCAAAAAATTTTTAGCTATGTGAGAAAAGGAAAATATGGCTTCTAGGCTTCTAGCCAATCCCTCTAACCTAGTCTTCCTTATTATAGGTAAAGTAAAAGTAGCAATAAAACAGAGAAAGAAAAGGTGCCATTTAAAGACAGACAAGCAGCCACCCTGGAAGAAATGCCCTGGGACCGAACTCTAGGTGACTAACTGCTGTGGTTGGCCCATGCCCAGAAATATTGCTGCAAGCTCAGGTGGCGGAAATAGGCTGTGGCACGCTCTAGGGTAAAGCAGATCATCTGGAACTGTCTCCTTTCCCCATCCACGTTTGCTCTTGCATATGCTATTAAAACTTTTTAAAACAAAAATAGCTCAGTTTCTTGTTCTGGGAGGTGACAGGTGGATAGCATGGCTGCAGGAACTAAGCGATTATCTTTGCCATCAGTATGATTTCAGGAGAAAATGTACAGCACATACAATTTTGGTATGACATTCTTTATGAAGTACGTTAGCTGGAGAATAATACATTGGTTTCCCCTCTCCCCCAGATTAGATAGCCTTAGCCCCCAGCTCCAACTTTATACCAGCATCAACCTAGTGTGACACAGATGGAGACCCAATCAAAATGGCTGCCTAAGCCCTCATTTGCAGTGACAGATGTAGTTAATGAGGTCCAGAAGGTGGGTGAGGAAGATGTAGCGATGATTCATAGAACTGTAATTCTCTCCAGGTCAAAAATCATTTTTCCCCCCTCTGCAGTGGCTGCTAGTCGTCTTGCTTTATAGTTTTGAAGATACATGGTGTTTGGCCTCCTACCAAAATTACCCTTCTTTCTCGAATAACAGGATTAAAGTCAGCATGCAAATCAGATGATACCACTGAGTAGATCTGGTCATTTGAAACTTCAGAGAAAAGTTTTCTCATATGACGCAAATAAATATAAAAAGATTTTGCAAATGTTTCTCCTTAGAAAAATTTTCAAAATGCATATTTGTGTACCGATGGTCTTTCCTCCTTTGTGGACATCTGTGTTGACAGTCATAGAGATGAGTAAAGGTAACAAGGGAATAGATTGAAGTAAATAACCAACAAATCAAAGCTGCCTTAGGATGGGTTATTAAGAAGTTGCATTGACATGACTAATCATAAATGTATCTGCTGCCCATATTAACGCTCTGTGTTGGGATAACAATAACCCAAGGTTCTCTGTCTCTTCAGTCACAGGAACTGAGAATCTGGTAAAGCCCTCTTTTCTGCTTCTCTTTCTCTTCTCTGCCTGGCTGATATTGGTTGTATGGATGGTAGAAATGTATCCAGCACCTGTTTTCAGGTTGCTAAAGCATGGTATAGCGTGCAGATATCTGGCCTCAAAGCTATGCTTATCCCACTACCTTACCCTGTGAGCAGGATATACTTTTACATTTTTCCTACATACTAGCGTAGAATATAGGGTTATAGTCTTATTATTTGTAAGTCAATGTTTGTAAAGCACAGAGATTCAGGAGATAAAGTGATAAACAAAAGCTTTTCCATTAGCAACTAGAATTCATGACATAAACCTGAGCTCAGCTCCACTATAAAATCCTACACATCTTTTTGACATACTTGAAAATGTTAGGAAAAATTCATAATTGTTTTTCATTCCAACTGCTGTGTTTCCTATGGGCATGTTTTTCTCTGATGTGTAAGTACATCTAGGAGATGTAGGAATTTAGTATTCCACAAAGGAATAAATTTTTCAAAATTTCTGACTTTATTACACAGGTTCAGATAATCTTATTAACATTTAGTGATTATGTAAACTAAGTTCACCTATTTCTCTTCTGAAATTTGTTAATAACTTGTCTCTTGAAAGTTTTCTGTTGTGATAATTCATGCTAATTTGATTTTATTTTTTACTTTCATCATTGTGTCCCTTGTGTTCTTAAAGGAACAGATTGTTTTTTTAATTATAGAGATGAATGTGCATTTTTTACCTTCTGATGTAAACATTGTGACACTTCTGCAATGGTGGTATTTAAAATTTTTTAATGTAAAAACAAGGTAAAATATAAAAGGATCATTTTTCTCCTGTCTCTTTCCCTTTTCTGATTGGTATGCAATATTTTTATTCCTAAAACATAAATTAATCAAGACACAAATGTTTGATTTTTTTTCAGAAAATGGGGTGGATGGGTTCTATTAGTGCATACTCTTAAAAACAATGCAGAGACTGTTTTTAGGTTTAAGCTCTATTTTAAGGGTCCTTGGGCTTCCAAATTGTGGAAGTTGGGATAAATAAACTTTTATTGTCCTCACTCCCCCCCCACCCGCACTTCTGTGATTTGAGCAGGGCCTTTGAAAATGACTTATAGCAACCTCAGCGTTGCAGCAGTGACAACAGCAATCAGGAGAGTGACTTTCTGGATGTCAAAGTGACATGTGCCCCTTAGAACTCCTTCTATTAATGGTGGCATATTCAGAAAACAAGCAGTCAGCTTCAGGGCAAGAGTCAGTAACCAGGATGGAATTTTCTGGGGATTTGTGAGGAGACTCTAAAGAGGAGAAAAGATGGAAAGACGGTCTCACTCAGTGTAGGAAAGGAGAGAGCTCTAGTCATGATAAAACCAGCTTCCACCACTCAAAATGCAACTTTGTTTGGTAACCCAACTTAGAAAGTGGGTTATAGCAGTTATAAAATGTCAGAATTCTGTGACTCTTTTATAAGGCTTACTTTCTTTTAATATTTTTTTAGTCCTTGTCTGTAACTCATGTGTTTTGCTGTTGACTAATCTTTAGCATGGCCATGTTTAACTGCTGAAAGGCAGCTTTATTTCAGCACAGAGTAAATGTTCCCTAAATACTGGTAGTGGAATGCCTTGGGAAGTTTCTGGATAAGAGAAATCATGTCAATGTAGTCATTAAGACGGAATTTTCCCTTTGAAATTTATGCTATAATTTAAAATAAAATTTGGCCAAAGGTGACCCCATACTTCCTTTAGCTTAAATATACTGCTCACAAAAATTAGGGGATATTTCAAAAATGAATATGAAGCCATAAAATATCCCTTAATTTTTGTGAGCAGCGTGGTTCTGAAGGGAACTACAGTCAACTTTAGCAATTATATCTTTGCATTTGACACTTATTGGGGTTTGGTTAATAAAACATTTGCATGGAGTTCTGGGGTGATAATCTTCTAGAGAAAGTCATTCCTCCATCCTTTTGTGAAACTTGTACCAAGTACCTAGGCATGGCATAATGCTCATAAGTGTTTATGCGAAGCATTCCTAGAAACTTCCTTTGTACACCTACTATCATTGGTTTTGCTGATTTAACTTGTCAACTTTCTCCCCATAGAATTCATTAAAACACTTTTCCATAAATTCTTTTTAAAAATATGGGGAGAAATATGGGTAGGAAAGAAACCTGTGTGATATCACTATTATTTCTGTTGATAGCCAGGTAATTAAGGGAACACAGGATCAACAGCTTGCCTCTTTCAGGGCTTTGTTATATCTTCATGTAAAAGTGCCCATTCATGGTAGAGTCAGTGCTCATGCCAGATAAAGAGGGCATTGTTCCATTTGTATAATTTAGTGCCATCCTCTCCACAGTATTTAGGACCTAGCTGACTGCATGGTCCATGACACAGGCTACTCAGTGAATATTTGTTGATAATGATAGTGATAATTATTTCATACTGCAGACTAATAGGGCCTTCTCTGATGAAGAAACACTAAATTTCTTAATTATTGGTTTTATGTTTTCTTTTTCTTTTTAGTGAATTAAAGACTACCTCCATTCCAGAGAATATTTAGAAGATAGTTAGTTTTAGGAACAGACTCAGACTTTTTTTAAAAAATCACCTATTCAATGACCAATGTTGTACTAGGTTTATGGTGGTGAAAAGAAAATAATAGAATAGGAAGATATATATTATAGTTCCCTTGACTCTGCATGTTACTAATAAGGCAGAAGAGTCATACAATGCAAAATTGAAAAAAGCAATGAGTAAAAAGTGTCTGTGGGACATCAGAGTAATGGCAGCATGAGAGATACTCTCCCCTAGAAATTTCAACAAATTGAACAACTATTACTCAGTGAAAGAACCCCAACAGGGCTTGCAAGCATGACTGAAAGATCAATGCACTAAATGGACTAAAGGTGAAAAGAGTTGAAAAGGGGGTGAAAGATAAAATGCACCCACAGTCTGCTCCGGAGAGAAGCCTGGAATGACTGTTCTGTTTTTTTTTCTTCTGCAAGGAATATAGGTAGGAAGGAGGCTCAGGCTGTCTGGGTTTTGTCTACCAGGGATATAGAAAGGGAAGCCCACAGTGACTGGGTCTCCTGCTAGGAGACTGAGGGGGGTGGGGTAGATACTAAATCAAAGCAGTGGCAGAAACAGAGGTCATGGTCAGTGTTCAGCTGTCTGCACACAGCCTGCACTTGGAACAGAGATGGAGAAGACTTAAATGCACCCTCCAGCCTCCCAGATCCCACCTCCCTCACCTCATGGGTGTGGAGAGTGGCAGAGACATAACCCAGAGCTAACTCTCCAGAGCCACTTTCTCCCCTAAAGAACAGAAGTACTCAGCATCTGGTCTCTGGTTTATTGAGACATGGGAAAGAGTGCCTGAAGGCCTGAGATTTCCATTGCTAAAGTCCTAATAAATGGAGGTAGTAAGTTTAGCTAACAGAAAGGCCAGATAGAGGAAAGAATCAGTAACAACAAAGACAGGTGGCCCTGGCCGGTTGGCTCAGTGGTAGAGCGTCGGCCTGGCGTGCAGAAGTCCCGGGTTCGATTCCCGGCCAGGGCACACAGGAGAAGTGCCCATCTGCTTCTCCACCCCTCCCCCTCTCCTTCCTCTCTGTCTCTCTCTTCCCCTCCCGTAGCCGAGGCTCCATTGGAGCAAAGATGGCCCGGTCGCTGGGGATGGCTCCTTGGCCTCTACCCCAGGCACTAGAGTGGCTCTGGTCACAGCAGAGCGACACCCTGGAGGGACAGAGCATCGCCCCCTGGTGGGCAGAGCATCACCCCTGGTGGGCGTGCTGGGTGGATCCGGGTCGGGCACATGCGGGAGTCTGTCTGACTGTCTCTCCCCGTTTCCAGCTTCAAAAATATACAAACCCCCCCCCAAAAAAACCCAACAAACAAACAAACAAACAAACAAAAAACAAAGACAGGCAACTAGAGTTGCTACAGATAGAAGAGGAGAGAGTCTCATGAATTCAAAAAAAGAGAGAGAGCTCTACAAGAATTGTCTGACTCCATCAGAAAGAACAATATAAAAATAATGGGCATATCAGAAGAGGAAAAAGGGAATAAAGATCCTATTCTACAAATAATTGATGGGAACTTTCCAAGCCTACAAAAAGAGTTAGAGCCTTTAATCCAAGAAGCAAACAGAACATTGAGTTACCTCCACCCAAACAGACTTACTCCAAAGCACATTATAATAAAATTGCCAAAAATCAATGACAAAGAATCATCAAGGCAGCTAAGGAAAAGAAGAATATAACATATATAGAAAGGCTAATTAGGTTATCATCAGACTTCTCAGCAGAAACTCTACAAACCAGAAAAAAGTGGACCCAAATATTCAAAGTACTGGGAGAGAGGAATTACCAGCCAAGAATACTGTAATCCATCAAAATTATCCTTCAAATATGAAGGAGAAATTAAAACTTTTGCACACATAAAAAAGCTGAGAAAATTTATCACCAGAAAATACCCATTGCAGGAAATAGTCAAAGAGGTACCATATATGAAAAATAAAACAAATCAAAACTATAAGTAAAAGCTCCAACAGGGTCACAATAAAAACAAGGATAATCTGTGACAACAATAACGTGAAAGGGGAAAGGATAAAGATCTGCAGTAGCAAAGAAAGATGGAGTGCAGAAGCATTCATAAGACAAAAAACTCTTGTATATATGACAGTTTGTCTCTTAATATCCTAATGGTAACCACCACAAAAAAATCCACTACTGAAACACACAGCTTAAAAAAGAAGAAACAGAAGAAAGAAGTATGGAATACCACCAAACAAAAACAATTGACAGAAACAAAAAAGAGAATAATCAAATGAAACACAGAGCTACCAGAAAACAAAACATAAAATGGCTATAGGAAATCCTCAAGAGTCAATAATTACCCTAAATTTAAATGTACTAAACTTGTCAATAAAGAGGCACAGAGTAGCAGGTTGGATCAAAAGGAAAACCCAATGATACGCGGCCTTCAAGAGACACATCTAAGCAGCAAGGATAAAAGTAGGATCAAAGTGAAAGGTTGGAAAATGATTCACCAAGCAAATAATACCCAAAGAAAAGCAGGTGTAGCCATGTTTATATCTGACAATACTGATTTCAAGACAAGAAAGGTAACCAGAGACAAATATAGACAATTCATAATGATAAAGGGGACATTGTATAAAGAAGACATAACAATTCTTAATATATATGCACCAAGCCAGGGACCACCAAAATTTATATCTACTAACTGATCAAAATCCATATAAGACATCTAACTGATCTAAAAATAGACCAAAACACAATCATCCAATCAGAAAATCAATAAAGAAATATCTGCCTTAAACAACACATTAGACCAAATGGACATAATAGACATTTATAGGTCATTTCATCCCAGAACATCACACTGGGGAACAATTTTTTTTTCATTTTCTGTTACATGAGGTTTTAGAACTGTTTCTATATATTCCTGCATCACTGATTCCAAATCTGAAATCCATTTTTTGGTGCGTGCTCTCATTTTTATGCAATTTTAATTTATTTTTGTTACAGTTAATGGCATGCATTGATTTTTAAATTGGAGTTAAAGGACAACGATTCTTGGATTAAACATAACCACAAGGCAATTAATGTTTTACAAACATCACTTTTACATAATTGTAGTTGTTTTTAAATGTAAAAAATTATCATCTGATAAAAACACACTCTTATTTTGTTTTAAGATTGAATTATGGCTACTTCAAGTAGGCGTAAATGTAAGAATAGTCCTGACACCTTCTGTTATATATGTGGCTGTTACACTCTTCAATGTCAAAGGCGCAATATTTCATCATTTGTGACACATTCATATATTGCCTATTTTCAAGTTCCCCTTGGCGATCAAGACAAGAATTGGGCTTCTCATATTGTGTGTCATAATTGTGAGGAAATGCTTCATGACTGGACAAAAGGAAAACATAAAGGAATGCCCTTTAGTATTCCCATGGTTTGGCATGAACCTAAGGACCACAGCAGTGACTATTATTTCTGTCTGATCCATACAAAAGGCATCAGCAAGAAAAAACAGCATATGATTGCATATTCTAATATTCCTTCAGCAATACGACCTATACCACACTCTGAGACACTCCAGTGTCAATGGTTTTATTTCTTCTAAGGATGAAGAAAGTGAACATGGTAATCAAGTATATTTTGATAAGATGCATGAGGAAATGGTTGTAGAATCTGAAGGGTCTTCTTCTGATTCCAACAAGTCATTAAACCCTCAGCAGTTTAGCTAACCCGAATTGAATGACTTAGTAAGAGATTTGGGCCTATCAAAGAAAGCAGCTGAGTTATTAGCCTCCAGGGTTCAAGAAAAGACTGTACTTCACTGGTCAGCTAAAGTATCCCATTTCAGGAGGCGTGAACAAATTTTTGTGGACTTTTTTTCCAAAGACAGACACTTTGTTTACTGTCTTGATATCAGTAGTCTTCTCAGCCAGCTAGGTGTTACCACTTACAGTCTAACAGAATGGTGGCTATTTCTTGACAGCTTTAAATGAAGTCTGAAATTTGTTCTTCTACACAACAGTAATGTTTATGCAGCGGTTCCAATTGGTTATTCAACTCATCTGCGAGAAGATTATAATGACATAAAAATTGTCTTCAACTTTCTGAAGTATGAGGAGCATAACTGAATCATTTGTGTAGATCTTAAAATGGTAAATTTCCTGCTAGGACAACAGAGAGGTTTCACGAAGTATCCTTGCTTTCTGTGTTTGTGGGACAGCTGAGCTCAGGAGAAACACTGGACACAGAAGGAGTGGCTGAAACGTGAAGCTCTGAAAGTAAGTATGCAAAATATTGAGAATGAACCTGTAGTTAATCAAGATAGGATCATGTTTCTACCACTTCACATCAAACTTGGCTTAATGAAGCAGTTTATTCAGGCTTTGAATAGAGAAAGTGAATGCTTTCAACATATTATTTCTGCTTTTCCTGCCTTGTCTTTCAAGAAGATAAAAGCAGGTATTTTCGATGGACCTCAAATTTGAACCCCCATACATGACAAAGAATTTGCCAGGAAGATGAAAGAGGAGGAGAAAGCAGCATGGCAGTCTTTTGTGGCAGTTACAAAGAACTTCCTTGGCAACAAAAAAGCAGAAAACTATGAACTTCTGGTTCAAAGGATGCTGTTGGCTTTCTGCGACATTGGATGTAACATGAGCATTAAGATTCACTTCCTGAAGAGTCACCTTGATAAGTTTCCTGAAAATCTTGGAGCTGTTAGTGATGAGCAGACTACTACTGGAGCATCAAATGAGATTGTCCTCAACAAGTACACAAATGCAAGAGCTACAAATGCAAATTTTTGCCTGAATAGAATTTAAGTAAGTTTTGCACAAATTTTAAGATTAAAATAAGTGTTTTAATATGTTCTATTTTGAAATTGTAGACAAATTCTGATGCAATCATATCTTTTAGTGTATTAGTGTATTTCCTGCATTATATAAATTATTATATTTTCACAAAGATGATGCCCAAGAAGACATTCTACTTCATTACATTAAACTAAATGTTAAAAATTTTACAATAAGATGAAAACCTAAAATCTTGAATTGCCAACTGTAGCTTACAGAGAAAAACTAATGTCAGATTTGAGATGAGCACACTTGAATTAGGTAAGAACAAGTGTTTTTGTGGATACGACAAAAATTTTGTTCCCCAGTGTTATATAGTGTGTTCGTAAAGTTCTGGTGCACTTTTGACCAGTCACAGGAAAGCAACAAAAGACGATAGAAATGTGAAATCTGCACCAAATAAAAGGAAAACCCTCCCAGTTTCTGTAGAATGATGTGGCAGCATGTGCGCATGCGCAATGATGACGTAACACAGTGTATACAGCAGAGCAGCCCACGGCCATGCCAGTTGAGATCTGGATGGTACAGAGGAAAGTTCAGTGTGTTCTGTGGCTCGCTAAATTTGAATCTGTGACCAAAGTGCAACGTGAATATCAACGCGTTTATAACGAAGCGCCACCACATAGGAATAACATTACTCGGTGGGATAAGCAGTTGAAGGAAACCGGCAGTTTGGTGGAGAAACCCTGTTCTGGTAGGCCATCAGTCAGTGACGATTCTGTAGAGGCTATACGGGATAGCTACCTAAGGAGCCCTAAAAAATCTGTGCATGAGCCCACATCGAACTGCACTGTATAGATATGAAACTGGGAGAGTTTTCCTTTTATTTGGTGCAGATTTCACATTTCTATCATCTTTTGTTGCTTTCCTGTGACTGGTCAAAAGTGCACCATGACTTTATGGACACACTGTATATTCCTTTCAGTGTGCATGGAACTTCCTCAAAGATAGACTATAGATCATGATCAAGTAGTATTCATTCCAGGAGCATAAGAATAGTTCAATATATGTAAATCAATCAATGTAATACACCTCTTCAACAAAAAAAGAACAAAAACCATATGATCCTATTAGTAGATGCAGAAAAGGCATTCAATAAGATAAACATCACTTTATGTTTAAAACATAATGAAGGCCATATATGACAAACCATCAACTAATATTATACGAAATAGTGGGTATATGAAGGCTTTTTCTCTAAAACAAAACTAGGAACAAGACAAGGCTGCTGACTCTCTGCACTCTTATTCAACATGATTCTGGAAGCTTTAGACAGAACATTCAGACAAGGGAAAGAAATAAAAGGTATCAATAACAGGAAAAAAGAAGTAAAGATATCACTTTTTGCAGATGATATGATCCTGAATATAGAAAACCCCCAAAACCCCACCAAATAAACCCCCAAAACAATAAACCAATAAAGTTGTAGAATATAAAATCAATATACAGAAGTCTATTGCTTTCCTATACACCAACGATAAAACTTCCTAAAATGAACTAAAAAAACAAAACAAAAAGAAAAACAAAAAACAAAAAATTCCTTTTACAATTGCAAGAAAATAATAAAATATTTAAGAATAAACTTAAAAATATGTAAAGTATCCATATACTGAAAACTACAAAGCACTATTGAAAGAAGTTGAAAAAGACACAATGAAATGGAAAAATATTCTATGTTCATGGACTGGAAGAATCAACATAGTTAAAATGGTCATAATACCCAAAACAATATAAAATTGAATGTAACTGCCATCAAAATCTCAATGTAATATATATATAATATATATATATATTATATATATATATATATATATATATATATATTATATATAAATGTCACCATTTAAATGATGACATTGCCACTAAATATATATGTATTTTTCCAACGTGAGAAGCTGGGGGAAATCAGACAGACAGACTCCTGCATGTGCCCAACCGGGATCCACCAGGAACGCCCACCTGGGGGTGATGCTCGGCCTCTCTGGGGTGCTGCTTAGCTGCAATCAGGAGCCATTCTAGTGCCTGAGACAGAGACCATAGAGCCATCCTCAGCAACCAGGCCAACTTTGCTCCAATGGAGTCTTGGCTGTGGGAGGGAAAGAGAGAGATAGAGAGAGAAAGGAGAGGGGGATGGGTAGAGAAGCAGATGGGCGCTTCTCCTGTGTCTCCTGGCTGAGACTTGATCCTGGGACTTCCCCACACTGGGCCGACACTCTACCACTGAGCCAACTAGCCAGGGTTTCAATGTAATTTTTTAAATAAATAGAACAAAAAAATCACCAGGTTTTTATGGAACTATTAAAGAACACTGAATAGCCAAAGCAATCCAGAAAAAAAGGAATGAGGCCAGAGGTATCACACTACCTGACTTCAAATTTTACTACAAAGCCACAATAATCAAAATGGCATGGTATTGGAAGAAGAAAAAACATACAGACCAATAGAACAGAATCAAAAGTCCTGAAATAAGACCACATATAATATATGAACAAATCATCTTGAACAAAGGAGCCAAAAACACACACTAGAGAAAAAAAAATCCTCTTCAATAAATAGTGTTGGGAAAATGGGAAAGCCACATGCAAAAGAATAACACTTGATTACAATTTGTCCCCTGCACACAAATTAATTTAAAATTAATCAAAGACCTAAATATAAGATCTGAAACAATAAATTACATAGAAGAAAACATATGTACTAAACACATGTACCTTGGCCATAGAGAACAATTTGAACCCAAAGGCAAGGGAAGTAAAGGCAACAATAAATGAATGGGACTACATCAAACTAAAAATCTTCTGCACAGCAAAAGAAACTGACAACAAAACAAATAGGCAGACAACCAAATGGGAGATAATATTTGCAAACAACAGTTCTGATAAGGGGTTAATATCCAAAATATATAAAGAACTCACAAAGTTTAGCAACAAACAAGCAAACAGTTCAATTAAAAACTGGGGAAAGGACCTCAACAGTCACTTCTCTCAAGAAGACATACATATGGCCAACAGATACATGAAAAGATGCTCATCTTCACTAGCTATTTGAGATATGCAAATTAAACTACAATGAGATACCACTTCACACCTGTTAGATTGCCTATTATCAACAAGATAAGTAATAACAAGTGTTGGAGTGGCTATAAAGAGAAAGGAACCCTCATTCACTGCTGATCAGAATGCAAAGTAGTACAACTATTATGGAAGAAAGTATGGTGGTTCCTTAAAAAATTAAGAATATAACTACCATATGACCCAGAAATCCCTCTAATGGGTATCTACCCAAAAAACTTGAAAACATTGGTTTGGAAAGATACATGCACCTCCATGTTCATTGTAGCATTATTCACAGTGGCCAAGACATACAATAACCAAAGTGTCCCTTACTTGAGGATTGGATAAAAAAGATTCAGTACATATATACAATGGGGTACTACTGAGTCATAAGAAATGATGACATATTGCCATTTACAACAACATGGATGGACCTTGAGAACATTATACTGGGTAAAATTAGTAAATCACAAAAAGCTAAGAACTATATGATTTCACAAATAGGTGGGATATAAAACTGAGACTCATTGACATAGATAAAATTAAAGTGGTTACTAGGGGGAGTATTATGTGGGGGAGGGGGAGGGATGGAAGTAAAGAGGGACAAATATACAGTGATGGAAAATTATTTGACTTTGGGTGATGGGTATACAAGATAATCAATTGTTCAAATGCTACAGAAACATATATCTGAAACCTATGTACTCTTATTAATTAGTGTCACCATGTTAAATTTAACTTTCTAAATAAAATTAAAAAAACAAAAACAAAGCAACAAACATTATAGCTGATCACCAATGACTTATTCTCAAGATCAAATTTTCTTATAAAATTAATGAATATTTATTGAGACCTGGTAGGGAAACTTGTATATTATATATTTTCCAGAAAGTATAAGTGATTTGACTCTGGGAACATATGAATTATCATCAGAAAAGGCTTAGTTTGAGACACAATACATTAACAATCAGAACTTAGACTAAATAAATACCTGGGTTCCACTGAATATGATTACCAAACAAGTGATTAAGAGAACACAGTAGAAAATAATAGAATTTAAACAAAGAAATTTGTCAGAACCTATTTTGCAAGCTATATGAAATGTGTGGACTAGATTATGGTAAAATGGATTCATAACTGATTAAAAACTTTTTTCAAATAATTAATTAAAGGACTGATGTCAATCTGAGGGACTTAGAAAAGAATAAAATAATCAAATATACTGATTATAACTAGTTAAACTGATTAAAATAGCTAAAACACAGAATAACAGTAATAATAATGATCAAACATTGGTTTTATTACATGTTAGAATAAGATGATAGAATAATATCCAAACAGTGAGTTTGATATCTGAACTGACATATGCAACTTGCCCCCGTCATCTTTTATTTCAAGGGAAATAATAAGGAAATTGATGTTTTATTCAGATTTTTGTGAGAAGAATTTCAAAATTATTGCCTTATTAAAATACTTCAACAATAAAACAAACCTACTAAGATTGCATATAACAGGAAAAATGTAAAGTCTTTCTCTTACATTAAAGAACAATGTAAGTTCAAGCTAGGAAATGGATGGTTCATTAGGCTTGTTTGTGAAATCACTCAGAAGCTTTTTGGTTGACTGTGATCTCACAGCCACTGGTATGGCTGTGGGCAAAAATGTCCCACCAATTTTGAAAAGTCCTTATGAAACTCATTATCTTGAGGTTATATTCATATTGTTTTTGCTTATCTTTTATTCATTTCTCACTTTATTACAATTTTCTCAGAAAAGATCATTTCCTCCTCACCCCTCCAGCTTCTTTGAACTTTCAAGTAAAATAAACCAGGTCTATTCAACCTTAAGGTAGGATGCATTGGGCTCCTGGTCAGAGTCATGTTCTGAATCTTCCTCCTCATGTCCACCAAAACAAATACAGCCAAAGACTGGATTCCTGGTTTTTCCCCAACAGAAGAGAAGTAGGTCTGCTAGCAAAATCCATGTGCAGGCTGGGGACTGAGTGCCTCCATGTGAGGCACAGGAATTAGTGAGTTGTTATCATCGAACCCATGGGAACTCATATTCCACCATTTGTAGAAGTCATGAGGAAAGTTTTTTCAAATGTTGATTCTTGGACCCCATACCTGAGAGATTGTGTTTTGGTATGTCTGACATGTGGTTTATAATTCTACATTAAAAAAAAAAATGTACCCAAGTAGATTCAGATCTGTGCTTATTTATTTGTTAATTCAACATATACAATTGAGCAATACATATGCTCTGGGCATCCTTCTAGGATATAGGAGTATCATCAAGAATATAGCAATATCAGCAAGAGAAACTGATAACAAAATAAACAGAAAGCCAACTAAATGGGAAATGATTTTTTCAAACGACAGCTCAGATAAGGGCCTAATATCCAAAATATACAAAGAACTCATAAAACTCAACAACAAACAAACAAACAATCCAATAAAAAAATGGGAAGAGGATATGAATAGACACTTCTCCCAGGAAGAAATACAAATGGCCAACAGATATATGAGAAGATGCTCATCTTCTTTAGCTATTAGAGAAATGCAAATCAAAACGGCAATGAGATACCACCTCACACCTGTTCGATTAGCTGTTATTAGCAAGTCAGGTAACAGCAAATGTTGGAGAGGCTGTGGAGAAAAAGGAACCCTCATACACTGTTGGTGGGAATGTAAAGTAGTACAACCATTATGGAAGAAAGTATGGTGGTTCCTCAAAAAACTGAAAATAGAACTACCTTATGACCCAGCAATCCCTCTACTGGGTATATATCCCAAAAACTCAGAAACATTGATACGTAAAGACACATGCAGCCCCATGTTTATTGCAGCATTGTTCACAGTGGCCAGGACATGGAAACAACCAAAAAGCCCATCAATAGATGACTGGATAAAGAAGATGTGGCACATATACACTATGGAATACTACTCAGCCATAAGAAATGATGACATCGGAACATTTACAGCAAAATGGTGGGATCTTGATAACATGATACGAAGCGAAATAAGTAAATCAGAAAAAACCAGGAACTGTATTATTCCATACGTAGGTGGGACATAATAGTGAAACTAAGAGACATTTATAAGAGTGTGGTGGTTACGGGGGGGAGGGGGGAATGGGAGAGGGATAGGGGGTGGGGAGGGGCACAAAGAAAACAAGATAGAAGGTGACAGAGGACAATCTGACTTTGGGTGGTGGGTATGCAACATAATTGAACGACAAGATAACCTGGACTTGTTATCTTTGAATATATGTATCCTGATTTATTGATGTCACCCCATTAAAAAAATAAAATTATATATTAAAAAAAAATAATAAAAAAATAAAAAAAAAATAAAAAAAAAAAGAATATAGCAATAAATAAGATAAAGAACATGAATAGCACCATGAGACATATTCTACTGTGGGGCTACAGATAAAACTGTCTCATAAATAAGCACATAATAAACTTTAAAACAGTGACAGTGGTACAAGAAAATAAAATAGCACAATAGCAAAAATGTAGCAGAGTGTGCTATTTGAGCTAAAGTGATTGGAACAACTATCCTTAGGATACTGTATTTGAACTAAGGCTTACTGGTAAGAAATGTGTGTGTGTACGTATCTTGAGTTATAGGATATAAAGCATGTGCAAAGGCCCTGTGGTAGGAAGAATCTTGGTGACCTTGAATAATAGAAAGCAGGTAAGTGTGGCTAGAGCAGGATTTCTCAACAATAGAACTATTGATATTTTGAGCTAAATAATTTTTGATTCTTAATGACTTTCTTGTGCACTGTAGGGTTTTAATACATCCCTGGCCTTTAACCACTAGATGTTGGTTATTTCCACTCAGCTGTGACAACCAAAATTTAAT
Organism: Saccopteryx leptura; assembly: GCF_036850995.1. Classification (NCBI taxonomy): domain Eukaryota; kingdom Metazoa; phylum Chordata; class Mammalia; order Chiroptera; family Emballonuridae; genus Saccopteryx; species Saccopteryx leptura. The sequence goes on from NC_089510.1 coordinate 45,114,672, forward strand.
CCAACAATTGTCAAATGTTCCCTGGAGAATAAAATTACCCCAACTTAGAACCACTAGGGTAAAGCTAGTGGAAGATGGAGAATGGTAGGAGATGGGGGTGATAAAATAAAGTGGCTGATTCACTGAGGGCCATAATAATCCCTGGATCTTATTCCCAGAGATTCTGGAAGTCACTGGAGGTTTGCAATTGGTGTTAAGAGGTTGATATAATCTGATTTATGGCACCCTTTGACTGGATGGGGAATACAGGGACTAGAGGGAAAAGCTGGGACTACTGAAATAGGTAGTTTAGCAAAGAGATGGTGGGATTGAAATAGTGGTTAGCTGGAAAGATGGTGAGAAGTCCTTGGATTCAGCAGTATATTAGAAGGACCTCTGGGAAGACTCTGGGTGGTCAGTAGATCAGACTTGGAGAAACAATATTCTTGTCCCTTGCTACTCAAACTGAGATCAACCAGATACATGGTCTTAACCTGTGAGTGTAGATGTACCATCCCATGGCTCTACCCCAGACATGCCAAACAATCTGTATTTTGAAAGATTCCTAGATCACTGCTTTGTATATAAAAGTTTGAGAAATGAGCTCTAGGCTAGCTTCTCATTTAACTTACATATATAAAAACAGATATGCATTAAGAGAGTGTCTGTCCAGGGTCACAGAGAGTCAGGGACAATCAGAACTGGAACCCAGTTCTGCCTCCCTGCCTGGTTCCAGGCCCTCTCTACCAGCTTGCTTGGTAGAATAATACATATTTCCTGTTAGAGTCCTTCCTTAGCCAGAAATTGTAAGTTTGTCTCTTAATTCTCATAGGAGTAAGAAAGTCACCTTTCAAAAAATAAAGGATTGAAATTCCTCCAGGGAAGAATGAAAGACCTATGGTATCAATTTAAAGCAAAAAAAAAAAAAAAAAGCAGCATTTAAAAACCAATTACCAAGCTGTGTTGCTGCTGTTCACAGGGCTGGCATCTTTTTCCTGCTCAGAGTGTTAACATTGCAAATACAAAACAAATCCCTTGAAAAGTGATGCCAGGATTGGGGTGTGGGCAATGCCGATGAGGTTTTGAGATCAGCCGCTGCTCAGAAAGCTGTTTGGCTGCATATTGCATGACAAGAATATTCTTGATCACAAGCAGCAGGATTTGCAACTTGAACCATGCTTCTTTTTCTCTTCATGTAAAGAGAGATTTTGGAGAAACCAAGTATCAGTCTGTATACCCCTTGTCTTTATCATCCTCTTCCCTGGCCAGCCCAGACTTGCCTCTTTTTCACCCCCAGGGAAATGGACCCTTTGTCAAATTCTCTTCTGCTTAAAACCTAAAGCACAAAATAGCTACTGGCCTTTCTGGCAGCTCCTGCAGAGCTAATATGCTGTGCTTATCCCAATATGTGAGACCTGACATATCATAAATTAGAGAGCCCGATTTGGAGGATGAGCTGGAGGGGAAAGAAGGATAAGAAAAGTGATTCAAATCCTCAAGGCTGCTTTTCATTTGACAAGAAACCGATGCCTATCTCTAAGCTTTGGGAGTGAGAGGGCAGCCCTGCCTCCTTCAAGCCTGGGAGTGGGTCGGTGAACCACTTCTGCAAAGGGGAAGGGGTTCTGCTTTCCCAGAGTTAGTGGGTTTATAAAGGGCAGGTAAACTAACTGCTGTATGAGCACAGTGGTTGATGGGCAAAGAGATGGCCACAGGTTCACATGGGAAGAGGGAAAACACTGAGTGGCTTTTTAGGGTTGAATGTGAAAGTGTTTCTCTCTGCAGGGGACTGGCCCCTAAAGCATACAGCTTCTGCAGTTGCACAGCAGTCATCTGCCATTAGCAGGTTCCTGACAGGGGCGTGTGGAGTTCCCCAGTCCATCTCCCCAGCAACTAAAGCTGGGCAGTGATGAAGGTGGTGTGTGAGTGTGCGCGTGTGTGTTTACAAAGCATGTGCACACTGGGAAGAGACCACAAAGAAGGACAGAGAGTTACACAGTATAAAGGGAAGAGAGTAGGATTTGCGCCAAATTTTCCATTCTGTTATTAGGGAGTTAGGGTAACTCATTCTATGCCTTGTGTCTTCATTTTATTTTTCCTCTGCCAATGGAGGATAGCAACAACCAATGACTTAAATACCCCTTAGTAAGTGGCAGGCCCCATGCTAGGGCACACTGAAGTTATCACCTCAATTTACAATAACCTAATGAGACAGTAACCATTCTTACCATTTTTTGTAGGTGAGGAAATTGAAGTTTCAGGAGTTTGAGTAAATTTCTTCTACAACCCCGGGACAGGGGGCAGTGCAGCCAGAATTCCACTCCAGGCTGTGTGGTGAGGGGCTGTCATGTACCAGCACTGTGCCTCCTTAAATATGACGCACTGCACCCTGTGACTGGGTGGTCTACTGAGCATGTTGGAAGCACATGGTACACCGAGTGCTGTAACAATGTTAGCTAGAGCTATTTAAAGAATTCAACGTTAACTTATTTATTCATGCTACAAAAATGGTCCTATTCTTCAAAGTATAGTTAGTTATAACCTAGAGAAGGGGAATGAGAAAAGAAGCTCTTGGCTCTTCCCTAAAGTACTTACATTTTATAAATTGTTGGGAAGAAAAATAGTATATCTGTAGAGTTGGTTCATAGCACCAGAATCAAGGACATCCAGTTGCTCACCAAACCATTGTTTACCTAACCCCTGCTCTAGCAGGGGTCACCGACAGTGAGATCTACTGTCAGTATTTTAAACATTGCGTTAATAGTAAACATGAGATTTCCTTTTATCTCTCAGTCTGTCACTTTGTAGGAAATTCCAAGATGAATACTTGAGTAAATTTTAATTCTGAAACAGTCAGTGTCCCCAAAGCTATAGTGTAACAGACATAATCTAGGTACTATACCAGAGTGATGAAAATGTTACTAGTAATGGGTGCTTCTGTACTCCAACACTCTACTGATACAGTGATAATTAATATGCATAATTACCCCAAGGCAGGGCAAGTTCCTGAAATATTTTGTGTGTTTTTGCATTATATTTCAGCATAGTACAATTCTTTAAGTATGTCAACATTAGTAAAATATGTAATACCATTGGTCAGACCACCTAAGTTCCCCATTATAACAAAACAAGACATTTTGTACAGACATGTGTTCAGTATCCTTTCCCCATCCAAAAAACTCCAGCCAATCTTATATAACTGAGTGTCTGGCTAAGAACAATTCTAAGGGGTCACTCCTAACACTCATTTCCTATACTGGCATAACAAATTGCCACAGCCTGACCAGACGGTGGTGCAGTGGATAGAGTGTAGACCTGGGACGCTGAAGACCTAGGTTAGAAACCCCCAAGGCCACTGGTTTGAGCACGGGATCATCCAGTTTGAGTATCAGCTTACCAGCTTGAGTGTCGGGTAGCTAACTTGAACCCCAGGTCTCTGACTTGAGCCCAAGGTCACTGGCTTGAACAAGGAGTCACTGGCTAAACTGAAGCCCCCAGACAAGGCATATATGAGAAAGCAATCAATAAACAACTAAAGCACTATAACTGTGAGTTGATGCTTCTCATCTCTCTCCCCTCTTCCTTCTTTTCTGTCTTACTAAATATATATCTCTCTCTTACTAAATATATATAGCCACAATCCTACTAGTTTACAATAAGTCACAGTTCTGGGGTGAGAAATCCTAAATAGGTTTCACTGGGCTTAAAATCAAAGTTACATTCAGCAGAGTTACAACTCTTCTGGAGGTATATAAGGAGAATGTGTTTGCATACTTTGTTCAGCTTCAAGAAGCTTCCTACAGTCCTTGGCTAGTGGCTTCCTCCTCTATCTTTGTGTCATACCCCCTTTAACAATAACTCATTCATCATAATCTTCTTCTCTGTCTTTTCTTTTTGACTTCAAATTTTTGGAAGCAATAGCCCCTTTGCATAAATGATGGATAGGGTGATCTTGAAATGAAAATTACTGAAGTTTATAATATGGAAGAAAGCAAGTTCATACAGAACTTCTACTAATATTTGACCAAAGGGTCAAATCTGGCAACAAAGGGGCAAAGCTGGCAATTGACCATAGCACTGTCTGTGGCCCACTGGCACTTATAAACCAAAGATGAGACTTCTGTTTCTTAAAGCTTTGACTTGAAGATTAGAACGACTTGGAGTTGGGGTTTAAAAGGAAGAAAGGAAATGATGGAGAATACTTTCTTGGTGCCAGACAGTAGAGAACACAAGAGCAGAGTAGGAAGGTGAAATGAGGAGGCAGATAGCCAAGCTGAAAGAAACTTTGGATGCCATCTGACAGGCCTTTTAAATGTGCAGGTTTGGCTGCCTGCCCAGCTGTACCACATACCCTGTATCTCCCTGTGAACTGAAAGAGGAACAAGAAAGCATCCCTTGGGGAAAATACATCTCAGTGCACCCAGAGAATAAGGTTATGGGAGACACTATCCAAGGGGCAGCAGAGGTTACAGCTGTGTAAAAAAATGTTCAGACAGGAAGAGTCTGCACAGGTTGAGCCAGACTCATCCTCTCTTTTTCAGCTCTGGACAAATGTCCTCTCTGCTCACCTTCTGCCCTAAACTCATGTTGGTTGCTTGCCTCTGAATTATGTCAGATATTTCTTTTCAATCTCAAATTTGGGTGTTTTATAAGCCCTGTCATTTGCAAAACCATTAGGATTTAAATAGGATACCTGACAGAGATATTATAAGCAACATGTGAAAGAGCAAGATCTATCATTTCACTGTGTTTAAGCCCAGTTGAGAGATGGAAAAACTCCTTCCTAGCAAAGCACTGGGGTGAGGGAAAGATGAATCTTTGCTAATGGCTATTATTTTGTTTCGTTATCATTTTTTCTTGTTGTATGGTCATGGTCACTTGTGAATTGGTGCTTTTGACATAGACTACACCTTCTCTCTTTAGAAATTGAAATAGGACAATAACAACAACTGTCTTTATCAAGAGCTTAATAGGTCAGTTCTGTGAGAAGGGCCTAATGAACATTTTCTCTTTGATTCCCACAATAATGAAAAAGTCGTATCATCCTCCCATGTTGTAGGTCATTATATGGCTGAAGAAAGTCATTTTGCCGTAATTGTAGTTAGCAAATCATATCTAAAACTCAAAACCAGGTTAGCCTACTTACTATTTTTATCCCCTCAGCAATAATGCCTATTTGCTTTATGTTTTTTTTCTACAAAGACACTTGTCTTTAGAGGTAAACTCAGAGAATTGTGAAGTAGATAAAATCTATTCTCAGATTTCTTAATAGATAATAAAGGCAAGATCTAACTACATTTGATTTGATTATGGCAATACTTGGAGCTTCCCACAGTTTGCCTTTCAAAAGTTACTTGGGTTCGTTCCAGTCAAATATCATTACTCTCTATTTTTTCTCTGCAAAGCAGATTGTAGTGTGTTGAATAGTGGCCCTCCAAGAGATATGTCTAATTTCTAACCCCCAGAACCAGCAAAGGTGACCTTATTTGAAAAAAGGATCTTTGCAGAGGTATTTCATTTAGGGGTGTGGAGATGAGATCATCCTGGATTTGAGGTGGAACCAGAGACTGATGCCCTTATGAGATAAATAGAAGAGGCGGAGACCATGTGAGAACCCAAGCAGAGGCTGCGGTTAGGAAGCACAAGCCAAGAAATGCCTGGAGCCACCAAAAGCTGGAAGAGGCAACGAAGGGTCCTACCCTCCAGCCTTTGGACGGGGTATGGCCTTGCTGACACCTTCATTTTGGACTCTGGTCTCCAGAACTCTGAGGAAATAAATTTCTGTTGTTTTAAGCCTCCATGCATGTGATGATATGGTGTGGCAGCCTTAGAAAGACATAAATACATTTTCAAAGCACAGATAACAAAAACATTTGACAAACATTACTGAAAAGAATCCCACTGTGACTTATGACTATAACTGGGTCTCAGGAATGTAGCTTTCTACCTTAGTTTATTATTGATACAAACTGAGAAGTCACAATGTATTGAAATATTTATTTTTAAAAACCTAAAGGGTCCAATAATATCAAATTTATACAAACAATAGAAACAAATATGTACATATATGCAAATGTATATATACAGATATATAAAATCTTGGCATTATTTGTTGTATGTTTGGCTGGTTTCCCATAAAAGGCCAACAAGGCGACAATTCATATAGAAACCCTACTAATACCTTGTAGATCTTGCTGTCCCTGATTAATGCCAGAAATGTCCCTTGGCAATAGTCTCAAGCCCAGTTCTTAATTCCTAAGAACTTGTCTATAGAACTCTGGACTTGGGTTGAGAATGAATTTTGGAAATCTGTGGAATCAGACTGACAAGTAGCTCTTATAAAAATCAGCAGTTCAAAATGCTAAATCCCTTGGACATGACTGACATGGAGCAGGCACTCTGTCATTAACAACAGCAGTTGATAACAGTGAGGTTGTTACTGGTGATGGCAGTAGTCACAATAATAGTAATAGTAATGGTACATGTGTTAAAAAAAGACCTGAATAACTTGTGTTGTCTAAACTTCATGGTTTTCTGTCATATAAGAAGCCCCAAAGAAAGGGAGCCAGCCTCTCTCTTGCTATTTCAGTGGATACAAAGAATCTATTTGAACCCAGAAAGGTATGACCTTAAGAAGCTGAGATAAAAAAAAAAAAAGGATGTTCTGGATCTGCCAAAACAACTCTTAGTCTATCTCCATAAGAAGACTCTATTTAGGATCAGATCAGGAGCAGGATGTGGTGTTTATAGGCTGGGCATGGCACTTCCTCCAGTCACCAATCACCCACCCTTATGGAGCACGATAGAATGAGATTAGAGATGACTGCTGCTGCCAGACACTTCCTTGGCAGAATCACAAGAAACAGACCTTTAAATACTTAAAGGCTTAGCAACATTGCCTACTAGACTTAGCAGAAGCTCTGACGCACTCCGACACCCAAGCAGCTGAGTCAGCCTGTTGTGGAGACCTCCGAGTGCTGACATGCTCCCGGGGAATTATCTCCTCCAGCCACAATCAGTAACAGAACTTTCAGTGGTAGAAAGCTATAGCTACTCACACTTTTATAAAACAAATTAGTCTTTCTGCCTGGCCTGGGTATGTTCTAGAAATAAAGGAATGGGACATGCTTTGGGTCTCCTACTGGTTTTTTGGCATTATGGAGAAGATACCTGGTATATCCTCTACTGACAGGACATTCAGACTCAGGGAGAGGAGCAAGTGATAGAGTGGTAATGTTGTTCATCATTTGGCTATATATATCCTGACTTTAAAGAGGATTTAACTGTAGGATATATCCAATCCTAAAGAAATGTGAGAACAGAGCCATTGTAGGTCTCTGCCTCAGGAACTCAGAAGACAGAGGAGCTGGGAGTCCAGGTGAACAGCATCCTGAGAGCAAATACTACAGGCCAAGGGTCCCCAAACTTTTTACACAGGGGGGCAGTTCACTGTCCCTCAGACCGTTGGAGGGCCGGACTATAAAACAAGCTATGAACAAATCCCTATGCACACTGCACATATCTTATTTTAGTATATGTGCTGCCGAAGCGAGCACAGCACATATCTTATTTTAAAGCAAAAAAAAACCAAAACAAAACAAAACAAAAAAAACGGAAACAAATACACTATTTAAAATAAAGAACAAGTAAATTTAAATCAACAAACTGACCAGTATTTCAATGGGAACTATGCTCCTCTCACTGACCACCAATGAAAGAGGTGCCCCCTCTGGAAGTGCGGCGTGGGCCGGATAAATGGCCTCAGGGGGCCACATGCAGCCCGCGGGCCGTAGTTTGGGGACCCCTGCTACAGGCTATGGATTGATTTGTGTCCCCACACCCCAAATTCATATGTTTAAGCCCTAATTCAAATGTGTTGGTATCTGGAGATAGGCCTTAGGAAATAATTAAGGTTTAAAAGAGGTCATGAGGGTATAGCTCTCAAAGTTCGACTAATGCATTTTAAGAAGAAAGCCTGGAGAATTTGCTTCCACTCTCTCTATGTGTGTGCACAAAGAAAAGGACTGGGGGCACACAGTGAGATACTGGCTGTCAAAAGCCAGGAAGAAAGCTCTCACCAGAACCTGATCTTGTTATTCTCTTATAATGGTTGTCTAGAATCCAGAATGGTGAGAAAATAAATGTCTGCTGGTTAAGACCCCAGTCTATGGTATTTTGATATGATAGTCCAAGTGGACTAATATACTGTAGTGATGATTAAAAAAAAATAGCAGGCTTATTTAATTATTTTTAAATATATGATCTTATAGAAGACATTACAGGTATAATCAGCATAGTTATCACAATTAATTACTTTGCGAAAATATAGAAGATGTCTATTGCTTTTTTCCTCAAGGAACAAGGGGGATTTACCTGTCTTTTCTCAGATGGCTCCTAAGCTAAGCTGTCCAGATTCCAGCTATCCAAAGAATTGTCCACTTCTGTGTCCATAGCAAGTAACCATAACTCATGGGCAGCCATGTTCTCAATATCATGTTATACTTGGATGACTTTTGTTTCAAGGTACAATTCTGAAATTTATATTATGTTGTGATTTGAAGGAATTTTGTCATGATGGTTTTTACTGGGATGCTAGAAATTTTTCAAAATGCAAAATGTCTCCTGGATTGCCTTTTGAAGACTTTCAACCACTGTCTTTCCACAGCCAGAGTGGCACAAAACTGCAGTGATCAGGCCAAAACGAAAGAAAGGAAGAAAGAAAGAAAGAAAGAAAGAAAGAAAGAAAGAAAGAAAGAAAGAAAGAAAGAAAGAAAGAAAGAAAGAAAGGGAGACTGATGTCATTCAGAGACTGACATTTCAGTTTTTATTACTAGAATAACTTGAAGAATTAGATCTGATTTGCATTGATATTTGCCAACTAAATATTAAAAGTTCTTTTTTCCATTTTCTTCCCTTCATCAGATTTTAACACATTAGTTAACAGCAGACACATTTAACAATCATGTGACTTCACAGAGCCTTCTGGGCGTTTGAATTGTTGAACAACTTGAGAAAAATATCTGATTTCATTAATAAAATGAAGATAGGTGATGACACATAAAAGAAATTGCAAAGTAGTTTTTGCAAAGGAGTCTGCTTCTCACAAATGTTTACGTGACATGGGACACCTTGATTTGCATGTCTTCTGTGGACAATGCGACCCCATTTGAGTTCGCTATTGAGGTTTCCTGTTTTATTAGAATTAAAGGCAGCCTCAGTCTCCTGGGAGACTTGAAAATGAATACGCCTAGAGAAGGATAAGGATTTCAGAAATCTTTGCACATTTTAAGTGATATGTTAGCCTCAACCATTATTAGCCTGTAGATGGAAAAAAGACAAAGTGGGAATTTCTGTGCAGTTGTTACTTCTGAACCTCCTCATTTAAAGTGACAGAAAATCTAACCATAGAAATGTGGTAGTGCATTTATATACCAAATGGTTTTAAACACACCAAACACACACACATAAACACACACACACACACACACACACACACTCCAGGTCATCAAAAATTTTCTTATTGGTTTATTATTATTACACAGAAAGAATCTCAAATGTTTCCATACTCATGATTGGTAAAAAGAGCACATAATTCTCCCTCAAAAGGATATGTTTTCTTTATCACAAGCGTTCTCTAAGTTTTTTTTTTTTTTTTTTTCATTTTTCCGAAGCTGGAAACGGGGAGGCAGTCAGACAGACTCCCGCATGCGCCCGACTGGAATCCACCCGGCATGCCCACCAGGGGGCAATGTTCTGCCCCTCCCGGGCGTCGCTCTGTTGCATCCAGAGCCATTCTAGAGCCTGAGGCAGAGGCCACAGAGCCATCCCCAGCGCCCGGGCCATCCTTGCTCCAATGGAGCCTCGGCTGCGGGAGGGGAAGAGAGAGATAGAGAGGAAGGAGAGGGGGAGGGGTGGAGAAGCAGATGGGCACTTCTCCTATGTGCCCTGGCCGGGAATCAAACCCGGGTCCCCCGCACGCCAGGCCGACGCTCTACTGCTGAGCCAACCGGCCAGGGCCAAGGGTTCTCTAAGTTTAATAAGTATTAGAAACCTTAAGGGCTTACTAAACTACAAATCATTCAGCCTAGAGTTTCTGATTTATGTAGGTCTGATGTGGGGGGTCTGATAACTGGCATTACTAGCAAGTTCCTAAGTGATACTGATGTTGCTGTTTCAGAAACCACAATCTGAAAACCAATGCTTTATCACCTATTTTGGTCAAATGTAATGTTTTATAGTTTTGTAGTCAGTCCTTTCTCCTATCAAACCAAAACAACTATTGTAATTTAAGTCCGTATTTTGCATTGCCGAATCTAAGATAATAATAATAACAAGTAGCACCTGAATAATGCCTTATCACTAATAAATCACTTTTATACATGTTATTTCATAAGAACATAGGAATCCTGGTAGGTAAGCAAGTATTATATTCATATTTTACATATGGAAATTTGAGAACTGAAATGACTTACCTCAAATCCCAAATAAAGTAAACTGTGGAGAACTGACTCAAACCCAGGCTCCTTGACTCTAAATTTTGTATTCTCTCTACCAAGTTACTCTTCCTGTTAATTCCTTACATTTGTAGCTCCACAAATGTAAAAAAATAAATAAATAAAACAAAAAAAAAACTTTATACTTTTAAAACTACTTTCATATTCATTATCTTATTTGATCCTCAAAGCAGTTGGGTAGGGCAGGAAGGGCACATATTATTTTGATGATGAGAAAAGTAGTTGCTGTCCTTCAGACAGTATTTCTTCATACACTAGGCTAAGTTTTCCTGAAATATTTATATTTACCAGCATCATCTGACATAGTAAAGTATTAGATGCTCTCCTTTCCAAGCGATATACAGTACACAAGCGAGGGCACAGTAGTTTAACCCCACTCCTCCCTATTGTATGGTTCTGATTTTTTTTTCTTGGTAGAAATGCATTTGGAGGGAAGAGAGGTGGGGATGAAGTTTAGGGATACTAATTGGTAGAAAAGTAGGGAAAGGTCTTTCTTTAATTTCTATACTTCAGGCAAAACAGCTTTCTCTGCAAGTCTCTTCACCTCTAATAGTCCAGGATTTGTCAAAGTTTAAAGTGCATACAATCCTGGGAATCTTGATAAAATGCAGATTTTGATTTAGTGGGTCGAATGCAGCTCAATATGCTGCATTTCTATAAAGTTCCAAGGTGATGGACAATTTTGTTGATCATGGTTCAAGCTTGATAGGCAGGGATCAACTTTACTTCTGTTTTTTTCCTTTTTATTGAATTTATTGGGGGTGATACTGGTTAAAATTATAGAAACTTCAGATGCACAATTCTACGACATGTCATCTGTGCCCTAAGTAAAGTCTCCATCTGTCACCATTCATCCCTCCTTTATCTTCCTCTACCTCCCCCAACCACACCCTCTCAATCTTCTTAAAACCATAATTACTTTTATTATTCTCTGAATCATCTCTGAATCTCTAGGGTGAAACAGAGAAATTAAAATATAAGAAAAAACTAACAATATTTGGTGAATACTGTGTATATTGTGGGACTTACCTACATGTTCCTTTGTGGTAGGCTATTCATATATCCCAGTATCTTCCAACCTACATAAATATTTGTGGTTACATAGCCAGACTTGGTATAAACTGTTTCCTAAGAGAAGCATAAATTCATGAGTGAGCTATGCTAGAAAATTTCTCCTTGACAAGACATTGTTGTCATGCCCTTTTGAAAAAGAGTACATTGACTGCGTATGTTGAGATGTGAGGCAATATAAACTATCAAATAGTAAAACTTGTCTTGATAAGAACATTTAAAAAATCTCCCTGGTTGCTGCATTAAAATGGAAGCTAGAGTTGGATAAAGATGGCATTGAGGTTGTTTTCGATCAAATTATTAGTCTCCCCCCAAATTATCATTACAGGAAGTTGATATATGGATAAATATAATTAAAATAAATAATAAAATAAGAATATCAGTCATATCTAATACTGTACTTAGAACTTTGCTTACATATTCTCTTTTAATTCTCATGAAAACCTTGGATGAAGAATCTATGTTTAAGTCTATTTTATCTATGAGAAAATACATACTATTTGGAATCATGGTAGAAATATTTGGAAGTGATGAGATGCCAAGAGATATGGACTCATGTTCTACTAGGTCACATACAAAGTTTGTGATTGAGCTATTTCTCCTCTCTACTCAAGATTCCAAAATGCCCTGGAGCACTCAAGTCCAAGCTAGTCCTTCAAGGACACATCTAGAGTGACTCATTCCTCTTCAGAAAAAGTATTCTGGGAATTTGATGAGAGATGTGGGTTGGCTAAGAGTGAGTGCTAGGGCATTTGTTCAACACTCGTCAGAATGTAAGTGCATCTAGTTATGGAGATCCTCCAATGGCTTAAAGGTTGACAGTGCTGGTTATTGTGAGGCTTGTCCTGGATTGTTTGTTTGTTTGTTTATAAAGAGGCATGGAAAGAGAGAGACAGGAACATCAAGCTGCTCCTTTATGGACCCTGAACCTCTGTGCTCCAGGACAATACTCCAACCAGTGGAGCTATCCAGCCAGGGCATTGTCCAGGATTTTTAAGGCTTGGATGCCAGTAATCATGTGGTTAAACTGTATAGCATTCATTTTCTAAGTTACCTATTTGCCTTAATAATAGGGTTACTGGAAAGGAGTTTATGTTGGCTTGATTAAGCTATTTTGAAATCATCTGTGTGGGGAAGAATGTTTCTGATCTAAATTGAATATACTCATACACACAAATAACTGTCTATATGTCTGCTCTACTGGGAAAGTATAAATACTAGGCTATACAGCTTTGTAGACTTAAAACCAGTATATAAAAGTAAGATATTTATATATATAAAACAAGAATTTTATTCACCTATTTTTTCTGCTCTTTGAAATGAAAAAAAAAACAGGAATATTAAAAAATAGAAAAAAATAATGTGTGCTAAATGTAGCACAACTCAACATTAACATCATGGTTTCACATAAAGATGATACCTGGATTCTTAAATGCATTATTATATATGCCCCTTCTCTGCCTGGAATACTCTTTCTTCCCCTATTTTCTTGGCCAGGTCTGTGCATTCTTGAGGTCTCAGAATAAGTTCTTCTCAGTGGAGCTTTGCAGGCTTGCAAATTTTACTCTATGGCCCTGTTTTACGGCTTTATTGAATGCTATAATTTTCCTTTATACTGTATAAATCTAATTAAGTGGTTATCCACGCAATTATTAGTTTAATGCTCTGCTTTCTTTTTGAACTATAAGCTCCATTTGTGCAGGAACCATGTCTGTCTTGCTCTTCATTTTGTCCTTTTAAAGAGTGAGCATTTCTATAAGTATCTCTTGCTAAAGAATAAATTATGAGATGGAGATCAAGGTTAATCTGAATATAACTCTGTAAAATGGATGACATATTTTAAAAACAATATACAAGTAAGACAAAGAAAACAACATTTTTTTCTGTTTTTACAGGGAAATGGAATATTAAAAATAAAAATACAAATAATAAATAAAAGCAATGAATAGAATAGGTCGAACCATTATTTAAATTTTTACCATATGGTCAAGAGCCTTTATTTGCAAAGCATTCAGGTTTGATTCTTGCACATCCATATATTACCAGGATTGACTCAGAGAAGCTTTTGGAAGGTCCACACAAGAAATATCTCAGAGAAAGAATTTTCTGAAACTTAAACTGTAGATCACATACTCTCTGTATTAAGTGTGAAGTCATACTAATTCTAACACATTAACTAAAAAGAGCAGATAATATCAATAGTTACTTATAACACATATTTCTGAAATTCAACTTTAATAAATGAGTTTATTTTAACCTTATATATTTCTTCTAAGCAGAGCAGGGCAGAGTCTGGGATAGAAATAATAATAATTGGGTGAGTTATAAAATTAGAAGAGAGATGGGGTTAAAGCATTAATGGAGTTTAAGAGTACCGTCAGGCAACGATTCAAATGTAGAAATGAATTAAAAGGAAATGTCTGACCAACTGATTAAAACCCAAAATCCAATAAGGAATGAAATTTCAAGGCCCTGGCCAGTTGGCTCAGTGGTAGAGTGTTGGCCTGGCGTGCAGGAGTCCCGGGTTCGATTCCCAGCCAGGGCACACAGGAGAAGCGCCCATCTGCTTCTCCACCCCTCCCCCTCTCCTTCCTCTCTGTCTCTCTCTTCCCCTCCTGCAGCCAAGGCTCCATTGGAGCAAAGTTGGCCCGGGCGCTGAGGATGGCTCCATCGCCTCTGCCTCAGGTGCTAGAATGGCTCTGGTTGCAATAGAGTGGTGCCCCAGATGGGCAGAGCATTGCCCCCTGGTGGCCATGCTGGGTGGATCCCGGTTGGGTGCATGCGGGAGTCTGTCTGACTGCCTCCCCGTTTCCAGCTTCGGAAAAATAAAAAAAAAATAAATAAATGAAATTTCAGACTCTTCAGAATCCTTTTAGCTCCCTACTCACCCCATCAAAATACAAAATTCTTCTTAAGTGAGATTTCTACATTTTGTGTTGATGATATCAAATTTCGCTTCTGGCTTGGACAGGAGAAATGTATAGCACCAAGTTGTTGTCAGCCTAAACAGCTAACATTGTCAATGTGTTTTTCTTTTTTTCCCTTTCTTTCCTCCCTTCTTTCCTTCCTTCCTTCCTTCCTTCCTTCCTTCCTTCCTTCCTTCCTTCCTTCCTTCCTTCCTTCCTTCCTTCCTCCCTTCCTTCCTCCCTTCCTTCCTTCCCTCCTTCCTTTTCTCTTTTACTCCTTCCTTCCTTCCTTCCTTCCTTCCTTCCTTCCTTCCTTCCTTCCTTCCTTCCTTCCTTCCTTCCTTCCTTCCTTCTTTCTTTCTTTCTTTCTTTCTTTCTTTCTTTCTTTCTTTCTTTCTTTCTTTCTTTCTTTCTTTCTTCTGGTACAGAAAGCTACTGGGGTTATAAAAATCTTCATAGAAATTAAATGAATAAAAACTTCCTGTAACCCTGAGCAATACTGACACTGCATGAGGCATACTTGTGAAAGGGACTGGCTCTGGATTGTGAGAAGGAGGACTTAGAAACAAAGTTAAATGAAGATGGGAGTAGCACCACTCACAGAAGGGAGATCAAACACTCCATAGAAAATACATGTTGCGGTGCAATTGCCCTCTGGGTGTTACAGGATTATGAAAGTCTAACTTCATTAAGGGAGAAAATAGGTCACATTTAACAACTGCATATATAACACATCACTTTGACTATATAGACTATCTGAAGAAGAGAGAAAAATTAAGAAATCAGACATACAAGAAAAACAACCACAGAATGCATTACTCTCTTCCATTTAAGTCAGGTACACGGTTTGATTTTATATTTATGAAAGACTCACCATTCTTCTAATGTCCCTCTTTAAAACCTTTTGCAGTATACATGAAAAAAAAATTTTTAGGTGTCAAAAGAAAGAGAAACAAAATGACTCAACCTAAAATTTAACAAATAATAATGGAATTGAGAGGTAATAAATAGTTTGCTACTCATCAAAATACACTTTGCACTCTCTTCCTTTCCCCTTCCATGTCATCAAATGACAGGTAATCAGGTACTTCTGATCCCTGCATGGAATCTTCCCATTTGAGGGCTTGATGTCCCTGTAGGGTCGAGCTAATTACAGTTACATTTCCTCTGCAAGGCAGTCACACTCTGTACTGTTGAAGGCACAATTAATAATTGAACAAAGCTAGCTGGATTTTTTTTTTCACAAGGCCATGGTTGCAGGTAGCTTTGCTGTCACACAAGGAGCACAGCCTCTTTTTTTGGGTGCCTCCAAGAAAGGCTTTTGTACTATAGTCTGAAAAGGATCATTCCATTTTGAAATTTTGAAAAAAAAGGAAAAGGACCCACTAAAACAAAAAATGACAGTAAGAAATAAAAATCCTATATTTCTTTATAGAAGACCAGTAAAGGCAGATTCTTTCTCCTGTCACCAGGAATATGATTTTAATCAGGGAGATGCTTATTTAGGTCAGATGTGAAAGAGATGAAACAGTAGGCTTAGAAGTTAATACCCATTGTAAGGGAGAATTGAAGTTTGCTCTTGAGCCTGTGAATGCAGCTAGGAGCTACTTTTGCATGTGCCAGATAGAATTTGACCTACAGGGAAGGCCTAGATAGAGATTACAGAAGAATAAAGTCCTTTCCCTTGAGATGTCCTTAGCAACTTAATGGATGATATCTCCAAAGCTCTATGGGGTCCAA
Organism: Saccopteryx leptura; assembly: GCF_036850995.1. Taxonomy (NCBI): domain Eukaryota; kingdom Metazoa; phylum Chordata; class Mammalia; order Chiroptera; family Emballonuridae; genus Saccopteryx; species Saccopteryx leptura. The sequence goes on from NC_089510.1 coordinate 45,130,879, forward strand.
TGAGTACACAAAATTCTTGCCCTATGCTTCAAGCCATAGGCTTCAACAGGGTTCTGTAAACTATACTGTTTAGGGCCACTGGTCAGTGGTTCAGTGGATAGGGCATTGAACTGGCATATAGATGTCCTCAGTTCAATTCCCAGTCAGGGCACACAGAAGGAACCATATGCTTCTCCCCTCCTCTCTCTCCTTCTTACTCTCCTGAAGCCAGTGGCTCATTGATTCGAGCATGGCCCTGGGCATTGAGCATAGCTTGGTTGATCTGAGCATGTCAGCATCAGGCACTAAAAATATCTCAGTACTTAAGCATTGGCCGAGATGGGGTTGCCGGGTGGATCCTGGTTGGGGCACATGTGGAAGTCTGCCTCATTATCTTTCCTCCTCTCAGCTAAAAACAAACAAAATACTTTAGGCTCTGCAGGCTAAGCCACCTTTGTTGCAACTATTCAATTCTGCTGTTTTTGAGCAAAAGCAGTCATAGACAATATATAAATGATAAAGAGCATGATTGTGTTTCAATAAAACTTTACTTTGCGGCAATGAAATTTGAATGTCATATATTTTTCCATAACAAAAATAAAATTATACTTCTGATTTTTCACCTCAACTGTTTAAAACATTCTTAGCTTACATGATGTACAGATGCGGAGCAAGCTGAATTTGGCTCAAAACTGTAGTTTGCGGACCCCTGACCTGTCAATTGAGAAGCCTTATGAAGACACCAATTTTTCTAGTTGATTTTGAGGTTTTCTGAGTGTATGAAAATTTTGCCTTTACTGTGGAAGATCCGGCCAGACCTATGGCCTTCATTGACTTAAGCCATTATGGATAACCAAGTTATTCAGGGTTCAAATCACATGTTTATTATCATTAAAAAGTTTACAGAATTAACCATGAAGATTTAAACTCCTAGACCAAATTTGGGCAGGCCTTATAAGTCTGGTTCTATCTAATTATTTTTCTGAACTCAAGGGGTAAAAAAAATACATATATCTTTAGGTTCAGGTTGCCAATAGCAATTTTGTCTGAGAAAAAACATTTATTAGGAATTAGTGTACCAAAAGAAATAAAGTATTTTGTATTAATGCAGTTCATTACTTAATTAAAATTTGAATATAATCTATCTTCCTTCCTTTCTCTCTTCTTTATAATATTTTTCACAAAAATTAAGAGATTGTAAATAGTGTATTTTACATACACATTTAAATTAATTATAGAAAGTAAGACAGAATGACAATAATGGTAAGAAAATAGGAATTTGATGCCATAAAATCTAATATAGTTTGATTAAAATCCATATTGTTAACATGTAATTTTTACATGATTTCCTATATTATTTTATAGATGGGCCATAAATTTGGCTCTTCATTTTATAACAGTCTATATAATGAAGGACTCATGATCGTTAATAAAAATTCACTGAGTTCATTTATGAAAAAATAAACCACTGCTTAGAAAGAGGACAATAGAAATATTGAGAGCAAAGAGGAATTTCCTCAAAGGGTACTTGCAAAGGAAAGTATATAATAATATTAATGATCTCTTAAAACATTACAACAAATTAAATTAAAAGATTTTAGAGGAGATCTTTAACAACATTTTAAATGTGGGCCAATAGTTTTTATCCCAAATTGTCATTCAGTAAAAGCAATTCTACTTGGAAAATTGTTGGTGGTGTGAGATTGGGGAATAATATAATTTCATCCAAGTAGAATGTGCTCTGTGGTTTCATTTAATTCGGGGGAAAGGTATGTGATATCCAGAGGTTCACACTTCAAGTTATTCTCCATTTATATCTTTTCCCATGTGAGGTATAAAATGGATCTGAGAGGAAATGAGCTGGATCTCCCAAATAACTGCCTCATTTGTTATTTTTATATATTATAAATAAATGACCTGTTGCATGCATTAACAGTATCAAGGTATTGAGTAACATATTCTCACTAAAGTAGAAGCCTCTAATAAGAATAGCTGCCTTAATAAAAGATCACTCCATAGATTGGTCCAAACTTTACTTGATAAATTAATTTGAGGGCCAACATAAAAATGGAGGCCAATATTCTCACACCACAAAGAGTATTTTTAAAATATACTATAACCAGATACTACCTTGACCTTTTAGAAATATCTCAGAATAGCTTCCATTATAAGTCCAGCTTCACACAACAACTTTTCATGGTGTTCCTTCTAAACTAAAAATTGCTGTAAATTAAATCTCTAGATTCTTATATAAGAAAATTTTAAGAGAGTTATCAGATATAAATCGGTTAAAGTTGGTGGTTATCTACTAAAATAAATGACATTTTATAAGGCTAATTGATCCATACCTCCTTTTTCCAGAAAACTTAAACAGCGGGCTCCATTCTGCAAAGAATGTGTCATTTTGCAAAGGAATGGTTTTGCATACAAGTAAATAGAATTTGTAGAGTAGAGGACTATGCATATAGTTAAAGCCTTAACAATGTGGTAAAATATATAAATACAGCAGCAGGACCTCGGATCTCAGTTATGGTGATGGTGGTGAAAAAAAGAAGGAAGGAATGCAGAAGACATTCCTAGTACAACTGTCTGTAACTTTCACTGACTTAGGACCAATAGGTGGGGATCCAGCTGAGCTCAGGCAGCTTAGTCCATGCCCAATGCTCCTCCACTGAGCCAGTTGCCAAGGACGGAACACTAGAAATCACAATTTTGTATTGTTCTTAAAAATTTCTTCATAAAGTGTTGCATATTAGGAAACTATAGTTAAAAACAAAGCAAAAAAAGAAAGAAAGAAAGAAAGAAAAAAACACACAAAGTATATAAATTTAATCCATACAAAACATTGTCCCAAGACTCTCAAGTACCAAACTGGCATATGTTTTAGTCATAATATGAAGTAATTTAAGGTATTTAATGTTTCTATATTTGTTGCCTTGGGGGAGTGTTCTATTGAAAATAAAATAAAATAAATATATTTATACCATGGTTGTAGACTTTATAGAGATGAACACATTAGTAAAGACCAGGGAGAACCCTAACTAAATTCTATGTCACATTTTTATTAGTGTTGTAATCTCAGAAGTGTGAGGAATTCTTAAATAGTGTGTGGCATTTTGGAGATGGGAGGGTTGCTTACCAGTTGGTGTAAGGTGTCTCCAGGTGATAACAGGTTCAGGACGGCCATTGGCCATGCAGACCAGGGTCACATTGCTGCCCTCATTCACAGTGACATCCGAGGAGATGTTGGAGATCTTTGGTGGAACTGGAAGGATAAAAGCAAATGAAATGTGTAAAGATGTCAGTTAAAACAGGTTTGCAGCATTGGTCCAGGTAACTGGAAGTGGCAAATTTGAACTAAGTGTTGACGTAACCCTCTGAATTAGGGGGTTAAGAAGGCAGAGTGCTTTAGGACTTTCTTAGAGACTTAGTGAGCAGATAAAAAGCATGAGTCTTATTTTTAAGGTGAGATTCTCCCTACTATGGCCAAGTGCTATAGGAAGTTCACAGAGTAGTATGATGAAAATCTTTCAGCTCTTTTCTGATTAGAATATTTTTTGGATATTACAGATCATGGTCATGTATACATAGAAAGAACAAATTTTTCTTATTACTATTACCTATATTTATTTTATTATGTATATAAAATGAATATATAACCTCCTCTGTCCTTCAAATGTCAGGAATAAAGTGTTATTTAGTATAAGACTGCATAGTGGTGTTATTAATATGCAGTAAAACCTGGGTACTTCTAATCTAGCCACATGAGGAAAACATCGGTCAATCACTGCAATAGAAAGTCTCTAAATCTCATCTTGGTGTACAGCAGGCCAGATAATGTACCTTAGAGCAGTGATTTCCAACCTTTGTTTCTCATGCACTCATAAACTAATTACTAAAGAAAAAGGGGCCCTGACCTCTTCTTCTTTAGTAACTTATTTATTTGTGCCATAAGATGAAAATGGTTGTATTTAGTCAGGGGCATTGACCTTAGTAATTAGTGTGTGTTTGTGCCATGAAAAAAAAAGGTTGAAAATCACTGCCTTAGAGCTTAAATATTGAATTAATAATGCCTGTGTCACAGATAGGTAGATATTAAAAATATATATATATTATTTCTAATAATTATCATTACCACTACTACTAACAATTTAATAATAGCTAACTTTAATTATTTACTATACATAAGACCTGATGTAGAGTACTTTGCAAATATTATCTTAATAACTCCTTATAATAAGGAAATAACATCCTATGAGGATTTCATTTATAGGTGGGAAACTGAGGTACAGAGGGGGTTAGGTGAGAAGCAGAAAATTGATCTGACTCTAGGCAGACTCCAGGGCCCACGCACTTAAGCACTTCTTGAGTAAAAGTTCATCTTCATAATCCAGGCTACCAGATGGCTGAAAATGACGAGAATTACTTTTTGGTGATGTGAGGAATGAGTCCCCAAAGGCTAGTTGTACTGCCGTCTGATTTCCTTCATTAGTGTTCCGGGCGGCAACATTAGACCTCGCATTGGTAGGCTCAAGTGGAAAGTGAATTACTCAAAAATTTCATCACAGAGGTTATGCACTGATTACAAATAGCAGAGGTTATGGTTTGACTGTGATTTTCTTTTTTACTCTTAGTTGTTTATGCTGTCCCTGAGAAAGTATGTGTGGAGGAGAGGGAAGAAGTTGTCTTCCAAGAAAGCATGAAAGAGTTCAAGAATCTTACTTTATCTCACTCTTTCTGCCCATTAGGAACTCTGTGTAGTGGAAAATAAAACAGAACATTTTCTCTTTGTAGAGGCAGCTGCCTGACAAATATATAATCCCCATAGATCCCTGTTAGAAGACATTGATGGCACTTGGGCAACTGACCAGATCAGGGTGTCACAAGGAGGAAGTGGGATGAGAATTCTCATTATCTTAATACTCCTCTCACAATGACATCTTATATGGCCTCTGGGTAGAAACCAGTGATTACAAATCAAACTCAATGGCAGAAACAGGATGTAGCTGATTCTCATTATTTAGTAATTTCTATTTTTAGATTTTCTATTTCTCCTTTTATCTATTGGGGTTAAGGGCTATTTTCTTATATTCATACACTGACTTGCAATATATTCTTCCAGACTTTTACAATGAGGACATAAAGGTTACACACATTTGAAAGAAAAGAACAGGGAGCACAGAGAGAAATAATGGCTGGTCAAGAGTGATCCCATCAAGAACTGCGGCAAGGCCTGACCAAGTGGTGGCACAGTGGATAGAGTGTCGGACTGGGATGCAGAGGACCCAGGTTCAAGACCTTGAGGTTGCCAGCTTAAGCATGGGCTCATCTGGTTTGAGCAAAGCTGACCAGCTTGGTCCCAAGGTCGCTGGCTCGAGCAAGGGGTTACTCGGTCTGCTGAAAGCCCGCAGTCAAGGCACATATGAGAAAGCAATCAGTGAACAACTAAGGTGTTGCAACAAAAAACTGATGATTGATGCTTCTAATCTCTCTCTCCGTTCCTGTCTGTCTGTCCCTATCTATCCCTCTCTCTGACTCTCTCTCTGTCTCTGTTAAAAAAAAAAAAAAATAACTGCAGCAAGGCTTAGAGCTCAGAGCTAATGAATGTCCAACTGTTTCGTTATTCAATATTTGCAATTTCTCTCCCAACTGCATAAGCCAAGTTTCTGAACATCTCCAAAAAACTACAATAGGATATATATCTATGATGAAACAAGATTTAGTTATCCTAGAAGCCTTTCTCAACAATCTAAAAACTGTAATAGAAATCTATATAGTAATAATAAGAGCTCATGTTAGTCAAGTTGTAGTTAATTCTGAATTATAAAGGACCCAGTGTAGAGAAAATAAAAATGATTTCTGATATATATATTTTAAAAAAGTAGAGTTGGGGAGGGGGAGACTCTATATTGCTAATATAAAAACACTCAAATTTATAGAACAAAAAATATCTCCAATGGTCAAGATCTCACAGAGTTATTACCTATGATACAATTTACTCATATTACCTCTCTTCTATGAGAAGAATATACACTAAGGACTTCAATTTTATACATGGCATGCAAGTCAAGTCACTTGCTCAATGGCACAGAGACAAGTAGAGATATAATTGGGAATCCAATAGAGAATAATTGAATGCATGGCTATGTTTTGGCCACCAAACTTTATTGTTTCTTCTAATTAAAGAATATACTGGCCCTGGCCAGTTGGCTCAGCGGTAGAGCGTCGGCCTGGCGTGTGGGGGATCCGGGTTCGATTCCCGGCCAGGGCACATAGGAGAAGCACCCGTTTGCTTCTCCACCCCCCCTCCTTCCTCTCTGTCTCTCTCTTCCCCTCCCGCAGCCAAGGCTCCACTGGAGCAAGGATGGCCCGGGCGCTGGGGATGGCTCCTTGGCCTCTGCCCCAGGCGCTAGAGTGGCTCTGGTCGCGGCAGAGCGACGCACCAGAGGGGCAGAGCATCGCCCCCTGGTGGGCAGAGCATCACCCCTGGTGGGCGTGCCGGGTGGATCCCGGTCGGGTGCATGCGGGAGTCTGTCTGACTGTCTCTCCCCGTTTCCAGCTTCAGGAAAAAAAAAAAAAAAAAAAGAATATACTAAGGTCCAGAATCTCAGATACCAAAGATACAAAATTTTTTTTTGAATAGTTAGAAATGTAATCATGTTGACATTGTGTCACATCTTCATTGGGTCACTATCAATGGGTTTCACTTCATTATTTATCTTCCTACTTTACTGTATACTTTGTACCAGCTTCTTCCCATAAATATTTATAAATGATGTAGTTCTTTAGCTCTAGAAGAAAATCCTTCTGCAAATCTTATGTTGCCCTCCCACTAACTTTCAACCTCTCTCCAAATTTCTTGGAGAAATTGTCTAGACTGCATCTTCATCTCCCACTCCCACTTCAACCTTCAGGGCAATCTGGAGACCCTCATTAACCTCTAAAGAACCTGCTCTCAGAAAGCTCACCAATTTGTTTGAACCATATTGTCTTTAGGCCCAATGAAACATATTTGTTATTATTCTATTTTTCTCTAAGCGTATAACTTTGTTGATCATAACCTCTTTCCTCCATTCTTTCCTTACTTTCTAGGTCACCAAACTCAACTGCTTTCCACCAAGCCCTCTAGCCAGCTTTCCCAGTTTGACTCTTGGGCTTATCTTGTCCTGTTCTTTCAATATCTGTATTTCTAAGGGTTTGATCATCTTTTTCTTTATTCCTATCATTCACTGTGAGTGTCCTCATCTACTCCTTAGCTTCAGAAGCATTAAGCCATTTAGTGATGATTCTTAAATCAGTATTTGTAGCCCAGCTTTTTCTCATGACTTTATACTGAGTTTTCTTTTTGACTACACTACATCTTTTTCAAATACCTCACAGATTCCCAAGATTCCACATACTCACCATCTTCCTCCTCATAGAACACTTGCTAGCTCATTAAATAATGTCATCATGTAAACAGCTGTTCAAACAAACAAACAAACAAACAGAAAAGGAATTTATCTCTCTTGATGGTTCTCTCTCTCCTTTACTGTCAATAAAAAGTGGATCCCTAAATTCTATGGCTAACAAATCTTCAGATTCATTCATTATGCTCAATCCCTATTCCACTATCCTTTTCCAGCCATCAACATTTCTTTTTTCCCCTAAACTTTTGCAAGAGCCTCACAGCTGGTTTCTTTGACTCTAGCCTTCTTCTCTTCAAGCTCATTTTCATCCAGGTAACACATAGCAATAAGATGTTTTTCCCCCTAAACGCAAATGTGAGTATAATATCTCCTGATTAATCTTATTGCCCTGAAGATAAAATTCAAATTTCTTAATATGGCTTAATAGGTCATTCATTATTGGCCCTGCTTCTCTCTCTAGCCTTGCTTCTTAATCTGTTTGCACTGCATCATCCAATCAGATCAAACAACTTTTGGTCCCTGTAATAAACTATCCTTGTTTCCTCCCAGACATTTAACATTCTTTTCTTTTTTTTCTTATGTGGAATAGTCTTCTTTCAGCTCTTTATGTGGTTAGCCTCTTTCCTCCTTCAGGTTTTAGTTGTCAGCTTTTTCCAGGAAAACTGTCCTGTTGTTCCCCACCCCAGCTTCCCTCCCCTTCTGACTCCATACTGGGAGAAGTAGCCCTTCTGCGTTCTCATCACTGTGCCCTGTATTTCTCCCCCATGGTACTGAATCTTAATTGCTGGATTATTTACCTATGCCTGTCCCTAAACTGAAACAGACAGACAGGAAGTCCTTTGTTTTCTTGACCACTGAATCTTATACAACATGGTATTTGGAACATGGTACTCACAGAGTGTTTAAACAAACAAACAAACAAACAAAAAAACTTAATGAAATTTGCTCCCCAACTCTTTTCTGAGACAAAGGAAGCCAATTCATTGAATTTCTGTCAGAAAAGAGAAAGTTTTTATTCTACACAAGGAAAAAAACACAGCTTGTATCAATATTTCCTTAGCTACCCCTCTGGTCATGTATTTCACTATCAATTTTTTTGACCCTTAAGAAAAAAAATTAACCATGGTGTAAAGAAATGTTTGTATTTTAGAAACATAGGAAACAAGACAAACCTGGTGCCCAACTTCCTCAATTATCGATTTTTCAGGGTTTTTACTTTTTTTTCCCCATAAAGAGTCGTGTGTGTGTGTGTGTGTGTGTGTGTGTGTGTGTGTGATAGAGACAAAGAGACAGAGAAAGGAACAGAGAGAAACAGACAGATAGGAAGGGAGAGAGATGAGAAACATCAATTTTTGTTGTGGCACCTTAGTTGTTCATTGATTGCTTTCTCATACGTGCCTTGACCAGGGGTCTACAGCAGATCGAGTGACCTCTTGCTCAAGCTAGCAACCTTGGGTCCAAGCTGGAGAGCTTTGCTCAAACCAGATGTGCTCATGCTCATGCTGGTGACCTCAGGGTTTCAAACCTGGGTCCTCTGCATCCAAGTCTGATGCTCTATCCACTGCACCACTGCCTGGTCAGGCCCTATAAGGAGTCGTATACAAACGTTTTTTTAGTTTAATGATTTAATAGTTTCTTTCTATTTTTTTGTAGTATTTCATGGAGTATACATTTATACCATCATTGATAATATAACATTAAAGTAGCAATTCAGAGGTTTTATTCTATTACCTCATAAAATTTTTATACAGATTCTGGAAAAGAAAAAGTATTGTTATCATTATTGCCATATTATAGATATAGACACAGGGGACAAAATGAATAAAAGCCACATAGCTAAGAAATTATAAAGCCAGGACTAAAACCAAAGGTTACAGATATCCCAAACTTAACTGTTCCTCTAGATTAATTCACTCTTAAAAAAGTGGTTCCAAATAGTATTGTTTGCTATGTTTTAATTCTCAATAAGGATTACCACTTAGGAAGTAGTGTTTAATATGATACTCTTAATTGTCCCAGCAAATATAAGTCATATTTCAAGATCACTGTAATACAGATTTATGTACACATAATTCATGAATTCTTGGGTCATCATAGTGTTCTGTGGTGTTTTCATTTTGGGGAGGTTGTTTAATTTTTGGAGTATTGCCTAACAATTTTTATTCATAGGATATTAGTGTGATTTATTATATTTTCACAAATGTAATTCCATGTATTTGATGTTTTTTAATCTATTCAGCTTCAGTGATGTCTTCAATTTATTTGGATTATTTTGTTTTTCTCTTGATTAATATGAGTTCCTTATATCATAAAGAATTGACCTTTTGTTGTCATGTTATATAAAATTTCCCAAATTTATTCTTAACTTCTTAATTTCAAAATATTTTTTTGCCAAAGTTTTATGTTTCTTTATCTTTGTTTTGTGATTTCTTCCGTTGCTTCTGTGCATATTATGTTCTTTCCTAGCATAAGATCAGTTAAATGTTTATCTTTATTTCTTCTTTTCTTTTAATGGTTTGTTTCAATTTTTTTATATTGAACTCTTTCAGTATACAGGGATTTATTTATTTATTTATTTATTTATTTATTTGAAAGAGAAGCAGAGAGAGAGAGAGAGAGGAACATTGAGCTGCTCCTGTGTGTGCCCTCAGTGGGGAATCGAACTGTCAACCTCCACGCCCCAATATGATGCTCCAGAGCTATTCAGCCAGGGCCTGACTTATTTATGATGTGAGTATAACCAGAATTTTTCCCCCATTATTTTTAGTCAATTTTCCCAATACCATATGTGAAATAATATAAAATCTATACATCATTTTGGTTTTTAGAAATACTCTATACAGTGCTAATAATTTGGCCAGATCAATATTTCTGGGAAACATGGAAATATAAACCTTACTTACCATGCAAATTAATTTTATGAAAGGTATTTAAAACTAAAAGTCACTAATCTTTTAGTCACCACACTATTATTACATGTTGCCAGTTCCAAAGTTGATTGTTTATTAAATGAACACCATCTACATTGTTGAGTAAAAGACATAATTTAGATACCCATCTTTCAGGACATTAGCAAAATCCATTATTCAAAGAAATTCTCAGGTTTTTCCATTGTTAAAAAAAATGGAAAATAGAGGTGCCACAATTAATAGATCAAATTTTAAAATCTGAATTATTAAGTAGATGATTTTTCATCTACTGAAATAGCCAGCTATTGTGTGGGTACACACTTATTGAAATACATATAAATTCTGTAGTTAAGAAATGTATGCTTTTTCTATTCAGTGCAAATTAAATGGTAGTTTCTAAAATAATACTATTGTAATATCTAGGTATACTTGGACACATGAATGAACCCACATTAAGTAGAATAATGATACAACCTGACTGTGCTATTCATGATTTTATCATCGCTCTTCACTTTTTATTTTGTAATTTTCATGCCCTCTGTCTCTACAAAATATCCAGAGTCTTCCCTGGCATTTGTAATTCCAGAGGTGCCTGTACATGTTTTTACAGTTCTGAAGATTTCAATTATCCCTTCTCTTTTATATAAGACTAGCATCTCTTATGTTGACCAAGGTGGAACTGCAGGCAAAGTCAGAAGTTCAAGTGAAGTATTTTACCTGCCCAAATCCACACCTTCTTCTGGTAAGACATGCTGTTTTTCCTTTGGGGAAACCACCTTTCACCTATTGCTATTGGTTTGTTGGGGCTGTCAATCAAGTGACCCATTTTTCCTTGGCCAAGAACTAGGGATATGGCATAAACTGAGTCTTTCAGTCTCTCCCCCCCTGGAATTTTTTAAAATAAGGAATGGATCGAGAAATATTAAAACTGATTTAACCTGTGGCAGACTGTGTTAATGGCCCCTACTCTTCCCTGTATCCACATCCTTTGCCATGCCCATGTATTCTTATAGTGGGTGGCATGCGGTTTTCCATTTCTGGGCCATGTTAATTTCTTTGGCCAAGGATATCAGCATAGGGAAAACAAGCAGCGTTTTGAAAAGTTCTGGCACAATTGGACTCACTTTGTCTTGTATCTCTGCCATCACTGTGAGAACACACCCAACTGAGCCTGCTGGTTCCAGGCAAAGGATGATGGAAGATGGCAAATAGGGTTGCCAGATAAAATACAGAATACCCAATTAAATATAAATTTCAGATCGGCAACAAGTACCTTTCTGTAGTATATAAGTTCCAAACATTACATGGCATAAATTTATACTAAAATATTTGTTATATAAAATTTAAATTTGACTGGCATCCTGTTTTTTATTTGATATCTCTGACAATCTCAGCAATAATCACCTGTAGTAAAGTCCAGCCTAGCTCTGCTGATGTATATATTTGTGAGAACTAAAGACTATTGTTTTATACCTCTGAATTTTGGGTGGTTTGTTCAGCAGCAATGGTTAGCTAATAAGAAAGAGCAGCCATGAAATGACCATTATTTTTAACTAGTGTCTGCAACGTGCATTGCTAGAGAGGCATGACTTCTGTGCTTTCCAAGGCAAGATTTCTCTGCTTTAGTTTTGATTCTATGAGTGATTCCATATTCTTCCAATCAACCATTCCATATTATTCCTTTTATTTTTTTTTAACATCAAATTAGTTCATTTCTTTTGTTTAAAGCAGAGAATCACAGTGTTGCAAATTAGAAAGCAACCATAAGGAAAGAAATTGAAGAGGAGCTTTTTGTAGAAGTAAATTGTCACATCTGCTTAACTTTGGATTTTCACAAAACCAACTTAGTTGCATGTTTAGCACTGGTTCTTATCTGTCAGTACACATTTCTTTAAAAATAATCCTAGGTTTGCAAGACTGTATAAGTCTAGCTGTGACTGTTTTAATGTCTTTATTCTTGGTCCCTAACTAACTAGCTTATAGTAGGAAATATTAGTTCCAGAGTAAGGAAAAAGAGTGATCAGTTGGCTAATGTTTTTAACCTTAAGTAATTTTCTGTTATTACTTGTATTCAATTCAAAATGTCATTCCTAATGGTACAAATTAGCAGCATATTGGTCTTACTTGTTTATTTGAAGTTGGGACAAGGTGAATGCATTACTCTGTGTTGGTGGTAGGTGTGTTAAAAGCACAACACTATCAACTGCTTAATCTCTAACTTTTCTTCGGTATATCTAGAGAAGTTTATTTTGTTGCATATGTAACAGACTATATGGAACAGTATGGTGTGCCTATATAAGAGTCGGGTTCAGAAATATACAGGATGTTTCCTTAGCAGCACTTGGCTTTAATAAGTATGATCCAAAAAATTCAATAATAAGAATAAAAATATACAATATAACACATAATGTTATCTTGTGAAACATCAAATATCCATGCAGCCTGACATTTTGCTTCTGAAAATGCCATGAAGTATGTTTTGCTGCATGGTATGGCAGTTTCCGGGATGAATGACAAATTAGCAAATGTAACACAGTGTACTAGATTGAGTGCCAGAGGACTCTGATCCCACCCTACCACGTGCTCACAAGGCAACCACATAATCTTTACTATTTGCTTTTGATCCACAATATCAGACACATTGTAGGTGCTTAACAAATTCTGAATGAATAAATGAACAAGTTAATGATAAGTTATTTAAATATCTCTGAGCCTTAGTTTCCTCATCCAGTAATGGGTTGTACAAAGTCAATATTAAGCAATATTACAAGATTGCTATTTGGGTCAAGTAAGATAATGCATGTGAACTCATTCTACACACTATAAAAGGTCCTACAAGTGTAGCTATTATTTATGACATGCTAAAACTAGGCAATAAAACAAGGTTGGCTTAACTCCTCTTAGGATAACATGATAAAATAGTACATGCTTTTCTATGACAAATGGCATTCTAGTTATATTTTTAAGGATACTGTTATTGCCAAAAAGAGTAGGAAATTATTACAATTCATAATTAATCATTAGTATTGTCATTAATAATAAATCACCCCAAAGATATATATTGAGTTTTTATCTGCTAATGGGCAGAGCTATACCAATATGTTCAGCACCTTGGCCAATGTCTAGACATTATATACCTATAATAAAAGTGACACAAAGATGTGTCATGTGAGTGTACAGTCATAAGAAAAATAAGTCTTACCAAAAAGTTTTGGAAGTTTAACTCTTGGGATCCCAAGAAAATATTCTCCAAATGAATTTCTGTTACCATTATATAAAGTAAAATGTAAGTCTCAGGAAAAGGGAGTTCTCCTTTTATTTGTTGTTCTTAAAGCTAGGTGTTGTTTGTGTGTAATTTGAGTCTCTGACTCCTTAGGGTTTGCAGTAGAAGAATATAACCAGCAGCGATCATTTCTTTTCCACTGGTATCAGTTTCTACTACTATTAGGATCTATTTATAAAGCAAGAAATATCAGCCTCCAAAGTGAGGATGAAGTACATTCAAAATGCATAGAGTCTGTAGGCAGTTGTAAAGAGTTTGATTTTTACTCAAAGTGTGATGGGTAGTCATTGGTAGTTTCTGAACAGAGGGGTTACATGAGTTAGCTTCCATTTTAATACAATCATTAGAAAATACTATATTAAGAATAAAATGCCAAAATTTTCAGCACCTAAAGAATGGAAAACCAAAATGAGCTATATCCGTAGTAATTATCAGTAATGAAGTTAAGTACTGTTCCGTGTCATAGTATGGATGAACTTTGATAGCATTATATTAAATGAAAGGAGCCAGGGAAAAAAGAAACCATACATTGTACAATTCTATTTATATAACAGGTCAATTTCATATAAATCTATAGAGACAAAAAATAGATAAGGAATAGGAGTCGGGGTGGTAAAGGTTGGTATGAGTGTTGGGAAGAAATGTAGAGTGACTACTAATGTATATAGAGCTTTTTTTCAGAGGTAATAAAAATATTATAAATTTGAAAAAAAGAAAATAAACATCAGCTTCTGAAGTACATATTAGAAAAGGAACACTGCAGGAACATAATTCTTTTAGACACAAATTTCATAGGTAAATAGGGAAAATGGAAACTGTAGATTCTTTGAGTGTCATGAAACTGAGGGTGAGAGAAACTCATTGAAAGTATCAGTTACTCAGATTCTCCTGCCTGGAGTGATTAGAATGTTGCACTTATGCATGTACTAAGTCAGCGGTCCCCAAACTACGGCCCGCGGGCCACATGCGGCCCCCTGAGGCCATTTATCTGGCCCCCACCGCACTTCCGGAAGGGGCACCTCTTTCATTGGTGGTCAGTGAGAGGAGCATAGTTCCCATTGAAATACTGGTCAGTTTGTTGATTTAAATTTACTTGTTCTTTATTTTAAATGTTATATTTGTTCCCGTTTTGTTTTTTTACTTTAAAATAAGATATGTGCAGTGTGCATAGGGATTTGTTCATAGTTTTTTTTATAGTCCGGCCCTCCAATGGACTGAGGGACAGTGAACTGGCCCCCTGTGTAAAAAGTTTGGGGACCCCTGTACTAAGTGATGAAAAAAGTAACAGAAGAAGAAGAATATGTTAACAGAGGAAAAGAGAAAATGTATGTATAAAACAAAGCAATGCCAAGAGTCATGTGAATGGTAATGTGGTAAAATCAGGGAAACTGGAGAAGGGAGATAATGAAAATGACATATAAAAACAATGTGCAGTCAAAAACAAAGCTGTCTTCTTTTATTCAGAGAGAAACAGTTTGTAAACTGCACATGCAACTCAGGTAGTTCCCAAAACCTCACTCACCATAGCCCTCTGAGAGGTAGCTGGCATTTTTCTGTGTTGGTCAAAGGTATTAGTCGGGTAAGATACTCTTCTGGGGCTTTGAATGCTATATTTTAATATTCCCAAATGGTCATGAATTCCTGGTACTGTCCTAGGATGTCAGATTTATACGAAACCCATCCCTAGACACTCACCCAGACAGTAGCCATCATCAAAAGAGAGGGTTAATTAGGGTCAGACTGCTCTAAATAACTGAAATGCAGTAGCCATGGTATAAAAAGTGCTACGAGCTTATTTAAACAATATGCAGTGGTGGATGTGTGCTTGTGGTGATATGTGTGTGACACAGATATCTGCATCTGATTGAGTCTCCTGGTCTACATAAAAAGAAAATATTTTAAGTTAAAATTTTTTATATGTGTTAAATATTGAAAATTACCCTAGTATCTAAGTGCATGGGCTGACTTAGAAAGGGACAAATGATTCAGACACCAATATTTGCATTCATGACCAGCTGAGGGTGTCCATTATAACTGCTTCAGCAATAAATCTACTCTGGGATAGCAAATGGCTTTTCCATGCATGGGTCATTGCCTTGCTAAATAAGAGCCATTGGAACCATCCTGACTCTGCTCACTGTGGCTGCAGTCACTCAAGAGGTGAGCAGCTTCTCCAGAATCTAATAGTCTCAGACCCTTATTCTAGGTCCTGGGGTATTTGTTTTTGCTAACCTGGGAGAACATCCAGAAGCTGATCTAATCAATAGATGGAGGGAATTAATCGCATTCTGGTACTTACAGAATAGTATTTAGATACAGTCTAACCAGACCAGATGGTTTTGTTATTTGGCAGAAATGGGGATATCGAGCAGAGGGAAGCTCAAAAAAGATGAGGCTACCTAGGGTAGGTGGCAAACAGCAACTGGGAGAATTCCAGGGTCTGACAAGTGGCACCCTGAGACTTTATCAGAGAACAAAGGAGAGCATCTCATCCCTCCTTTTTCAAGACTGAAAAATACATTTTTCCATGGTAAAGAAAATTGTTTGGTATAATTCTCAGAATAGATGAAAACTCGGGCTTTATTCCTGGCATTGACTAAAACCTCACTCCTTATTCCATGAATAACAGCCTGTAGATTTAGCCTTAAACCAGGACATATCCTTAAAAGCTACAAGATACATTATGGGCAACAAAAGTATGTTTTGTTTTGTTTTGTGTTCCATTATCTTAAAAAAAAATTAAGTATAGGGTAAACATTGCTTGTACCCCATGGATGAATTCTTTAGCTATTTAAAGAACCTTATAAACAAGTCCTTATATCAAAAGCAGAAGAGGATTTTAAATCAGAGAGAAAGGAGCTGGCCGTGAGTAGAAAAGAGAAGTATAAAGGTTTCAGAGACCAATCTGTTCTCTATTATGTTTAAGAATAATACAAAGTGACCACGTTTCCTGATCACCTACAACACGAAAAGGCACTGTGCTAGACATGGGCAGAAGTGGAGGGGATAAAACAATGACAATTATTATCCAAACCAGCCAGTTTTTTAGTCTTTCAACACAAGTGCTAGTAAGAGGTTATTATAAAAATAATATGCTCATCCTGTTTCTTCACTGAATTTTTAAATGAGAAATGTGTACAGATAATGAAGGTGCTTATAAGAATTCCTTAAGCTTCATGATTTCATGTCCACATTATCAGCCTAAATTCTATTTTTTTAGCTGCTTAAGGCATATAGTGTTCTTTGCATGTAGGGAAGGAAGTAGATTCTAATAGAAACCAACCAGGGTGAACTAAAGCATGTCTAGAATACAAAGAAAATAATAAAAGTTGTTTCCTACCATTGCTCAAGGGCCCAGAAGATAGAATATTCAGACAAAGAATAAAATCAACAGGAGGTTTGCAGAAATCCTTTCTTTGCATTGCCCCTGTTCAAAGCTTACCCACGTACCATTACAAACAGAATGTGGAACATTCACATTATTTTCTTCTAAATAAATAGAGCTACCATTGTGAATTAATTAATACATTCATGCCAATTATAATTTTTCAAAAACTACATACAATAGTAGAAAACACAGTAATTGTTGCAAGTGTTAAATGTCAGTAGGAGAAATAGAATACTTTCTGCAATTCTAAGCAGGTTTGAAATTTCCAGAGCGGTAAATAGGTGTGCAGCATATGTGTGTTGGGGGGAGGAAAGGCATAAAAAACTAAAACCTTTAGTTGATAAATAATATATGTTAGATTTCCACTTATCTTTGCTTGACCTCTGTTGGAGGGTCAAATGAACATTACATAACAAAAGCAGACACAAGCGAGGAGAAAAGGAGAAATAAGAATAATAATAAAGATAATTAATATTATCTGAAATAGTATAACTTCATACAGTTTATAAAATGCTGGTATATTCTCTTTTTTTTTTTTTTTTTACTTAATCCATACCTTATTCTTGTGTGCTAGCTTGGACAAATATTACTACCACCATCTCTAATCTATGTATGTATTGGTTGTATAACTGAAACTCACTAATGCTCTTTCTCTTGGCCAAGGTTACCAGCTCTTCTGTGTCAAGAAGATCCAGGAATGCCTTGCTATTTCACAGACTAGATTATCTACTGCTGAGATGTGAGATGCTTCCATGTTGATTGGATTGCATATAGCTGCCAAGAAAATCTGGTCACAGGTAGAGATAGGAAAGTCTGGGTGGGTAGTTTTACTGAGTACATGATGGAAATAGCCCTGATTGTGTAGAGCTGCTGGAAGTTTAGTTTACTGAAGTTATTTTTCTCTGCATAATTCAGTTCAATTAATCTTGTAAGGTTATGAATTTGGCTTCTGGGTGTTGGAGGATTTTAAAAAATAATGCTGATACTATTTGTGTCTGTAAACTTGAAAATCTTGAACAATTTTACAGTGGAAACTAGAGCCATCTTCACAGGCCTTATTTACTGCTGTAACACATCTCCTCTCTCTCGATTTGGCCAACTCAAAATGAGATTTCTCTTCTCTCTCCTCTTTTTCAAACTTAAGGGGTGTGGGGTATGGTGGTGGCGGTGAGAAGGAACGACCTGTCCCTGCTTCCTCAATGAAATGAAACGGGAATGGGGCGAGTCATTCATTAATCTTGAGCTAAATGTGAAATTAGACATGAAGGCACCTCGGGTCCTACCTGTTTGTTCAGAGCCCTAGCACGTTATGGAGAAAATGTCAAAGATTTTCTTGTTTCTGCACCCTGCTGTGATGTTTTATTCAAACCTCCATGTCCTAAGGAAGCAAACACTGCCTATCAAAAACTCCCTGACCTGGCTTCCCGTCTCACACATAAACACGCGCAACACCTGTGTTGGGGAGAGCTGTTGATCAATTCTCGCAGAAAGCAGTCTCCTGGTAACATGCTGCGAGGCTGGGGCACTGGGGCGGATGATTTCTGAGGCAGCGTGACCCTCTGTGACTACGTTTGTCTCCATCTCACAATGCTTGTGCTTATACAACACGATGTGTCCATTGACCCAGCCTTCCAACAAGGGATGGTTTTAAGTATGAGTGGAACCCTGGGATCATATCAAAAAAATCAAACTGCTGGGAAAATAGGGCATGCTGGGGCGGGGGGAGGGAGAGGTGATGCAGACGTGACTGAGGACGGGTGGGAGTCAGCAACATGAGCAGGAGGGGTTTGTGCCGGGCTCTGCACCAGCTCTGTATTTGATCATTAGTGTTCTGTTGGCCAGCAGGGTAGTAGCTTGTCCATAGCGCTAGGCCAGAATACTATGGAAATGAATTGGAGTTTCTACACAGACTCTACAGAAAGTGTGAGCATTAGAGGAGAAAAGCAAGCAGCTCCCACCCTTTCTGTCTAGTTAGCCTCTGTCTCGTTAGTCTCTGTCTATCTTATCTCTGTCGCAAGTACACCAGGTGTAATGCTGGTGACCCTGGCCAGATAGGTCCACATTGGATTCCCACAGATGGTAGAGAAACTGCGGAGCCAGAAAGGGTTGGATCACTCCCATTTAAGAAACTCTCCCAATGGGGGACCAGCAGACAAACAGGCAGGGGAAAACAGCTTCTCAGACAAACAAACATCAAAATAGCCCCTCACAGCAGCAGCGGCAGGCAATCTGCAATCTGCAACTCGCCCTGAGGGCAAGCACCGGTAGCTTTACGTCCTACACTATACAAACATGGCACTGCCACCTTCTCATGCTCTAATCAGGTGAAATACAAGCAGGCAAGCCTAACACAGCTATTTTCCCAATACCAGACAGGTTATGGAGCAGAAATTACAAAGATGTGGCCATGCCTTTGGACGCACATTGGCCTAGTTAGTCCTCTTGTCTACCAGCATTCAATTGACTGAGAGCAGCTGATGGCTACTTTGTTTTCAATAAGCAGCAGACTGCACAAGACAGACATGCTGTAAAGCCAGTAGCCAAGGCCACCATCACAGCAGCCTGGCCCATGCAGGTTCGCATTGGATTCGGACAGTTGGTAAAGAAACAACAGAGCCAAAAACTGATGGGCCATCATCTTTAATCCTAGCTTGCACCCGGCGGGCAAGTAAAAAACACACACTGGGCTCCAAAACCCACTCACATTCAGTGCTCACAAAGCTACTGACTTATCCGAGTTTCTGAAAATCAAAGGTTTCTAGCTCACCAGACTTATTCACCTCTGTTACCCATCTCCTTCCTTTTCCCTGCACAAACTTTGCACAAACTGGCTTCTCACTCAACACTCCGCCATCTTGGCTGCTTCTCCTGACCTCCTCCATGTGGCCTTTTTCTGCTCTCTAATGCTAATCTCCAGAACTGAGAGCGCAAGCTCCCATTCTGCCCCCATTTTATAGTGTAGAAATCAAAACCTTTAATCCAATATACAAAATAGGGAAGTCTTTAATACAAAGTCACTTATCAGAGACATGATGGGATTGTACCACCCCACATCAGAAAGGGTGGGAAAGGCTTAGTCCTAAAACCAAGCCCCAGGCTACAAGGATCCTGCCTGCTCACAGCCCGCCCCCAACACACATTAACATCACCTGGGCAACAGCTTCCACGTGGGCAGCGCCATTTTTAACAAAGTGAGCATAATACATTTTATCTGCCCAACACATGCTCACCATAATAGTGAGAGGGAGTTGTGTGGTTTTATTGGTTCTAAAGAACTCCAGATGGACTGAGAACCAGGCCTATTGGCCATCAGAAATATTCTTGATTCTCAGCCCAAATCTCTTCATTTCAATCCACTGGGAAAGGGAAAGTGTACCTCTATTATTCCACCCCTCCACCACCTCACTCCTGGCCTTGGGCAAGTCACTTCACCTTATCTGGAAAATGACTTGACATTGAGAGACAGGCCATTGAGGATCTTTGATTTCCCTGAGTCAGACTCACTCATACCTTGTCACACCAGCAAAAATACAAGTGCCCAGCCTGGTGCAGCTTCTCATGAACTGTATGTTAGGGAGTAAACGAATCCTTAATACCATGTGCAAAATTACACGGAAACAAGTAATACTCGGGCCCACTTGTGATTCCTTTGCTCTCTTAGCCTTTGCTAAATTCTTTCTTCTGTTAATTATACACCCGTCATAGATCTCCTAATCGTAAAATAGCCTAAGCAGCTCAAGTCCAAACTGCACATTTTTAGCTATTTGTCCTTCCTCTAATGATCAGAAGCTGTTAGGAGAGGGATAACATCAGCCTGTTTCCATGTCATGTACATTAGGTGTATGTCCAGAGTAGCATAGATTTAAAGTTTAAGTTTAAAAGAAAATTTTCTCCAGCATATATATTTACCAAGGAAATATTAAAAGAGTGTAAAGTATGCTGGCCCCTCTGATAGCTTTGGGAGTCAGAGCAGGTTTCGGCTATAAGCCAGCTGGTGCCATTCATTTGAAGGAAAACAGCTACACAAGTGAGCAAGGGTCTAATCACTATATATAATTACAAAGTAGAGTAAATTATTATAAATGTTTTTTAGGGGTGCCTTAAAACACTGTAAAAAAGAAAAATTATCAACCAAACAGAAATCTGCTACGTTGGGAGTTGATAGCCTCATTTGGTATTAGGACATTCATGTGTGTAAATTGTTATAGGCTCTGGCTATTTCTAATACAGTACATAACTCTGGCATCCACACATTAAAAACTTTGTAACAGTTTGATCTTTCTCATTTGATCAGATGCTAAAGTGTTCCACTCAAGGTACACCTTACTTTATAAGTCCTAATGGGAGTAATAGGAACATTTCACTTATACTACACTGAAGGGAACTTCAAATCTCTCCATTAAAACAGAAGCAATTAGTCAATTAGTCATGGGAAGGGAAAGGTGATAGGAAAATGAAAGAGAATGTGTGTTTCCCAAATACTGATCTATCTTCTTCTTTTTAACATCCTCCATTAAAATATTTCAAATGCTGTCCATTCCTCATATCACAATGAAAAACCAAAGACAAACACAGTAACATTTAATCCTTGGCTTCCAAACTAGCCACCTGCCTAGGCATTTCTTATATCAGTTGTTGTATGAATGCCATCAGGACACCATGGACCACATCTTGAGCTCTTTAGAAGCATATTCTCAATTCATTGTCCATGATGTCCTTCGGGGTTGACAGGGAGGCTCTCAGTGCTCACCAAGTATCTACGAGCTTCACTACATTTCCCAAACTCCTGTGGTTAGTTTTGGATTATATAGCTGATCTCTGGCCAATAAAATGTTGAGGAAAGTGAGCTCAGCCACATCTAGGGCTGGCCCTGAAAAAAGGCCAGCATGTCATGCCAGCTTTTCCCTACCTTGTCATGGCAACTGTGGCGATATGTCATTCAGATGGCATAGCTGCTATGTAGCAGGGGGCTGCCTGACCTGCATTGAACTCCAGAAGAAAATAAGCCATGAGAGTTCAGCAATAGCTGCTGTGGCAGCTAACCTTAATTACTCTGATCTTAAAACATCATTAAGAAGAGCAAACTATACAGCTTCTATTTAGAAGTGTCTTGGCCTAAAATCAAAAATTAGATAAGATGTTCTTTCAAGGTTTCTCACATTTTGTAAATATGGCTTTTGAATGAAAAACCTCTTCTCTATTCAGTAAAGCCTTGATTAGCCATTGCCATGGCTACATAATTAATCTTTTAGTCTACTCATTTATTTCTTTTCTATTTTCTGACCAATTCTAATCTCCTGCTTGACTTTGGCCATCACCTATAAGAGGTGTAGGAACCTCTTCTTTGCTCTGTAGTATTGAAGCCACACTGCAGAGGCAGAAATGGATATCTCTGCCTAATTCTATGCCTTACTTTTGTCTTTACCATCTATTCAAATTTACCTACCCGCACACCTACCTCTGGTTATAAACCGCTGGTGTTGAGAACCTGGAGATGCCTGCTTCTGGACCACTGACCTCTAATCTATAAATCATATAACCTAGAAATTAGGCATTCTCTAGTTGAATTTCAGAATTCTATATAAGATACATAGTGTAAAAACAATTGCTCTATAAAATCTAAGCAAAGATAGTGTAAATGAATATTATTTGGATTACCACAATGTGTTTTCCATCACAAGAGTCACAACCTCTACTCACTAATGCATGTGAAATACTACAGAGATAAAGAAAGAAATAGTAGCAGATATTTCTAGAAACTGCCTGAGGAAATATTGTACTAAAAATGCTTATTTTGTACTCCAGGAACTAGAATCAAATTTCTCTCCATTTGCATATCCTTGCTAGTAAATAGGACACTGCCTGGAAATACAGGAATCCTGGGTATATTTTTTGCTTTCCCTCTGTCTTGGTATCTTTTGTACCTGCAGGGTCTTGTTTGTTTGTTTGTACGTTATTTTCCCTTCCCCCAGCTAGAGAAAGAGGATAATGCCTCAGGAATTATTCAAGGAAACTGTGTTACATAATCAATGCAAGGACTCAGAGACTTCTAAATACAAAATCAGCACAGGCCAGCCAAGAAGAATTTCAGGATAATGGTGAGGGGGACATACTAAATATGTGTGACTCTGAATAGAAAATAAGATCTGACCCATGTAAGTAAACAGTTATCTAAGAGCAGCCGCACTTGCTAAACACAAGCCTTCAAGGAGGCCTAGATATTGAGCCCCATACTTCCTCTCACTCCCAGGAGGGTTCCTTCAGGCCACAAAAGTCTCCCCATACTTTAGTGAATTAATCTCTAAAAATAACAGTTTTCTAAAAGTGCTAATTTTTAAAATTCCAGGATAGAAACAAAGATTAAGTAATTCAGGGAAAATATATTGGGTATATATGTTTAAAATAGTTTCTGTTAAGTAATCTCTTTTTAGAAAGCAAAAAAGAAGGTAAAATTGAGTCAGGATTATATGGTAGGTTGACTGATTTTTATATGAGTGGTAGAATATGCCCCATGACTTTATAATTATACAGTGGTACCTTGAGATACGAATTTAATTCGTTCTGTAACCGAGCTCGTAAGTCAGTCAACTTGTATATCAAACTGTCGATTCTGGACCTGTGAGCCAATGCGCCAACTAGTGGTAGCTTTCTGAATCACAACTCATCTCTTGGAATTTTGCTCGGATCTCGAACAAAATACGGACCAAGTTGCAGCTCGTATCTTAAAAAAAATTTGTATGTTGATCTGTTCATATCTCAAAGTACCACTGTATTTGGCCTACCACATATTTTTATTTATTTATTTATTTATTAATTTATTTTTTACAGAGACAGAGAGTGAATCAGAGAGAGGGATAGACAGGGACAGACGGACAGGAACGGAGAGAGATGAGAAGCATCCATCATTAGTTTTTCATTATGCATTGCAACACCTTAGTTGTTCATTGATGCTTTCTCATATGTACCTTGAACATGGGCCTTCAGCAGACTGAGTAACCCCTTGCTGGAGCCAGCGACCTTGGGTTCAAGCTGGTGGGCTTTTGCTCAAACCAGATGAGCCCGCACTCAAGCTGGCGACCTTAGGGTCTTGAACCTGGGTCCTCTGCATCCCAGTCCAATGCTCTATCCACTGCACCACCACCTGGTCAGGTGGCCTACCACATATTATTATACTAATTAGGATTAACCTTTATAGTTTGCATATGTCAATAATAGCCTATATAAAAGGTTCTACCCAACCTCAGTGTTAAAAACTTACTCTATTTAGATGGCTTTAAAAGTCAATGAAAAGGGCTGCTCCTTGCATGGGTCACACAGCCCTATGGCTAATGCTTCTGTGTACCCACGAATATGAGTCCAAGGGTCTAATGTCAAAGTTGTGAGTGTGAAAAATGTGTTGACCAAAGGGATAACATGACTGAAGACATACAAGTGTAGGAACCATTTTTTCAAACATATTTTAGAGAAGAATTTAGTGGCTAACTGGGCTCTGAAGTCAGGTAAGCTTCCAATTTGGATCCTCCACTTACTAGTTCTTAAATCTTGGGAAATTGTTTAGTCTTTCTTTGATTCAGTTTTCTGTTCCTCAGAATGTGAATTGTCCCTAACTCATGAGATTGTCAAGTATGAAATGAGTTAATTAATGTATGTGAAACATTTAACCTGATGCCTGGTATATAGTAAATGCTTGTAATAAATGTTGATTTCAGAACATTTTAGTGTCACCTGGTTGGAATGTCAGGAATGGTAGTTTAAAGCATGTATTTTTTAAGTACAGAGGGAATGAATGAATGAATGAATGAACCAGTAAGCACAGAAGAATTCTCTGGAAATATACTTTTGGGAACTAACATTGACCAGTAGCTTTTCTTTAATTTATTCTGTGATGTGTCTGAAGGGTAAACTACAGCATTTACATCTACATAATATGTATTCCTTCAACAGTGTCGTACACTGAATGTTTTCTTTCTATTCCTAATGTCTTTGCTCTCAGAAAAGTCAGATCCCAGCTTCTTTCTGAGATGTACAGTATCGTTGTTTAGCACTGCCGCCGTTACTTGAAGGCAATTAATTTGATGGGTCTAAAGTAAGACAGAAGTGCAAGTCAGAAAGGCAAGGGAGGGCACCAGAATAGAAATGTTGCCTAATATCTGTCGTTTTATTCATATCATAAGACAAATGACTGAAATCTCCCTTTATACCAGTTAACAATTACGTTTGATTGAGAAACTACAATTGAATAATTTCTTTTTTTATGCAATTAAAGTACCAACCTTAAGGCAGCATTAGAATATTTCACATAACATTTACTGAAGATTTTTATGAGGGGGAAAATCATTTGATGCCGTTCCAAGGTCTTTCTTTCTTTCCTGCCAGGGTTTGAAATAGCCTATATTTAAATGTATGGAGATGTCTTTAGAGAACCACAGGCATAGAGAATTAGAAGTCTGTAACTGGAAGTATCTTTGGGGGTTGAGAAATGTAAGCTATTGTGAAAGCTCAACAATACATGTTGAAATAATTAAATCTTTTGGAAATGATTGAACTGGATGTTTTCAAATAAGCAAATCTACATTTGTCATTCTGAATTCTTTATATAGAAAGATGGTGTTTCTCCTTCCTGTTTAGGTAATTAAAAATAGTCATATGAAGATCATTCATTATTAAACATTTCCGCACATGGTAAAAAAAAATGTTTTGGGGCCCAGACCTTGCTTGCAAAATGCAATCCTTCAAAGGAAGTCTTTTTCCAGAAGCTATTATTCCGTCCTGGAGAGTGGGATTAAAAACGTTACTTCCCGCCTAAGTAACGTGTGCACAGCACAGAGCATCTTTTTATTGGTGGCGAGGTTCCAGTGCCTGCATTTTATGTAGATGCCATGCAACATCCTGCAAAGCTGGATTCTTTCCAGTAGCTTTAGGGTTTGGAGGAAGAGCTGTTGCTCCTTAGAACTTTAGTTCTCTTATGAATATTATTGTCTCAATTTATTTTAATGCAATGAGTGGGAGAGAAGGTGGGAATTAAATGCATACACAGAAGCCTCTATCTAACAGTCCGGCTGTTTGGGGCATCACAAAAAGAAGCACAGGAAAATGTTTGAGAGTTTGGAGCCTGCTGTGTGAGAGAGATAAAAGTAGAAACAGCAAATTGGCTGCAGTACGAATGGCAGGTGCATTTGTTCACTGGAGGCAAGTTGGCAATTTAGTTTTCAATGACCAGCTTGTCTCTCCAAGGTTCACCTTTCAAAGTCCTCCCTTTTACCCTCAACTTATATTGCCAAAGCTCTGCCTCATCTCCAGTCCCTAGGCTCCAGGTAACAAACACTCTTCACCCTGCTTCCTATTTGGAAAAAAAAAATTCTGGTCCCCTCTCTGCTTATTGGGAGCGAAACTAAAAAGAAGGCAATAAAAAAACTTGCACAGTGGGACAATATACCAAAAGGAAAGGACATGTGTGTTGGGTGGGGATGGTCTTGTCCTGCCTGTATAAACACAAACAGAGGGGAGGAGAAAGCTCTGGCAAAACAGTGTGACTCTGACCTCACACTGCATTTCAACAGATAGCAGAAAATTCAAAGCTTTTCTTTCTTTTTTCAGGGTGGGACTTGAGAGACACAGGTCAGATGAGAAGAATTTAGAATAGGGATGCTGATGAAAGCAATCTATCTTCACTGAAAGAAGATGGAGGGAGTTGACAGTTTCCAACTCCCTACCTCAGATAAGCAAGGAGAAATGTCTGTTTTCATGGTATAGTGCTTTGGGACAAAAAAAAAAAATCCCCCTTTACATATAAGCACACATAGGCCCTGGATGGTTGGCTCAGCGGTAGAGCATTGGCTTGATGTGTGGATGTCCCAGGTTCAATTCTCAGTCACGGCACACAGGAGGAGGGGTGACCATCTGCTTCTCCTCTCCTCACCTTCTTTTTTTCCTCCCCTCCTCCTCGAATGGTATGGTTTGAGCAAAGCTGGCCCTGGGTGCTGAGGGCAACTCCATGGCTTCACCTCAAGCACTAAAATAGCTTGTGGCCGAGCAACAGAGCAGCATCCCAGACAGGCAGAGCATCGCCTGGTAGAGGACTTGCCTGGTGGGTCCTGGTCGGGGCACATAGGGGAGCCCGTCTCTGCCTCCCCATCTCTCACTTACAAACAAACAAACAAACAAACAAACAAATAAATAAATAAATAAAAGCACACATAACATTGAAATGTACACGACACACACATACTAACCCTTATTTATTTTTATACCCATCATCCCTATTTTATTGATTGGATTTTACCCCTATGTTATCATCATTATTAAATATCTTAACAATTCTTCTGTTGAACAGCTTTGTGGGAAATGACAAGATCACGGCATAATCTTTCATAAGAACTTCATTTTAGAGACTATAAAGTATATGGAGTGAGGCCCTGGTCAGTGGGCTTAGTGGATAGAGCACCGGCCTGGCATGCGGAGTTGTGGGTTCAACCTCCGGTCAGGGCACACATGAGAAGCAACAATCTGTTTCCTCCCCTCCTGCTCCTCCTTTTCTTTCTTTCCTCTCGCTGCCAAATAAAAGTAAGTAAGTAAGTAAGTAAATAAATAAATAAATAAGTATATGGAGTGAACTAGGCCACATGATTTTAAGGACTATTCTGGTCATCCAGATATAGATCCTGGGTCACAATGAAAAGAAGAGTGTATAACAAATAAGTGACTTCTGAATTGCACAGCTCTCTGGTAATGAACATCAATTTATCAGATATGCTTGTCACAGGTTTAACAGAAAATTGATGAAACACTCTATCGTAAAATTGTCTCTCTTTTCTATGCAATCAAAGTCTTCTGAGTTTAGGCAGGAGAATAGGATAGTTTTCAAAATTCAGTTTGTCTGCAAATGAATGACTAAACAGTGAGTGTCTCTCAGGATGAGCCCTCTTCTGCCTTTTTCTACAGTGGGAGGTGGAAGGATAAACTTAGAAATTTTGCTTTTCAAATGGCCTTGATTGTACCACAGAGAAATGTACCATCAAGAAGGAAACAGTAGAAAAGGCAGTATAAGCTAATGCTTGATGCCAACAGAGATACCTCTGGGTACTTTCAAT
This sequence comes from Saccopteryx leptura, assembly GCF_036850995.1. Lineage (NCBI taxonomy): Eukaryota > Metazoa > Chordata > Mammalia > Chiroptera > Emballonuridae > Saccopteryx > Saccopteryx leptura. Next base: position 45,158,937 of record NC_089510.1, read on the forward strand.
AGATACTGCTCCTGAGATATCACTTTATTTGAATACCATTTTACATATCATTTTAATTCAGTAAGAAGGAAACAAAGCCATGCATGTGTTTTGAGTGCCAAAAAAGTAAACAAAAGTATAAAAAGGTTTACCTTGACTTCCAAATGGAATACTCCATTTCATATAGCAACATGTTTGGTAACATGTTTTTGAACACGGGATAATTTACTTTATGGGTATTGTAATTGAATATACTTGGAGCATTAATTTATGCTTGAAGTAAACTATGTTATTTGCTTTTCCTTGTCACAGGCCTCCACACATTGCTACAGTAGAATCAACATATGTACATATGTATAGAATTTACTTAGATTGAAGTGATTGTATATTAATGTTAAGTGATGAAAGGGACCTTCCCTGCCTAAAAATTCACCTACCATTCTGAAGCACATGTGACTCTAACAAATTTAGGATTACCTATTCATATGTTGCCACTATGAGAAGATGTGAAGGGATATGATGACAATACCTAACACTTACTAAGGGGTTTGCACATAAGAATTCATTGAACCCTCTTAACCACTCTAGAAGATAGGTACCATTAATATTTCCACTTCAGGAATGTTACATAGAATTGTATAAATGGGTTATGTTCCCCAGCTAGAAACTCCAGGAGGGTAGAGATCCAATGTATTTTTTCTCAGTCAATCCTTGATCTGTTTATAAGCTTTACACCTTTCTACACATCTTCCTAGTGTAGGGATGCTCAGCCTTGGTAGTACTAACATTATGGTCTGGATAACTCTTTCTTTTGTTTGTTTGTGGGAGTTGTTTTTGTATTTATGGAATGCTAACCAACACCCCTGGCCACTATCCACTACTAGTAGCCTCCGATCCCTACCCACCCCCCTTCCCAGCCAGCTGTGACAATCAAAAATGTCTTCAGACATTGCCAAATGTCACTGGGGGCAAAACCAACCATAGTTGAGAATCATTGCTCTAGAAGATTCTGTTGGATAGAGGGTTCTGTTGGATAGAGTTGGATAGAGTTATCTACTCGGCTACTAGTAAATAAAGATGGCATGGCCCATCTTTCTCAAAGACAATGGCAGTTCCCACAATAGAGGACTTGACCCAAAAATCAAATTATTCTTGCATCTCTGGTCCAAGAATAGAATTAACTATACCATCAGGTTCTTACTCAGCTCCAAAAAACATATTAGTTTTGAATCTTAAGACTACTCCAATTAATTAAAAAAGCAATAGAGGATGGTTTCATCTATTGCTATTATGCTTTACTTTTTAAACACTTGTCTGTGGGTGCTGCACCCTTTTAAAAAGAATTAATTAATTAAACACCTTCTGCTTAGGTGCTTGCAGAAGATTCTAAGGAAAACATTCTGTTTACCTTCTTCCATGTAGAACGGAAACCATGAGGGTTTTGGCAGGTAAATCTATAATTACTGACATCATTTTAATGCTGATGGACATGAAAAGATTGCTTCTGATTCTCCACCCTGCTTGAGGGAGAAATACTACCCCTAGTTACCTAACCCCGAGCAGATGTCACCTCAGCACAAGGCAACAAAATGGCATTTCTGGGCACTGAAGTGGCATCACAATGTGAAATACTATCCAACAAAACTTACCAAGAACACCACTATGTTAGTTGGCTGCTCTGCAAAAGCCGACCTGCCAGTAACACCTGACCCAATTGGAGAGAAAATGGAAAGCATCCATTTTTTATGTCTTTGCACTTACGCTTCCATAGATTCCTCTACTTTATCTCCCTTACCAACTTAAGGTGGAGGTAACAATATTCCTCTTTGAATTCAAGTATTACCAAGAAAGAATGCTTTAGCTACACAGATAGACAGAATGTAGTCGAGGAAATGCTCAGGGTTGATTACCTGGGAGTATGTTGTATACTGAGAAAGATGCTGCCCTGCTTTCTCGATGCAAAGCAATGGGAATATAATATGTAAATTGATGTATCAAGATTTCTGAAAGCTCAGCGTTATTTCCCCTTGCCCAAAGATTTCACCTCGCCTTATTAACTATTCTAACAACCTGCCTTTTTTTTTCTGTTGTTTGTGTAATTCTTGTTTCCTCCCATTTAGCACATAGAAAAAAGCATTAGTAACACTCTTGGTTTTAAACGAACCCTATTAATATTCGCCTCTGCAAGGGACTCTGGGATAATTTTGATAAATGTGGCCATGAAGCCAATCTGACAGAGCTAAGTGTGATGTTTGTGTGTTCATGGGGAACTGCTTCATGCACAAGAGGGGTACAGACTGAGATGGGGAGTATGACAAGTCTCTCTTTTGGATCCACAGCAAGCAACATAGAGTAGAAATGTAATTATACTTAAAAATAATTTTAAAACCTCATCCAATAACAAAACAAGCAATTCTTGTGAAGATAAAACAAGCCCGACTACTTACTGATTAGGAGGCTATTCACGTATAAGAATCCTCAGCTCTCCCAGCCCTGGCTGGCCAGAACCAGAATGCTGCCCAGGAGGGTAATAAAAGCAAACCTTGTGTTTAGGAGAAGAGTTGATCATGGGGGCTCAGGCTGCATTTCCTTTTGTTTTTCCCTAGTGGTAGAAGTTGCCCCAAAAGGCTAGATGCTTATGGTGGTAGGTGGTAATTACATTTCTAGGATGGCAGGGAAAACAAGAAAAACCAAAACATGAACTGGCTGCCATTTGTGAAAAAGCTGTATAGCAAATGTCAGAAGTTCTTGGAAATGGGATCATTCCATGTATATGGCTTGCCTGAGCGGGGCCTCATGCAGGTTGTTAGCTTTAAATGAGAATATATAAACAAGTGGCATAATGTTAAAGGCTTATCAGCAGCAGAAAGACAGTTATTAATTATGCTAAAGGGTCCTCTAGCCTAAGCAAGATAAAGCTCCAAATATGGGCACATAAATAAAAGAGAGAAGATTGAAGTTCTTTATACAACTGCCTCCAAATGTTGCCTTTATCTTCTTTAGTATTCCAGTATTAATTTTTTTTTTTTTGTATTTTTCTGAAGTTGGAAACGGGGAGGCAGTCAGACAGACTCCCGCATGCGCCCGACCGGGATCCACCCGGCATGCCCACCAGGGGGCGATGCTCTGCCCATCTGGGGCATTGCTCTGTTGCAACCAGAGCTATTCTAGCACCTGAGACAGAGGCCAAGGAGCCATCCTCAGCGCCCGGGCCAACTTTGCTCCAATGGAGCCTTGGCTGCGGGAGGGGAAGAGAGAGACAGAGAGGAAGGAGCGGGGGAGGGGTGGAGAAGCAGATGGGCACTTCTCCTGTGTGCCTTGGCTGGGAATCGAACCCAGGACTCCTGCAAGCCAGGCCGACGCTCTACCACTGAGCCAACCGGCCAGGGCAATATTTTTAATTTTTAAAATTTTTATTTATTTATTTGGTTTTCAATTACAGTTGACATACAATACTATATTAGTGTCAAGTGTATAACATAGTGATTAGGCATTTCTATAACTTACAAAGTGATTGCCTCAATAAGTTCAGTACTCATCTGACACCAACCTGTATGAATTTCTCTTATGAGCTTGATTATAGTTTGGGAACAAGTGTCCATTTTCTTAACACCAAACATCCCAGACAATCCAGTGACTGTCTTTGAAGAGAACATTGTCAGGCAACAAGCAGAGAGTGAAGAAAGTAGTGGTAGTAATTTGGTGATGATCAGATTTTGGGAAGAGATGGCAAACCTGAGAGAAGATGATAATAGGGAAAAAAAGTATAAAAGCACAAGTAACCAAAAAAAACTTGTTTTTTTTTGTGGAGAGGGGGATGATAAAAAATATAAAAGGTTGAAATCTTTTACCAGTTGAACGCTTCTTAAGTATTTCTGAAAAGCAGAATGGAAAGGTTAATTACATGGCTATCATTTATTGATCATGTACTATAATAGCAAGCCATGTTCTAAAAGCATTTTATTTAATTATGAGATTCTTCTTGAGAAGTATATATTATACCTACTTCACACATAATTAACCTGAGGCTCAGAGAGACAAACCATGCTGAAAAGTAAATGATTTCACTCTCACAAGGTAAAGCCCTGACTCAAGTTTAGGGTTCCCCAAAGTACCACAGCCTACCAGGTCCTGACTGGCCTAACTTCAGATTAGAAGCTCTCATGCTTTTGACGACTTGGTTCTGGTATTAGGAGATGGGAAATTGAAATCCCTTTTGATAGGCTAACATAGGTGTGTTTTGCTACTTAGGCCGTTCTCCATTCATATTATTTTCAGTCTTTCTCTAAAGACTCATAGAAGGTGAGTCCATTGATATAACATTTCTTAGAATTTAAAAGACACAACAAAGCTTTATTTTTTAAGCTGACACAACTCTTATTTCGCGTTGCATTGCCTTTGGGGTAAATGCAGTCCTCCTGTTCTTAACTTGGTTGCTGGGAGATTGCACCTGGTAGAGGCATTTCCATCTGGTGGTCCAATCAGAACCCATTAAGCACTGGGGTAGACTGCCTGGAAGTAGAAAATATGAAGCAGGGAAGCTCAGCCTGTGCTACCTTTGGAAAAAAGAAAAAACAAAACAGAAAAAAAATACAGCCCACAGAGCCTACAGAGCAATTGTTCCTGCACAGCAACTCCGGTCTAATTGATTTGGACACCACAGCTAATTTTCCCTCAGACATCTGTTAGCACACATTAGTGGATGTCGTTAAGTAGGGAGGCACAGATTAGATGGGGAGCAGAGCTCAAAGGCCCTGGTGTAGGAGACCGGAGCAGACGGGGGAATGACAACAGATAAAGTTTGTCAGCACCTCAGCAACATCAGATACTTCCGCTGCAGCAACCCTGAGAGGAAATAGCAATGGCTGGGAATCCATGGCAATCATGCATAATAGTCTGATCCTTTCTTGTGTATCTCCAAATAATAGGCATTTTCTGAATTTCCAGCGGCAAAACAATGGTGCTCCAGATATTAACAGGGCCAAAACACACATGCAAAAAGGAAAAGCACTGTGAATGCCCCTCCTGTCCTATCCCCAAGTCTTGTTTGTTCTTGTATTTCAGACACGAGCATGCAGTGACAGTTCCAAGGCTCACTCATACAGCAGTCAAGCAGGTGATAAATGCTGGTGAGGTCAGAGTTGTTCAAATCATCTCCCATTGCAAAGGACAGAGACATAAGTCCTGTTTCATTTATTCTCTTTTATGCAGCTGTTCTCAAATATTTAACTGATGCCAGAATGCCTTTCCCATCCTTTGGGACATGTTTTGCAGTTGAGCAAGTAAAAAAAAAAAAATCTGATGACCTCAAGGAAATCTCCCATGCGCTGGTCTATACTGATGCCTACTCTCCCAGTGAATACATTTAAAAGATTGTGATCTTCTTTCAGAAGCAGCACATTATGCATTGCAAATAAGCTGAAGAAAGAAAAGGCTGCATCTTAGTCCCACACAGAGAAATTCTATATACAGGCAAATATTTCCATTGGTGATACAGACTCAGTCTCTTCTTCACTGTTCCTGGAATCCCTTACAACACGTCTTCTAATCATTACACTCCCCTCTGAAAATCTTTACTTTCCCTAGTCTGCAAGGCACAGTCAAATACCCTTCTCAAAAGCTATCCTACTTCAGTGTCAACTGATTATTCCAGCTTCATTTCTCCAGATTCCTCTCTCTGTTCCTCTTAACCTATTTAAAACAGGTTCTTTGCTATTTCTTAAGTGTCCCAGCCAGTTCCACACCTGTGTCTCGTTCGTTACTTTTGACTACCTGACAACTCTGGTGTATTCTTCAAGGCTTGCCTCGCACATCCTCCACAGGGAAACCTCTCTCATAATCTAGGGGAAGAGTCTGTCCCGCTCTGTGTGCCAACTTCACTTTGCTTGTGTTTCCATACCTTTTATCACACATGATAAATTTTGTTTGCATTTCTAGTCTTCCATCTCTTCAACGTCCCTGCTTGGAACCCACACAATATTTAGCCCTTGATAGCAGGGCTATATTATTAGCCATCTTTGAATTTACAAAATCTGGCACAGTGCTTGGGATTTGGTAGGCTCTTAATAAATACCTGTCAAAGGGATGAATTTATGAGTAAACTTTGCTGCCGAATGTAACTGTCTTGGTAGCAGATGGTGCAGGGATTCATTGTTAGAGAAGAGTATCGTTGGTGGGACTCCTGAGTGACCAGACATCTTTTATTTGGTAAAACTGACAAATGTATCCACCTTGAAAAACTTTGTCATGTGTGCACATTAATTACATAAGATGGGACAGAAAAAAGTCAAAAATAATGTTGTAGATTGTCACCAATCTACCTAGAAAGGAATATTTGGTGCAATATCAGTTGTGAGGACTAAGCTATGGTGAATTATATGTGAGAGCCTGAAAAAAGATAAATTGAAGTGGAGTAACAAAAGGTAATACATAAAGTACCCATCAGAGCCCATCTCTAGATAGTGTGACTTAGGACTGTTCACGAGAAGAATTAATCAATGAACAGTCATGTGACTAACATTGTGAGTAAATCAAATATAAATACAACAACAGTCCCATCTCTGGGTTGCTTTTGCTTCACACTATTTTAATGTTAGGAGAGGGGAAAATAAAATTGAAGTACTTATTTAGCACTTATTATATATAGGGCATTATGTTAGGTCTTTTTAATGTTATTTTAGACAAGATATTATCATCCCATTTAAAAAGTTAAAAACTGAGATTTAATGAAATTATATCCTTATCCAAGCCATAGATCTAGAGCCGCAGTACCCAACTCAAACAAGCATTTGAGTTTCAAGGCCATGACTCCTATTATAATGCAATAACTTTTGGTTTCTTTTCTCCACTTCAATGGGAGACAAAATAAAATATGATGCAGAGAAGACTCAGAAATTAAAACTAAAGAGGACCGAGACTCAGCTGAAAAAAAAAAGAGGTAAAGGGCAGTAGAAGAATGAGTGAAGTGAGTTTCTCTGTTGTAATTCTTATGGGAGCTGATACTGTAGAAACTCAGTTGAGCCCAGAACCTTCTCCGAGTTCACTCTCAGATGGTGATTAAGAGACGATAAATACAGAGTCCACATTATAGAGGACCGCAGTGCCCTGCTGGGGCTTGAAGCCAGGGGTGTCCATCTGTCCTAGCTTTAATGGGATTGATCAGGCTTTGCTCTTTCTTCTTTCTGCCAAACAGAATCAGAAGGCATCAGTGTTAGTAATTTGAGAGCAGTTTTTGGCTACATAAGTGGCTGTTAGTAGAATTTATGGACAGTAAAGTTTGATTCAGGACCAGCCTGTACCAAAATCAGGGAGTAGGCAGTTTATCTTCTCTACGTTCCTAAGTGTCCCATTCTTCCCCATGACCATTAGCTGGGAAAGAGAGTATTTGAAACATTCCAGTAATTTATAGCAAGGTGTTAGTGGCATCTGCCACCTCTCTCTTCTACCTTCTCCCAACTAAAAGGTATTTGCCTTTATATATCCTGTCTTAGGTTCTGTGACGGTGGAGTAGTTGTAGCAGAGGTTATAATGGAGTGATTACTCATATAACCACCTTTGCTGACTATTCATAAAGATGCTTCTTTTACCCCCTTTTGTTGATTGGATATAGGGGGCCACTAGCTGCTTCATGCAAAACCAGATTGCATCTCCTTGGATCAATTAACCAGTATTTTTTTTTGAAGAAGGATAATTCTAGATACATACATAAAAATACATTTTTAGTACCAATAATCAGCCTTCAGAAATTAAATTAAAATGTCAGCTTTTTCATTGTATATTCTGTTGCATGTATATTTTAACCAATATCAAATGCTAAACAAAAATAGACAGCAAGGTATTTATCTGAAGAAAAGTAAAAGTTCCTGCTCATTTACCCTACTTAATAGAGACTGTGTCTCTTTAAAGAAAAGATAAAGGGGTCTACATAGCCCAGGAATTATTCTTTTGCTGGGAATCTTCTATTTATACACTGCCTTCCATCCCAAATTCCCCCTGCTCTGTGCCCTGGAAGGCTGACCACATAAATTATGTCAATGGCTTCCTTGTCTCTGGCTTCCAGTTGGGATGGGCCAATGATGAACGTTGCTGAGAGATTTGAAGGACGGGTAGAATGTGGTCTAGGCATTATTTGCCTTGGCTCCAGCACTGCACGCCCTGCTCTTGTCAGAGGCTCTATGCACACAGTTCTTTCATTTTCTGGCTTCTAGCAACTGTTTCCTCCCATTACCTTCTCTCTTCACACTTAGACGTGATAGGTACCAGAAGTTAGTAGTCCTGGGCACTGCACTGTCCCATGTAATTTTCAAACCCCTGCCTATTGCCCAAATATTAAAAGAAAATCCTCTATTAAACTCTTTTGAAATTATCCAGTTTGAGAGACCCATTGATTTCCTGCAAGGGACATTGACAGTAAAGCCCTGTGTCTCAGATTTACCTTTATTCCAAAGCCTGAATATGGTTCTTGGGGAAATTGGGAAGAAAAAGAAAAAAAAATTTCTACTAAGTTACAGGGTCAAAAATGGGCAGGATTGCCTAGAAAAGCACCAGGACCCTCGATGAATTTCCCACGCCAGACACTGGCCATTATAATGTGACTCACGTTCACCCACTAAAGCATGCCTCTCAGCCAAAATTTTAATAGCAAAATAAAAGGTCTGGAGTCAGTTTTGCTCTCCCCACGCCAAGGGAATATTTCCCAGTTACTTTTAAATGACTTCTTGTTTAAAAGATCCAACATATGAGTTGCTAGGAAATGCTTCCTTTTCTCCAAGAGCCATAAAATTCATTTGTATCAGCAATGTGATCAGTGACATCTTATGATAGATAAACTATGCCTTGGAATGCCACAGTGCAGGGTACACTGAAGACCAGAATTACAACATGTCTCCAAGCAAGAATTCCAGAATTTCCAGGAACGGGTTAAATAATAAAGCAGCATAGAACCTTTGAAATGGTGATACAATTGAATTTTCTTCCTCGACTGCCTTCAGCAGAAACCTGGTGGCAGTGGCAGTGAGGGACATATTTGGTGGCCTAATTTTCCCCTCCAGAGGTATGGAATCTGTAACAACAACAACAAAATAAATGAAAGAGCTTGGGCACCTGGCACAGCCAAAGGCTGTGAATCATTAAGGCTGGCCCGGGAGCAGCAAGGTGAATGACGCTGACCTCCCTTGTCAGGTTTTAGCCTCCTATACATTTGGCACGAAAAAATGAGGGTTTAAAATAGCTTTTCTGCAGGTTCCGTGTGACTCGTCACTGGGCCCAGACAACACAAAAGGGATGATTAGTGAGGCAAAAAAGAGGATCTTCTCCTGAGATGACTTCCAAAACTGCTACTTGCAGCACAAATCTGCCTTTGAAAATGCAGAACTTGCTGGGAAAGGCAGAAGTATTCTCCACTTCAAATGACTAAATTTTGCTTGAGAATCCCCCCTCCCCACCACCACCAAATGTGGATCACCTTCCAGCTCTAACAATCTTTCTTGGAGGAGGAAATGAAAATTCAAAAGACAAGCTCCCCCCAAAGCCACTATCTTCGGCTTCTATCCCACTGGCCTTCATGCAAAGAATTTCAACCTCTTCTTCATAGAGTTGTGACCAATGGCTTTGTGACCAGGTCTGACTGCCAGCAGAGTTTTAGGAATGTTACTCTTAGTGTGGATGTCCATGCAGAACGCAATGAAGGCCCCATCTGTGACAAAGCGACCAGTAGAAACATCGGCAGGTGCAGATTGCTGAAATGGCACGGGGGGTTGGGGAAGGGGGTGATTCAATTTTCCTCTCCTGCTGGAGTACAATTGCTTCCTGGGGGAATACAAGTGGAACAGCTGTCATCTTACCACCAACTGCTTCAGAACTTCCTTGCACCCGTTTATACAAAGAACAGAAAAACCAGGAGAAGGGCTAAGATGTAAAGTGAGATAAGAGAAATAGAGGAAGGAGGGATTAAAAAGGAAAAAAAGGAAGTGGTAGGAAGAGAGGCCATGAGTTAAAGACTTGCTGCTCCAGGTTGGCCAATGACCCAAGTACTGCAGCGGGCCAACAATGAATTCTTCACAATGGTTTCTTTATTGACAGCTTATGATGGAGTGGACAAAGTCTTCTGTGATAGCCAGCAATGACGAAGAAGGATAGAAAGAAGAAGACAGAGAAGAGGAAGGAGGGATGAGGAGGGAGAGAGAGAGAGAGAGAGAGAGAGAGAACACACAAACATCCTAATTAAAAACTTAGAACATTATATGTGTCTTTTGTTTTATTTTCTTCTTGTTCCACAGAACAATCTGAGTTGTAGTTCGCAATAAGTAGTTATTTTAAACGATGTGAACAACTATATGGCGTTTGCATTTTTTGTGTAAACTTACTATAAGGACTGCTTTCTCCCAAGATCTTGTATAGAAAAGTCCTGGCTGGTTTTATGCCTCCAGGTTCCTGGTAGGTGGACACTGTGCCAGTGAGGCCAACAAGTGAAATGTTAAAAGATGATAGGGCAAAGAGACATGATGTTCTGCAGAAGGGTTGTAATGTTTAACCTCCCATTGAGAAGAAATTGTGCACCTGCTAGCGAGTAGTTTCCAGGCATTTGGACTCCATTACCCAGGACACTGCTTTCAGAGAGGGTCCGCATTCATGCATTCTGGTAGCAAACAAGTCAGTGTGATGTCACTCGAGGTGTTCATGTGCTCCCGAACCTATTTCACATCTCATTGCTTAGCTGGATGGGATTTGAATGCACATGCTCTGCAGTCTCTCTAACCTGGTGGAGAGAATCAACCAGGTCTGAAGCAAGACTTGCGGTCAGTAAAGGAAGAAGAGTGGCATGCAGAGGGAAAAGCCTGGAAATAAGATCAGGGGAAAGTATCTCTATTCACGAGTTGGGCTGGCTCTGAGGTAGTAGAGAGCAAAAGGAGACATTCACCCTGAAGCCTTTGGTACTGTCTATTATGTGTTGCTCACTGTCATCAAAAGTAAAAATTCTTAATTCACAACCTCAAGTATCAACTTCTATATTATATTTGAGAACTGTGTATCCTCATCCTAGCTCTGTAGCCCTAACCGCAAAGGCCAATGTTCAATTCAATTAGATCAGGGTTACTGAGGTCCTAGCTCAAGGTACTATGGGAAGAAAACAGGCAATTTACTCATGATTACTTTCCTATCTGCAGTGTTCCTACAGTTCAGAGGAGACAAGTATACAGACAAATATAGCACAATGAAATGGGTGACCCTGAAATGAAACCAAACTAAAAGTATTTTGAGGAAGGAGAGATCATTTACAGATGCTAACAAAGTCTCTTTAAGGACACAGCATTTGAGATGAACAGAAAACTTATATTGAAGGGGTGAAGAGGAAATTCTAGGTTGAGGAACACTTGGGGTGAAACTATTCTATGGCGTGAAGTTTATGTTTTTCAGGGATTAACAAGCCATTTTATATGACTAAAAATAAGGAATATAAGTAAATGTAACAAGAGATCATTAGAATGTAAGGTATTTGGAAATTCACGAGAAAGATGAACGGCAGGCTAAAGTGTGATACTGTATTCAGTAGGTCATTCAAGTGTTTTCCATAGAAGAGTATTAGGCACTAGAGTGTTTTTGAAAGGCAGCTCAAATAAGGAGGCAAATGGAGGGTCTTAGATTAGAGGCAATTGGTAAATTTGCTTTTCTTTTAGTCTTATACACATTATTGACCACTGTATTAGTTTTCTATTGCTGCTATAACAAATTACCACAGAATTGTTGACTTAGAGCAGCTTAAGAATACTATCTTATAGTTTTAAAGGTTAGATGTTCAAAATGGGTCTTACTGTGCTAAAAACAAGGCATTGGCAAGGTTGTGGTTCTTCTGCAGGCTCTTGGGGAGAATATGTCCCTTGCCTTTTCTAGTGTCTAGAAGCTGCCCAATTCTGGGTTGCTGATCCCACCACATCTCCAACACCAGCAGTTTAGCTCAGTCAAAACTTTCTCTGACTCTTACACTCTGCTTTCAACATCATGTTTCCTTCTCAGACTCATATAGGACTCGTGTGATTACTCTGGACTATATGGATTATTCTGGATAATCTAATGCCAAAATCCCTAATTTATTCACATTTTAGAGCCCTTTTTGCCATATAAAATAACATATTACCAGCTTCCCGGATTAGGGTTCAAACAGCTTCAGAGCGGAGGCATTTTTCTGCCTACATAGGCATACTCAGTGCAGACTATAATGCATAAAAGGAGAGGGTGGAGGGTGACATTTCAAGCATGGACTTCTAAAGCCATGTCCTAGATTTTAGCCAGTTTCTCAAAGGTGAATCAAAACAGTCCAGTAGGAAAGGGCTTCAATTAGAACTTTGTTGCCCCACTTACATATTTAAACTATTTTGCATTATACTTCAGAGTGACACTGAATAGATTTAACAAGGATAAAAAAGATTACATTCACTTAGTGTCAGGAGTAAACAGATAATTAATTTTTGTAAAATAGTAAATTAAACATTTGAAAAACTGAGATTATACTTATGCCTTTGCCTGAAAGTTTAGCAACAGTCTGACATTTATATTCATATTCACTACCATGTGACCCTGTCCTGTTGCAAGATCACAGAGCCATAGAGTCCTGTGTTTGGGGTGCTCCTTTCGAGGGCTTGAGGCTTTGATAGTTTTCAGATATTTTTTCAATTATTGTGTTTTCCATGCTCCAAGTTCATGAAAATATATTCTGACATATGTATATAGATGATATAAGAATATGTTATAAAGATGGTTGGCCTGGGATTTAGGAAAACACCACAACTGTCCCTGATTGGCTGTATGATCAGGACCAGACGAATGAACGTTATTATCTTAAGTTTTCCTGTATTACTCAAGTATTAAAAAAATACTGTCTCTGGGCCTGACCTGTGGTGGTGCAGTGGATAAAGTGTTGACCTGGAACACTGAGATCGCCGGTTCAAAACCCTGGGCTTGCCTGGTCAAGGCACGTATGGGAGTTGATGCTTGCTGCTCCTCCCCCCTTCTCTCTCTGTCTCTGTCTCTGTTTCTCTCTCTATCTCTCTTCTCTAAAATGAATAAATAAATAAAAATAATTCAAAAAATAAATAAGAAAACAAAAAAAAAGATGAGAAAATTTTTTTTAAAAAAATACTGTCCCTGGGGTATGCTGTGGAGATGTTGTGGGCTGAAAAGAGAGAATATACTTAAAGATCCTTTTAAATAGAAGTTCTAAACTATCAGAGGTTACTGTCTCTTCATATGCTTATTTGTCATGCAGCGTACTATGCTGGGGAGACAGCGATGATAACACAGGCCTAAAGATAGGAGTGGACAAGCGTAACCTGGAAATACATAAAGTGACTTGTGATCACTGCCATAAGAGAGGTTTAAAAAATTGTGATCACTTACCTTAGTTGGTAGTTGAATGGTTAGAGATAAACATGATGATTTGAGGAGTCTGTTTAGAATGATGATGGCAAGAATTTGCTAGAAGTCAAAGTTGAGGGGTGAGGTCTCCCTTCCCAACCTTTCGTAAACACTGATCTACTTCACACACAAAAATAGGAGAATGGCTGCATGTGGCAGTGCCTTCAGCTCGCAGATAACCTAACACAGAGGGATGGGACTCTCTGGAGCTCACTGTAGACCCTGTTTCTCAGTCCTGTCCCATCCTGGGACCTATCCCAGCATGAGTCATATTTCTCATTCTTCAAAAACACATTAAGGGAGTAAAGAGCTATTGGAGAAAAGCGACAGTGAATCCCATATGCTTCCTTTTTAAATCACTTACATAACAAATCTGCTTAGTCTACATGGCAAGAGAGGATTTTTTGAGCTAAGGTTGCAAAATCCATGTAGATTCTGAAATTACGCCTGTTCTTACATCATCACTATTTTCAAAGAGTCTGCAGTTGGAGTATAACATTATAACTAAGCAAAAGACAAAAAAGGGCCTATTTTTTTTTCTCACAGCTCTTGGAATTTAACAGGGCTACTGGGGCAGCAGCTACAACAAGCCTGCAGACTTGTTTTACACATTAAAATAATATTTATAACTCCATAATTATAAAGAAAGATACTAAGCTCTTAATCCTCACTCTGATGCTGATTTTATTTACTGATTTTCAGCTCTGGCATGCAGTCTTTCACAAGAAACAGTATACATTAGAGAAGGGGTCCCCAAACTTTTTACATAGGGGGCCAGTTCTCTGTCCCTCAGACCGTTGGAGGGCTGGAGTATAAAAAAAAACTATGAACAAATCCCTATTATGCACACTGCACATATCTTATTTTTAAGTAAAAAAACAAAACGGGAACAAATACAATATTTAAAATAAAGAACAAGTAAATTTAAATCAACAAACTGACCAGTATTTCGATGGGAACTATGCGCCTCTCACTGACCACCAATGAAACAGGTGCTCCTTCCAAAAGTGCAGTGGGGGCCAGATAAATGGCCTCAGGGGGCCACATGTGGCCCGCGGGCCGTAGTTTGGGGACCCCTGCATTAGAGAATGGGGTTGTTATGTAATAACAGTATAGTACAGAGCTATACTAGCTCATGGAGAAATATGATTCATAACTAGATTCCTACAGATAAACTGACCTAACTAGTAATAGGTACAATTATGATATAGCTGGGTTATATATCATAACAGATATACACAGCTCACAAAAAGTAGGGGATATTTCAAAATGAACATGAAGCAATAAAATATTCCCTAATTTTTGTGAGCAGTATATAGATATCCAACAGAAGGTAGAGAGCACAATATATTATACAATGATATTAGAAAGAAAGGTTCTTAGAGAAAGTCTAGTTTAATTAATTCTCTGGGCATAAAAAAATATTTTCCAAAAACAAAGTTATCTTCAAATTCAAAGAGACAACTCTACAAAAATGAATTCAGTTCCCTTTGCCTCCACTTTCTATACTTCCTTTGCTCTATTAATATTTCCTTTACCTTCTAGAGAGCGCAAATGCTTACAACAGACTTTTCTGTTATGGGAGGCAAGATAACCAAATAACAAATTTTCACCAAAATATTAGGGATCTAGATTCACCATCCCCTGGAAAGTCACTGATTTGTGGATTCACTACACAAATCTTGAGTGTGTATCTACTATGTACTAAGCAGTATGCCAAATAGGGCATTTATGAAGTGAATGAGAGAGGTGGCCTGATTTAAAATATAAAGAAATACATAATCACATTGAGCCATGAAGTATTCTAGATGCAGCCTTTGTAAAGTTAGCACACAGTTTTTATACCAAGGCCTGACCCTGGCTGCAACCCCAGCTGAGACCTCTTCTGAACAGATTTCCCATGGAAACTTAAGATCCATTGACAGGCTATTTTGTTTGTGAATGCTGCAGACCCACTAGAAACCTTACTTTGGATATTGCTTTGCTTATGGGCACTTTTACCAATAAAGAAAAAACAAAACATATACGAAACTCAAATAAGCCAACTACTAGATTATAGATAAGACTACTTCAGTATGCAAAAGCAGATTTGGGCATTTTTAGCTATAAATGCATATGTGATTTATTTTCAAATTTTTTACTTTTTATCTGCTTAGCATCTTTTTTTTTTTTTTTTTGTATTTTTCTGAAGCTGGAAACGGGGAGAGACAGTTAGACTCCCGCATGCGCCCAACCGGGATCCACCCGGCATGCCCACCAGGGGGCGACGCTCTGCCCACCAGGGGGCGATGCTCTGCCCCTCCGGGCATTGCTCTGTTGCGACCAGAGCCACTCTAGCGCCTGGGGCAGAGGCCAAGGAGCCATCCCCAGCGCCCGGGCCATCTTTGCTCCAATGGAGCCTCGCTGTGGGAGGGGAAGAGCGAGACAGAGAGGAAGGAGAGGGGGAGGGGTGGAGAAGCAGATGGGCGCTTCTCCTGTGTGCCCTGGCCGGGAATCGAACCCGGGACTTCTGCACGCCAGGCCGACGCTCTACCACTGAGCCAACAGGCCAGGGCCCTTAGCATCTTTTCTTAAAGAACTGTAGCCACCTGTTGGGGCATACAGCTGATACAACACTGGTCATCTCACTCAAGTTCCACTGATACAAGCACTGCTTATCTAACTTGGGCTACCGTCAGAGTACTGTTTCACTTTAGAAAGAGTGTTTGATTAACGAGTAGAAATGTGACTGAGACAGTGCCAGAGTCTCTCTTCATAGGCTGAGATTACTGGATGAAGAGAGAGAAAGGTGGGGGGGGGGGTAGAGATAATAGAGACAGAGATAGACATTTATTTTCCTTCAGGGTCACTATTCCCATCGAATCTAAAAACCCTGACTGAGAATAAGGTTAAGGTAAAAGATCAGAGCCAAGAGGTACAGAGATAAATTGAATACTTATGATATGATTTGAACTTCTGAACCCAACCATGCTGGAAATTAAACTACCCATATGTTTTCCAGTCCATATTTTTGACTTTCTACTTAACCTATTTTGATATGACTATTTTGCCATTGATTTACTCACTTTTAAAAATTAAAAGACTGTGGCTGTGGTTTGAACACACACACACACATATACACATATACATAAACATATACAAATATACCTACACACAGATATTCTGACTTAGATACAGTAGAATTGATT
Source organism: Saccopteryx leptura (assembly GCF_036850995.1). Classification (NCBI taxonomy): domain Eukaryota; kingdom Metazoa; phylum Chordata; class Mammalia; order Chiroptera; family Emballonuridae; genus Saccopteryx; species Saccopteryx leptura. Next base: position 45,175,514 of record NC_089510.1, read on the forward strand.
TGCCAAAATATATGTTTTTAGGAAAAGGGCATACTGTATTATATAATAAATCTATGCCTTCTATGTCATGTGTTCATATAGGTATTTGAAAATGAATTGCATTTATTTTATGAAGTGCAATGGGGTGGCATGGTAGAGTAGGGGAAAGCATTCTATTGGAATCAGGAGGGAGGAAGTCTCTTAAATTATTGACAGTCAATATATTTTACTTTTAAAATCAGAAAAGGAATAAAGGCAACTCCGTTTTGGGTGTGAATTAGGAAGGTCTGGGTTCTAGTTCCCATTCTACTCTAAACTAGCTCTTTGATTAGTTTCCTTCTTTGTAAAATAAGGGGGCTAGAGCAATGACTTTCACACTAGACTCTAATGACCCCTGGATGTCTTATGGACACACTGAAAGGTGGAATGTGGGATCAAGCAACAAAGTGGAGGTCTCATATCCTCCCACCCTGTTCTATAAACCAGAGGGCCTCTGAACATTATCTCTCTTTTATCTTCTAAGTTGGAATATGTGCTTTCAATTGAAGGGTTTCTGTGGTCTAAAATTCAGAGGAAAAGAGTTTAAAATCACTGGGCTTGATGATCCCTAAATCCCTTTTGCTTTTAAATACTCTTTAAAGTTAATTTCCAAATTAGTATTTATATCAGAAATGCAGCACCCTACTCATAGAAAATAAACATCCTCTATAATTGCTTTTACTTAATCCAAGCCTATTGGTCATATTTAAATACTCAGAATCTTTACCTTTGTGAAGCATGGCATTTAAATGAAAAAAAAAAAAAGTGTGAGAATTTAAAGTAACGTTTAAGATAATCAGATTTAGAACATTTAAGAAATAAAGGACAAACTCAATTCACATCACTGTGACACTAAACATTAATGACTTCAATGTTTCTAAGACACAGGTCTTTAGCCTTCTAGCCAGTAGGAAAAAAAGTAAACACAGATGAACAGTATTCATAAATTAGAAAAAGGTTTTTGTTTGTTTTATTTCTATCTGTAGGGGAAACAGCTGTGTTAGGCTTGCTCGCTTGCACTTTGCATGATTAGTGCATTGCCTACGTAAGGCTATGGGTGCTTTCCCTTGGTGCGGATTGTGTGCCTGCCACTGTGAGGGACATTTTCCTGATTGCTCACCTGCCACTGAGAGAAGAGGTTTCCCCCTACTTGTCTGTCTGTCCGTCTTTGCGATAATCTGATAAACGGGAATGGCCCGACACTTTCTGGCTTCTCAGTTCCTCTACCGTCTGCCTGAGTCCAGTGTGGGCCTCAGCCACTGGCATTGGCATTACACTATTATTACCAACAAACACCAGCTCCATGTCCACTCTGTTCTGGACAAACTGACAGATACCTGTACTAGATGAAAGTCTATGACATGTTCCTCATTTAGTTAAGAACAGATATGAGTTTAAATATAACTACAGCTGCAAAGCTTCAAATGTTGTGTGCAGAGGTTAAATTTTCTGTCTGAACAAGAATGTAGCTCATTTACCACCTGGGTAGCTGAAGTTTCAAATGACTTAGGTTTCACCAAAAAACCTTATTTTATCTCTTTGGTAAAGTAAAATGGTAAGTTATTTTCATTAAGGGATGTTTAATGTCCTTAAGACATTTGCCTTTTGCCTTATTCGACCCATTCAGGCCACTCACATTTTTAAACAGACTAAAAGCAAAAAATAAACCAACAAAACAAACAAATGAACAAACAAAACAACTAGAAAAAGGTGTGTTCCTTCAATTCTGTTTACTTTAGATTTCCCTTGGTATTTTGTTTACCTAATGGCAGTGAAGAGTTGTGGAAGAAGACATCTAGTTCCTGAGAATTCTGATGATATAATTATCACCTTTGTTCTACTTTTCCGAGCTTTCTTCTTTTTTCCTCCAATATTTCCTACATCAAACATCATAGTTCCCCTGTGGAGAGGCATGGCACAGTTCCACTAGGCCTAGGGAAATCAACAGGTCAAGCTGGTGTTTTCTAACATAGGAGATTTCATTCGAATCTCAGCTGTGATACACTGAAGGTCACGGACACACAATTAGCCAAACAGACGTAAATGAGGTTTCTCAATCAGGAGTCTGGAATTCCACTGACTGACCTGGCTGTATGGCAGTCTCATAGGAGGAAAATCCAACAGAACCAGCTCTGATGAAATGCTTCTTGCCCGGCATGTGGATGCTCATGTGAATCACCAAGAAGGGTAATAAGGCGACCTTACTAATCTAAATGAGCATGCAGCCCTCCTGCTGGAGCAATGGCTGGCCTGCTATGACTACTTGGAGTTCCCTGAGTCCCCCATTCGTGGCTGAACACAGGAATTCTGTGATTTATGTTACAGAGCAATGTCTCTAGGCAGAAAGTGCAGCCAGTAATTACTCGCTAAGGGGGACTGGGAAAATACAAAGGCTTTCTCTGGGTTGTTCTCTGTGTCTCTTCTCTTCCCTTCTCTTTCATCCTTTCCCTCCCCTCTGCTTTCATTAACTCTTCTCCTTTCCCATCTGCACCACTCTCTTGGCAAAGCTTTCTGGCAATATACTTCTATACTAGGAGAGTTTGAAGGTAACAAAATAAAAGTTGATTGTGAATTCTTCACTTTTCTTTCTGCTCAAAGCATAAAATTAGTAAAAAACATAAATACAACAAATGTTCTATAAAAGAGGTAATTCAGATACTCAGTGACATTTTAATGACTAAGAAAACTGAAGCATTAATGAATAGGTTGTTTCAATATCTGAGAAATGGGGGTCTCTAAAACATATGGTTTTCTTTTAAACTCATTCATTCATTTCACAAAATTTTAATGCCTTTAGTATCCAAGCCTCTAGACTATCTATAAGTGATACAGAAATAAAAATTAAACATCACAATGAAAAAATAATTTCAACCGTATAGCATTTTATATTCTAGTAGAAAGAAATACAGTTATCCACCGTTATCCATGGTTTCACTTTCTGCAGTTTTAGTTACTTGTGGTCAACTACAGTTTTAGAATATTAAGAATACTAAATAGCCCTGTCTGGTTAGCTCAGAGTATTGGCCTGGCATGTGGATGTCCTGGGTTTGATTCCTAGGCAGGGCACACAGGAGAGATACCCATTTGCTTTTCCACCCCTCCCCTCTTGCTTCTCTCTCTCTCTCTTTCCCTCCTGCAGCCATGGCTCAACTGGAGTGGGTTGGCCCCAGGTTCTGAGGATGGCTCCATGGCTTAGACCTCAGGCACTAAGAAGAGCTCAGTTGTTGAGCAATGGGATAGTGTCCCAGATGAGCAGAGCATCTCCCCCTACTGGGCTTGCTGGGTAGGTCCTGGTCAAGGCACATGTGGGAATCTGTCTCTCTCTCTCCCTTCCTCTCACTGAATAAATAAAATAAAATATAAAATAAAATAATTAAATAGAAAATTTCAAAAATGTATTAGTTTTAAATTGTGTGACATTCTGGGTACAGAGGTAGATTTAACGATGGGTGCACCAGGCACATGTCCTGAGCCCAGACTTCTGAAGGGCCCCTCAGAACCCCAACTTTACACTTTTTTCTAATGTAAGGAGCCCAATATTTTCTTCTGCACCTGAGACCTCAACAAACCTTAATCTGCCTCTGTCTGGGCAGTATGATAAAATCTTATGTCATTCCATTCCATCCCACCCAGATGTGAATCATCCCTCTCTCCAGCATATCTACTGTATAGTTACCTGCTTATTGATTACTTAGTAGCCATTTTCATTATTAGCTCAATTGTTGCCATATCACAGTGCTTGTCTTCAAGTAACCCTTATTTTACTTAATAATGACCCCAATGTGCAAAAGTAGTGATGCTAGCAATTCGAATATGCCAAAGAAAAGCCATAAATTGTTTGAATGTATAGAAAAATAATAATATATATAGGGTTGGGTAAAATCAGCAGTATAAAGCATTCACTAGGGATCGTGGAGCTTATTCCCTACCAATAATGGGGAACTACTGTATACAGAATACATGAGGATATTCAGTCTCAAGTTGTAGGAAAAATGAAGTTGTAGAAAATCGAGTCAGGGACTAGGAGAGGCCCTAAATAAACACTTAGCATACCTTATCATATTTCATCTATTAACACATTATAGTCTCCAAAACCCTTTTTAATATTATTATTTGTACTTTACAAATGAGAAACTCTCCTGTATTAAGTACCTAGCTAGCAATTAGCAGAGTCAGGGTTTTTATACAGGTCTCTTTGCTCCAAAGCCCATGCTCTTTTCTAGCATGTCACATTGAAAAGAGAACTGTGCATAAGTCACTTAAGAGAATATGAATTAAAATGAAAATGACATAATTAACTATGATAAACTACTTAGGTCCTTTTTCCTAAGGGCTGAGGGAACAGCTTGCCATGGTCAGGCCTTAATTATCCTCCTTGCTTCGACATGGTGCTTGTGAGATGCAGCCCAGTCTGTGGGGTGACAGGCAGAGTTGTCGGGGGTGGTCAGTGCATCATTATTTCCTCATCTTCTTCAGGTCTGGGCTCAAGTATCCGCCTAGCAGCTCAAATATCACCAAGAGACCACAGTACTGAAAACCGCTAACACCCTCCCAGCCCACACCTCCCACACCCTTATCATCTTGCCTTCTTTTTCTCTGTAGCATTCTCACCATTAGACATACTGTCTGGTTTTCTTGCTTTCCATTTGATTAGCTGCCTCCTTTTCTGGAATCTAAGTTCCATGAGAGAAGAATTTTGGGGTGTGTGTGTGTGTGTTTAAATCATTTATATTCACTATTCTATATCCAGCATCTAGAAGGCACGTAGAAGATGTTAAAGACTGAAGATATTAATTAATATTAATTTTTAGGCAACATGTATAGCAGAATGAGTTCAAGGATGTTATCCCTCCTACTTTCATGACTTATTTTATTTGTTCTCTATAAATGATATGACTCTGTGAAATAAGAACACTGGCCCAAACTGATGTGATTAGTTCCTTAGAAGAAAATGGCCTGAAAATTGTGGTGAAATGTACTTTCAGTTTGTCTTGTTAGAAAATTTTGTAAGAAAAATACATTCATGAACTACTTATAAAATTACAAAGAAAATAAGTAAAAATATGACAAAAAATAAAATCAGCTTCATTACTGTTATACCCATTTTCCCTATTAAGATTTGCATAAAAACATCCAACATCTTTTGCATATGAATGCAACTTAATGAACTAATGAATAAAAGATTATTCAGTCAATAACAAGAGTAGTATGCAAACCACAGAGCTATGAGAATTAAAAATATAAGAGCAAGAAATGTTGAGATAAGAAATTTTTTGAGATATAACACATTATTAATATGTTTATAGTCCTTCCCCAAAACTCAAATAACAGACAGTCTCATTTATTTTCTCATGGCCAAGACATAGGGAAATCCTTGTGTTACTACTTTTCTTTATCACAGAGCACTAAAATAATAAGTAATAGTGACAATACAAATAGCTGACTCTTATTAAGTGCATACAATACATGAGGCAAATCATATATACATATATATGCAGATATATTTATATTTGTGTGTATCTACATCTACCTATTCATCCATCTATCTGATTTCCTTTTATTTGTTTTTTTGTTTTGTTTTTTTTTTTGTTTTTTGTTTTTTGTGACAGAGACAGAGAGAAGGACAGATAGGGACAGACAGGAAGGGAGAGAGATGAGAAGGATCAATTCTTCATTGTGGCACCTTAGTTGTTCATTGATTGCTTTTTCACATGTGCCTTGACTGAGGGGCTACAGCAGACTGAGTAACCCCTTGTTCAAGCCAGTAATGGTGGGGTTTCAAACCTGGGTCCTCCTCATCCCAGTCCGACTCTTTATCCACTGTGCCACCGCCTGGTCTGGCCATCTATCTGATTTCTACATAACTTGATATTTCTTCGATCTGATGTTTGTATATTTTACTAATTTTGGATAATTCTTCACCATTATTTCCAACATTTCTTCAACCTTATTTTTCTTTTCATTGTGCGATTTTAGCATCTCATGGCCTTACACAGATCTAAGATACTTTGCTCCTATTTTTCAATTCTTGATTTGCTGTGCTTGTTCGTTTTGGATACTTCCTATGGTCTTTCCTATTGTTAACTTGTTCTTTTCTCTTTTGTTATCCAGTCTGCTGATAAATCATCCAATCAATTCTTTATCCTGATGTGTTTATTTTTTTATATCTAATATTTCTCTTTGGGTTTTTTTTTTTAAATAGGTTTCATTTCTCTGTTGAAATATTTTTACCTCTTCAGGTATGTTTTCCCACTAAATCTTTTTACATATTTAGTTTTGTAATAAAGTCTTTGTTATTTCCATTATTTGGGTCATTTCTGGGTTTATTTCTATTCACTATATTATCTCTTAATAAAAAAATTCTATTTTCTTTCTTCTATTAACCCATAATACTTTATCACATGACAAAAACTGTACATAAAAGAATAAGGAGTGAGATAAATAATGTATTAGCAATTAGGCAATGACCCATCTCTTTTACTTCTGGGCTGTTAAAGTCAAGGACTGAATCTGTATAGTTTACAGTTGACCTGAATCTGGGCTTTGCTTTAGTTACCTTCAGTACATCCCTGAGGATCCATTCTCCCAATGCTAGACTTGCATGCCTTGGTCTTAACATAAAACCTAACTAAAGCCTGACCTGTGGTGGCACAGTGGATAAAGCGTCGACCTGGAAATGCTGAGGTCACCGGTTCGAAACCCTGGGCTTGCCTGGTCAAGGCATATATGGGAGTTGATGCTTCCTGCTCCTCTCCTCCTTCTCTCTCTCCTCTCTCTCTCTCCTTTCTAAAATGAATAAATTAAAAAAATTAAAAAAAACTAAAGTTTTAAAAAAATTAATTATAAAAAAAAACCTAACTAAAGAGGGCTTTTCCTAGTTCTTTTCCTTATGATTAGGCAGAACTTGTATTCCTTTTCCTAAAGTGGAGGGATGGACCTCAGCTCTTTTGTTACTCCCTTGTAGATGGACAGTGATATACAGGAGTGGGCAAAAGTTGGTTGACAGTTGTAATGCAAATAAATGCAATAATAAATAATAGTACAAGAATAAACTGTTTTGTGTACAAATAACTGTCAGCCTACTTTTACCCACCCTTGTATAGTCAGTGTGAAGCCCAAAGGGCAGAAGGTTTTTTGTTTGTTTGCCTTCTTGCTCAGACATATACTGACCTTGTGCAAGTGCCCCTGAATCTTTCGCTGCTGCATCTCCCTCAGGGGTGGACTATACCTGCCTGATGTTGCTATGAAGGCTTAAATGCCTCCTTCAACAACTCAAGAACCTTAGGTTGCTTTAACTGACATCTCATTTTTTTATCTTCTTGATATCATTGCATTTATTAATAGTCTCTCCTTATTTTTAATTTGCAAATTAGCCATCATTTTAAATTCTATACCTATTTATAATTACCAGATCACTTGTTAATATCTTTGCTCCTTATTTCTTCTGGTACTTTGCTCCTTCCTCTTAGGTTTACCTTTTCTCTCACTGGAAACACTCTTACCCACAAGGAGATAAATCACGGAGATCTGTGAATGCTGAATCTTTCAGTCTTTCCTGGTTTGAAAATATTTTTATTTTGATCTCCTGCTTGAATATTTCTATCTGAGTTCATTTCTACATAGCGAACAGTTATCTTCCCTCACCCTTTATAACAATAATACCATTATTTCTGAAAATTACTGTTATTGTTGCTAAAGGATTGTCTTCAGTCAGACTGGCTGTTTTTCTTTTGTAGGCAACCTGCTTTAACCATGGATGTTTTGAGATATTTTTTTCCCTTTGTCTTCCATGTGTTCCAGTTCTGTCATACTTGTCTGGTTTTTTAAAATATTTTTAATATTGGTATTTTTAACGAAGTATGATTACTTAATTTAAAATTTGGTTTAAGTCATAAAAAAATTTTCAAACCTAATTAAATTAATACAGCTTTTCAATTCTTTTTATTCACTCCAGAAACTTCTATCTATTAGATGTATTTTGCAATTTATTCAATCTTTCATGTCTCATAACATTTTGTTTTTAAAGTGTTCTATGGTTTACTAACTTGGGATTTATTCTGGGTAATTTACTTTGAACTATCTTTCACTTCTTTAACCTTCTTTCTGCTGTGTCTAACCTACAACTTAACTCTTTCATACAAGTATTCTAATTTTTTTTATTTCAAATTTTTATTTTTTTCCTTTTTACTGAATTTATTGGGGGGAGGGTGACATTGGTTAACAAATTTATACAGGTTTCAGGTGTACAATTCCACAACATATCTGTAAACTGTCTTGTGTGTTCACCACACCCAGTCAAGTCTTCTTCCATCACCATTTATCCCCTATACTCTCCTCTAACTCCCCTATTCCCAGTCTTTACAATAATCAATAAACCGTTGTCCTAGCCATGAATATTTTCTCTTTCTCTTTTTCGCTTAATCCCTCCCTCCCCTCCCCCAGCCTTGATAGCCACCTGCCTGCTTTCTCTCTATTAGTCTATTTTGCTTGTTTATTAGATTCCACAGATGAGTGAACTCATATGGTACTTGTCTTTCTCTGACTGGTTTATTTCACTTAGTATAATGCTCCCCACATCTATCTATACTGTCACAAAAGTAAGATTTTCTTCTTTTTTATGACTGAGTAATATTCCATTTTGTAAATGAACCACATCTTGCTTCATCCATTCATCTACTGATGGACACTTGGGCTGCTTCCAAATCTTGGCTATTGTAAATAATGCTGTAATGAACATAGGAGAGCATACATTTTTTTGAATTAGTATTTTGGAATTCTTCAGACAAATTCCCAGAAGTGAAATTGTTGAGTCAGAAGGTAGTTACATTCTTTTACTTTTTTTGAGGTAACTTCATACTTCTTTGCACAATGCATGTACCAATCTTCATTCCCACCAACAGTATATGAAGGTTGCCATTTCTCCTCATTCTCACCGACACTTGTTGTTTGTTATTGACAGCAGCCATTCCCACATGTGTGCGGTGATATCTCATTGTGGTTTTTAAATTTGCACTTCTCTGACGATTAGTGACATTAAGCATCTTTTTATATGTCCATTGGCCATCTGATGTCCTCTTTTGAGAAGTGTCTTTCATGTCTTTTGCTTGTTTTTAAGTTAAATTTTCTTATGTTGAGTTTTATAAGTTCTTTATAATTTTCAGATATTAACCCCTTATCAGATGCATCCTTAGTGAATATGTTCTCCCATTCAGTGCATTTTCTTTTCATATTGTTGATGGTTTCCTTTGCTGTGCAAAAGCTTTTTTAGTTTGAGGTAGATAAATAGAACAGAATATAGAGCTCAGAAACAAACCCACACCATTATAGTCTATTAATATTTGCAAAGGAGGCTAGAACATATAATGGGGGTAAAGATAGTCTATTCAATAAATAGTGTTGGGGAAATTGAACAGACACATGCAAAAATATCAAAGTAGACCAATTTTATTACATATATAAGAATAAAGTCAAAATGAATTAAAGATTTAAATGCTATACTCAAAACCATGAAAATCTAAGAAGAAAGCATAGCAGCAAAATCCTGAACATTTCTTATAGAAATATTTTATTAAACATATCACCTTGGGCAAGAAAAACAAAATAAAAAATAAACCATGGAACTATATGAAAGTGAAAGTTGTTTTATAATGTATCTGTTTTTTTCTCATGATTTGCTGTTATTGCTTAATAGATAACTTGTTTGAAAATTTAAGCATACTAATTTTAAAGTGCTTTTTAGATTGTCCTATAATCAGCACTGTCTCATGTAATCTTCCTATATATTGAATTTCTACATTATATTTAATAGCATCAAATTTTTCTCTTGATCTTGCACATTTTAAATCTGTGAATTAATAACGAATGGAAATTATCACTTGAATTATGCAGCCCTAGGTTGAAGATGTATCCCTATGGGATAGTCTCATTATTGTTTTTTGCTAGATATACAATATATGGTAATCATTGGTTTTAAATGTATTTTTGTATGTATACTTGAATAAACAATGTTTCTAATGTGATAATCCTAAACCCAATATCTACTTATTTTTTATTATTTATGGAAAGTAAGAATTTTGTAGGTATTAGTATATTTCTCATCCCAGAACTGGTATTTTTCAGATTGGTTCTATTCTAGGCCCTTTTATAGGGAGGTGGGATTACTCCAGACCCAGGTCTCATAGTGAAAGCTCTTTCTGGTTTTAAGTGCAGCAACCAGTTCCAGCAACGCCACTCTGCATAGGGTCTGTCATGTTAGTTTCAATTTCCACTTTTATATTAAAGTGTTGGCATATAACATAACCAGCTCTGCTACTACTGATGGCTTCTACTTTTAACTTTTATTTATCACAGTGTGTTTTCCCTAAATTTTTGGCATTTATAGTTATGGCTCTCAAACATATCTGTTTCTGATGAATGGAGTGGATTAACTTGAAAAACTCCATCTTAGACAATATCGTTTACTTTGTGTAATTGGTAGAAAAGAATTGCCAAGAAGCAAACACATCCCTATCATTTTTCTGTTTAGCCTAAGAAGAGAGACTGAGAGGTGAGGGGGTATAACATTAGGAATAGTTTTATAGTTCAATATAGTTCGTAGTCACTGTTCTTATTCTCTTGTTTAGTTAAATAGAAACGCTAGAAGATCACAACTAATACTTTATGATTTTTAAAATACAGAGATCATACAATAGGATTTATTCTATTATGATACATGGATATAATTTGTTTATATGTGTGTTGGAGTTTATACAGACATATCTGGTGTGTTTATGTTAACAAAACTACTTTTATTTCTAAGTAAATAAAAGTATAACATAGTTACCTATAAACATTTTAAAAATTACATTCTTAGTTCAATAATGTAATTGTTGTTCTAATTATTTTGAAAAATTATTTTTGAAATTCACTCCTAAGATGTTGATACCTTGATACTAAGGTAACAAATATTTATTCACCAAGACTGAATCCTAATATTAATAATTAAAGTGTGTAATTGAGCTAGGTAATATAGTACTATGTTCAGTAAAAATAAATAAATAAATAAATAATAAATAAAACATTCAAAAAGTAGTAAAAATTATTTTCCCATTGTTTATAAACATATTAGTAAATAAAGAATTTTCTAAAAGAAAAACAACACTACAGTATTCAAAGATACGTATACCATTGTAATAGAATGTACTATTTTAAATTATAAAATTTATTTAAATTTCTAAGAAATTCCTATTGTTTATAAATTAATTGTTATTTATTATTACTCCTTATGTCTGTAAATGTATGTTGTTGTATGTGTGTGTGTATGTGAGTGTACACATAACTACCTTAGATTCAGAGTAAGTTTATCTAATTTAATCTAAACATCAAATCTGCGTATCTGCTAATGGTGTCCTCGTCTTTGGATTTGACAAATCTCATTAAGCATTTTACAACTGAAATTGCTGCACAGTTTCTAGTACTGGAAACTATTTCTGGACTGCACACAGTACAAGCTTTGTGATTCTTTACCAATTATGCTGTTGGAACACATTGAGAAAGCAAAACACACAAGACCCAGCCTAAGCCACTTTTTTTTAAAGTGAGAAAATGAGATTATTCTCTCTGTTGTCAAAGGCAATTCAATTCATATCATGTTTCCAAAGAACTGACTCATCAATCCCGTGGGAAAAATAAAGAGAATAATTGTGTATCCTGCTCTATGAAAGCCCACATTACATTTAAAACATGAATGTAATATCAAAGATCAGTTAGGAAATAAAAATGTTTTAAATAGTGTCACTTTATAAAAAAAATCAATGAAGATAATTTTGATATAGACCTTCATTAGGTGTCTAATGCAAAAAAATTAATAATTTTTTCTTCAGAAGGTATGGCATCTTATCAAAACTATGCTGCTCACAAAAATTATGGGATATTTTATTGCTTCATATTTATTTTGAAATATCTCCTAATTTTATGTTTATTCTAAACCCCTTTCACTCCAAACATCTGATTTTTCCCTCATACTTTGAGACATCCTACAATCTATTATTATTTGCTTTGCTCTATGTTGTATCTCTGGCCAAATTTTAGGTAAACACTACAAATAAATGCTGATATAGGCTACTAAATCAATAAATTATAGTCATATTTTTCTTTTTTTTTTTTCTAGAGTTTGGTCTCAGGACAGGATTCTTTTCCTTTTTCTCTCTCTTCTTATCCAAGTGAGAGGAGGAGAGATAGAGAGACAGAGTCCGTCATGTGCCCTGACCTGATTCACCTGGCACCCCCCATCTGGAGCCATGCTTGAGACAGAGCTACTTTTAGCACCTGAGGCAGAGGTGCATCCGGGGGCCAATGTGTTTAAACCAATTAAGTGATGGCTGTGGGAGAGGAAGAGAGAGAGAGAAGGGGGAAGAGGAGGGGTAAAGAAGCAGATGGTCACTTCTCCTGTGTGCCCTGACTAGGAATCATACCTGGGACATCCACATGCTGGGCAGACGCTCTACCACTCAGCAAACTGGCCAGGGACAGAAGAACAGGGTTCTAATGAAAAATCAGTAATTTGGTAAAGCAAATACCATTAATAATTAGTAGAAAGATAACCTTCTTTTCTTCAATGTTATAACCATTTGGCAATTCCTGTACAAAATAAACATAACACTTTCAGAAACACAGAAAATAAAATGAATTTGTACCTTTTTATCCCCTGTGGAAATTCAGGCTGATAAGTTATTTAAATATTTTTCTTAATGTGAAAAAACAGCAAATAATAGCCCAGTTGTAGCTAACATGTTTTTATAGGAGATAAAAAAATTTAAAAATAACAATAATTTTGCTTAATATTAAGTGAGTACCTACTATTTGTCAGGTAATATAGTAAAGACTATATTTTCTTCTAATGTCCACATGTGTACACACACAAAAAAATGATAATGTTGTTACTTTTATAGTCTCTTTTTACAAAATAAGCACTCAAAATCACAAAAGATAATATAATATGCATTGAATCATACAGCTAGTAAATAAGTGAGACAGGAATATAATTCATGTATTGTTACCTTAAAACATATGCTCTTAATACACTATGTACTAAGTCTTTATGGCTAAGTTTGGAATTTTTGCTGGTCCTTAGTCCAATATGCTAAATGTCAAGTTCAATATAATAAAAATAATAATATAAAAGAAAATATTTAACAAATTTTCCCATGTATAAACTCGATATTTTAGATAAACATTTACTTGATATATAAGAACAACATTCAGTGGCATCCCTTTTTTCAGACATTACTTAAAAGATAACATTTCTCCCCCCTTAAAGAAAAATGTCTCCTATAGACAGGTAAATAGCATATACTTTAAAGTTTGTGATTGAACTTGCAAAGGACTCTGAACAGCTGTTCACTCAGACTATATAACTCTTACGCTGAAAGTGGGTTCAAATTATACCCAAACCAATCCAAATAAGAAGAGAATTAATAAAGATTAAAAATAATGAGGTTTATATAGCATTTATGACATCTATTATTTCATGAGATAGTAAGACCTCAAAGAAGGTTATATCTTCAGGGTTGTTATTTTTTCCCCAGAATTACACGTTCAGTTTTGTTTTCTATATTTGGTCAATATTGTGATAATTGTTACTTGCTGTAGTTATCTAAGCAGTTAAAATGTAGTTTCAATGACCCGTCCTATACTGGTATGTGATACTGGGAACAAATACAGACTAGCCATGTGGATCAATTTTAGCACTGTTAGCATAAACTACATATTTTTTTTATCATAGTCAAGTTATTCATCCACTCCAGTCCTTGAATGAAACTGTAATATTTAACCCCACACATTTCACAGGTATGCAAGAACCCAGCAAGTATTTTATCTAAGCTACATCTCCAGATGGCTCTCTCCCTGCCAACTCAAATTAAATGCTCCCAAGAGAACTATTCACCATCTTTTCTTTATATCCATTCTATGTGCTCAAGGAAGCAGCATGTTTAAAAAGTAAGCAAATATACAAATAAATAAAAGTCACTTTTGGAATCAAACAGACCTGAGTTTGAATTATGATATTACTATACTATATATAAGTATATGAAATTGGGTGAGTTATTTAATTTTTTCTGTTTCCATTATCTCGTCCATAAGAGGGCTGAAAATATTCACTCAATAGGATTTGAAATAAGTTCTTAGCTAGTGAATTAGAGTGTCCAGTAAATATAGTGGGTTGTTCAAAATGAGAGCTATTGAAGTACCACAACATTCCATGACACTCCAGTGGAAATAGGCTTTGAAGGAAACTTAAGTTCATTTAAAACTCTTTATTGCTTTCTGATAAAAGTTAAATATTTCTGTCAGATAGTTACAATTTACTTAATTAAAAAATTATCCCATCTTGCTCATTAGAATTATATTCTAGCCTGACCAGATGGTGGCACAGTGGATAGAGTGTTGGTCTGGGATGTGAAGGACCCATGTTCGAAACCCCGAGGTCACCAGCTTGAGCTCAAGGTTGCTGGCTTGAGCAAGGGGGTCACTTGGTCTGCTGTAGTCTTTTGGTCAAGGGACATATGAGAAAGCAATCAATGAACAACTAAGGAGACGCAATAAAGAATTGATCATTCTCATCTCTCTTCCTGTCTGTCTGTCCCTATCTATCCCTCTCTCTGACTCTCTCTCTGTCTCTGTCAAAAAAAAAAAGAATTGTATTCTAGATACCCTCTCTCTGATATACTACTTTTTTCAAGAAATTACCTTCAAAACATCCTACTTCAGTTTATCCTTTCTAATACTGAAGTACCCACATCATGTGTACTATATTAACGCCTTTTGAGTTTAAAAAACTTTCTCATTTTTAATTGCAAAGCGAAACATATATTTCTCTTAAAAGTATTTTTATGACTTTTAGAAACTTCCAATTTCTCATGGAGTAAAGACAAAGATTTCCATCAACCATCTCTAAAAAAATTTATATGATATTCCTACCCTAATTATCTCCTCTTAATCATCTATCACTCTCCAGCTTCTAAGATCATTCATTTCCACAGAGTCACTGTCTATTTGAACCACTTCTATTTCCTTCAAGCCTCTATGTTTTTCCCTCCAAAGCCCTCCCCTCATTGTTTTCATACTTAACAAATATTCTACTTCTGATCTTTCAAAAACCTGTGAAAATCCCACCTGTTCCAACCCTGTGAGATTACTATTTAAAAAGAGAAGCCTTAGATGAGTTCATATTTCTGCCTTAGCAGAGCAATTTTACCGGCTTAAGGCCTCTCCAACTTAGAGAAAGCATCAGTGACTCCTTTTAGTGTCCAAATCTCACAAATCACTCTTTGGGCTTCAATTTGACCAAATATATTCCTTTAATGTCTTCCTTTCTATCTATGTATGAGGGGTGATTTTAAAAATACCTAGAGACCATTATATGCTCTCTAGGAG
Source organism: Saccopteryx leptura (assembly GCF_036850995.1). Classification (NCBI taxonomy): domain Eukaryota; kingdom Metazoa; phylum Chordata; class Mammalia; order Chiroptera; family Emballonuridae; genus Saccopteryx; species Saccopteryx leptura. The sequence continues at coordinate 45,190,946 of NC_089510.1, forward strand.
GCATACAATGTGTCTGCCTCAAATGGTGTCACATGCAAAGACATACTTCAAAAATATTACTAAAGCTGATAAAGAGGAAGATGAACAAAAACGTGCTATTACTGGCTAGCCTGCATAACACAAAACCCTAAAATTCTAATTTTACCCAAACCAATTATACCATCCCATGCCCAGAGGCACTCAAGCATCAAAACTGCACAGCTTACACACACTGTGAAATTCAGACCTCATACTATAGCCGAGGTATATAAATATGCAAATCATAGATGTATGCCGATACAGCCTTCCAATAGAGAACGCCAGCTGTCACAGGCAGCACAATCACTCCAAGGACTTGGCATTGGCGAATTGGTAAATACCCCCTGGTTACTGCTGCCCCATCAATCATGGGCCATTTGGCCCGACTGCATTCTTGAACAGGTTTTCTCCCTCTTTTAACTCAGTTATAGAACTTTTTTTTTGGGGGGGGGGAATGAAATAATTTGGTATAAATTTTTATCCGAGTTGTATATAAGGAGTTTATTCTTCTCTACACATTTACTTTTCTGAATCTTGCCATTTGAAAATGCCTGCATTCCTGTCCATCCCCTACTTAACAAAATAAAAATATCATGCAAATATTTTGTTTTTCTTTAATAAAGAACTATTAGGAAAGGTTTTGCTGGGATATAGGTGATGGGCAACATGCAGAGTTTTATGACTGGCTCATTTTTCCCTCTCAAAGACTACAGGAGAATATTTGCCCAGATGATTCTAGCCCTCAAGTAATCACAAGTGATTACAAAATCAAGTGGAATGAGGAGGAGGATGAAAGGTAGAGTGAGTACTGACAGACCTATGATAACCCCAACACTATGGAAACTCAAGTTAAAAGGGAAAAATGAATAAGAAATTTACTTCTCAACAAACAACAAAGAATAGTTTATCAGCATAGAGGCATTCTTAGAGAAGTAAGTATGTCATTGATTTTAAATACCAGTATTATCCAGCAGAGAGCAGATCAATGAAAGTTGCATAGGTTTTCAGAAGCTTCATGATATTAAAGGACAATTTCATTTCCCCCTCCATAAACCATTTCATCCCAAAGAGTAATTTAAAATGTACCATAAATCATTATCTGTTCAGCAATCCATCAGCATTCAGGAAAGTTATATCTACCCCTCTTTTTCTATCTTGGAACCATCTAAAATGCTCTTATTTTTGTTATAAGCATTGTACAGTTTTTCTGACTGGATATTTGGTAGAAAATAATGTTTTATTTCAGCTTTAATATTTTCTCATTGTGGTAAATACTAGATGAGAAAACTGACACTTTTCTTTGGAAAATTTAAAGTAGTCAATAATTATTAGTTGGGTGATGTTCATTTCACTTTTATAAAAAAATTGATGAGATTTATGGCTATTTCAAAGACAGAGGGAATGAGGTACAGATAATTACAAAGATTTGCTCCTTCCGTGCAAAGGTGGAGTGATGAAGAATCACAATGAAAAAGACTAAGATTTTCATCAAGAGTCAACATTCTTTATATGACTCCATACTCCACTGTGAATCTGTATATTACTGTTAGAAAGCTAAAGTGATTAATCAATTGCCAAGGGTTTTCTGAACTTTCTATTTTCTGAAGTTCTGTGTGGTTTCAAAGAAAAACAGGGCACAGTCTGTGCATGTTGAAAGCTTTTACTAGTAAAGAAGAGAAGATGTGTATTCAAATAGACAGGTTATAAAGTGAAATTTGGTATGTGTTCAGAAAGAGATAAAATGCTGCCAGCTAGAAAGGAGAGAGCTTGTGTGTAGATGGTAAGATCAAATAAGCCATCAGAGAGAAACCACTCTATGTAGAGTATGAGGGGTGATTTTAAAAACCTTAATGGGATCTTGTTCCTTTCCTGCATACAACCTTCAACTGATTTCAGTCACATATGAAATACCTGCAAAAGTAAAGCAAAATAGGCCCTGGCTGGTTGGCTCAGTGGTAGATCATCAATCGATCTAGCATGTGGAATTCCTGGGTTTGATTCTCGGTCAGGGAACAAGAAATGATCATCTACTTTTCTACCTCTTCCCACCCATCTCTCTCTCTTCCCCTCCCACAGCCATGGCTCAAATGGAGCAAAGTTGGCCTCAGGCCTGAGGATGACTCCATGGCCTCACCTCAGACACTAAAAATAGCTCAGTTGCTGAGCAACAGAACAGTGACCCCAGACAGGCAGAGCATCACCTGGTAGGGGGCTTGCTTGGTAGATATTGGGTCAGGGAGCATGCAGAAGTCTGTCTCCGCCTCCCTGCCTCTAACTTTATTTTTAAAAAGTAAAGTAAAACAGAACCTTAACATCAGGGTTCTGTGTCCCTTTGCAGCACCTTCCTTCCCATCTCGATCCTTGCTCACCATGTTCCAGCTCACTGGCCATACACCCCACACTCCCTCATTTCACCTGAAATCCTCTTTCTCACACTCCATGCCTGGCTAACTCTACTTTTATAATTTTGGTGGAAGATTTTGATTATCCAGAATACAGAGTATGCACACATGAAGAAGTTAGTTTGGAACAAGATGTTAAAGAAAAATCACTGAACTAGACTATTCTGTAGCTGTTTTGAAATAAGAAATGGTAATATCAGAGCTATATTTCAAAAGTATCTACAAGTAATATTCAGGACAGTTTAGAACACAGGAATGTAGAAGCAAAGGATACAACTTTTCTTGACAAAATATGAGAAAGAAGTAACAAGGTCCTAAATTAGAGAATGTAAGAAAGCATTATTCATAAAAAAATATGTGACTAAATTGAAGAGATAGGTGGGGATAGAGAAGGCAGAAATAACCCAATTTTCAGGTACATCAACAATTGCACCGTTATCAGAAATATTTCAGAAATCAGAAGGAAGAGAAGGAGATGCTTTGGAGGAAAAGATTAGTTTTGACTGGAACACATTGAACATGGAAAGCCTGGTAGATAGAAACAAATGCTTACAAGGCATTTCTGGACAAGGATCTCACCCCCGCCCCCTGTAAAAAGCAAAACTGGAAATGGAGACTTGGAATCAAACTATGGTATATGAATGTTACATCAAAGATGAGGTCACCAGTGGATTAAATATCAAAAGGAAGAAGCAATGGCAGCTCGGAAACATACAGAAATAAGATCATACAACCAAAGAATTTCAAGTTGTCATAATCTGAGAGGCAAAACGAATACTAAGATAGGATATAATTTCAGAAAGTAAGAAACAAAGGGGCCCTGGCTGGGTAGCTCAGTTGGTTATCATCGTCTGGATATGCCAGGTTTGTGGCTTTGATCCCCAGGTCCGGGAATTTACAAGTATCAGCCGATGCACACATAAATAAGTGGAATAGCAAATCGATGTTTCTCTACCTCTTCTCTCTCAAATCAGTAAATAAATTTTACAAAAGTAAAGGATTGAAAGAGAAAAAGGAATTATTAGTAGTATGACTAAAAATAAGTAAGAGAGACTGGCATGAAAGGACTGGCCTTTTGAAAGGGACGGCTAGAGGAAGGTTGTAAACACAGAACAAGGAGAAGATTAGGAAAAGCTAGTTTAGGCAACTTAGTTGAAAACCAGCCAGTGGTGAAAGGAGAAATTTCCAGAAAGCATAAGGACTCAGCTGAGGTTAGCATGACTTTGTAGGATACTCAATAAACATTACAATATCCCATTTCGGAGCAACCTTTAGATGAGAGCAGAAAAAGAATTATCAAAGTTATTCATGGCTAGAGATTCGACAGGTCATACAAGATCAGATCAGATAGACTTAAATTTAGGGGGCTAGTAAGTAGGCCACTGAAATGTCAGACTATGGGCTCTAGTTTGGGTAGACAGGAAAGTGAATGAATCTGGTATGTGGTTATAGCAGCATCTAAGAAATAGAGAAAGAAGGCTTTTTTTGTTTTGTCTTGTAAGAAATACAGAAAGAAGTTTTTTTTGTGTGTGTCTTGTAAGAAATACAGAAAAAAAGGTTTTTTCTTTTGTTGTGTCTTGTTTTTGTTTTGAAATCAATATGAAACTTAGAAATTTTATTCAGGAAATTGTTTATTCTATAATTTTACTTGATTTGAGAGTTTGACAAGGTTCTATTTATAGAAAATCTTTGTCTGTTCTTCCGCCCCAAGGCCTTGTAGCGTGTGTGTGTGTGTGTGTGTGTGTAGCATTAGCTTATAATATTTTTTTAGAAAGAATATATCTTTGCAAGACATAAGAAATTAAAGCCTTTTTATTTTTATAATATATTATTTTACTAATTTGTTCTCATCATTAAAAAATGAAAAATAGAAAAACACAGGTCAGGGAATGGTTGAGGGTTGTAGAAGAAAAAATAAAATAAATGGAGGTAGATGGTACCATTTTTGCTCTCTAGAAATATTGCTGGGTTTGTCCTTACAATAATCATGAGTTTATTATTTTAATAATTTTAAAGCTATTCTCTAGTCATTAACACACACACACACAAATTCCATTTGTAAACTAAACTTTTTAAATTTTACCTACAGAATGACATTTACAAAACTATTATAGAAACTATTTTGGTCTACTTAATTTTATCTTTTTTTTTTCAAATGGACTGTATGAGTACATATGACTCGAGTGCATATTTATTATAGTTTACAAAACTGAGGTTATAGATTATACTGTTCTGTAAGCTGCCATTTCCCTTAGCCATATAGTGTGAATATTTTTATCATGCAATAAAACATTTTATAAAACATGATAGTTAATACATGCTTAGTTGTATAACTCATAGTTTTTAGTTAGAAGAAACAGAAAACACCTCTGGCTATCTTGTGTAGAAAAGGAATTTACTGCAACTCACATCCTTGGAAAACTTGCATAACCAGAATCCTACCAAAAATACCATCAGAGGGGCATGACTGCGGTGCATCTATGCATAAGATAACTGAGCTTTCACCACCAACAACGTGGCCCTGGATCCAGGCTGTAATAATTTTTAGAGACATACAAAAAAATTTGTATTTGGAAAATTTTATTTTACATTATTTGTGTTGCCATTTCAAGTATTATTTCTTTTCCACCACCACCAAACAGACAAAAAAAAATTATTTTATCCTTCGAAGTAAAATAGTATCAATTTCTGCATTCAGATTCACCACATTGCTTATCTAATTAACTCTTATTTGATTTTATATTTTTGAAGTGTTGTGAGTGGCCATGTTATAATATATTTTATATGTTTATCATAACCAAATATAAAAACTATTGATTTTTATCTATTTCTTCAGATAACTGGACAACTTATCAAACTGTTATTGGTGTTCATATTTTTCTCATTAATTTAAAAGAGTTAAGTTAGCAATCATTTCAGCTGTAAATATCAAGCTTATTTTCTCTTGACCAACTAAATATTTTTTATTTATTTTATGGAAAAAGTGTGATTATTCAATAGATGATTATGAATAATTAATTTTAAAAATAAATTTATACTTTTATTGAATAGCCACTCCTGAAAATTAATACCAGATCTCTAAGAGATTTAAAAGTAGAAAAATAAAATAATCTCCAGGATCATCCATAGCTGCATAGTATTCTATTGTGTATATGTATCCCAACTTTATAATCCATTCATCCACTGACAGACACTTGAGCTGTTTCCTCAAAAAAATTAAAAAATGGAACTGTCTTTTGACCTAGCTATCCCACTTTTAGGGGTATATTCTAAGAACACCAAATCACTGATTCAAAAGAAGATGTGCATCCTCATGTTTATTGCAGCATTGTTTACAATAGCCAAGATCTGGAAAGAGCCCAAGTGTCTGTCAGCGGACAAGTGTATTAAAAAACTGTGGTACATTTAACCCAATGGAATACTATGCAGCTGTGAAAAAGAAGAAAATCTTACCTTTTGCGATGGCATGGATGGACCTGGAGATTATTATGCTAAGTGAAATAAGCCCAGCAGAGAAAGAAAAATATCATATAATCTCACTTATATGTGGTATCTAATGAACAAGGTGAACTGAGGAATGGAATAGAGGCAGAGGTGGGGTCATAGGGACCACAGGGACAACTATCACAGGGAAGAGAAGTGAGGGGACAAGATCAGACAGGTAAAGGGATTAGTAAAATTCTGTATACATAACACATAGAACAGATAACAGGACAGCAAATCCTAGAGGTGAGGGGAGAAGGGAGTTAAGGTGGGGGAAGGGTGTAATGAAGGGCATGTGGTTCAGGGGTGAGGGTGTTATATTGATTGAGACACTTGAATCTATGTTAACACAATAAATTAAAATTAATAAAAAATGGCACACTGTGGGACTGGGGACCCCATGGTCTTTTGACCACTAATGGGCATAAACTTTCTTTTAACAGCCCTTCTAATAGTATTATCATCTGGAAGGAACAATAATAATAAAAAAGTAAATAAAGGAAGAGGTTAGGAGAACCATCAGCAAATATGTATCTCAACAGAGTAAGGTAGACTTTCTTAGCATAAAAACAAGTAAAAAAGCATAAAGAAAAATGAATTTGACTCTACATATATAAATTCATAAAATTGAGAAGTGACAAAGTGATTTAAAAACAAAATGTGTAACAAAATTTTAATGTCATTGGTATATGACTAGATTCTGACAGGTCAGAAGGCCTTAGTGAAACATCAGTGATACAAGCATTTTCACATAAACTCACTGTTACTGGTCCACCCAGGACCTAATAGAGTCTCTATGGTCCCAAATTTTTTGTATCAATGACTATTATAATTCTGAGTTTGAAGCAAGTGCAAGTTTCAAGGCCTTAATCTTATGTCCAAGCCTTAGTTTTAGGACAGTCTGAATTTATTTTAGCTTTGACACTAGTTGGTAATGTTTATATTCCAACAATCCTAAAAGAAGAGAAGTTCCTAGACACAGAGAAGAGGTTGAATGCTAGGCAACCAATCTAACATCCATTACAATATTATTTCTTCTTATGAAATTAGTTTGTCTCCCTCATTCCTTATTCCAAACATTTAGGGTGTTTTGCATAATTTTCTTTAAAAATAATTCTATCATGATCACTTTGTACAAAAAGTCTGTATTTACCTTTTGAAGAATTTTCTTTCTACACATTCATGAAACTGGAACTACTAGGTCAAATGAAACAAATATATTTTAAAACTTTCATAGACATTCCTATATTATCCTAGCAAAGTTTCCACTAATTTACATTCTCAACAGGGAGATATAAAAGTATTAGTTTTTCTATTGACTTTCCAATTCAGGCTAGCCACATTTTGTTAACACTTTCCCAGTATTTATTTAAAAAAAATTGTTGCTGTTTTACTTTACATTTTCTTTACTATTAGTGAAGTTTTAATAGTTCTCCATATGTTTACTATTTTCATGAGTCCTTTTGTAAACTGGCAATATGCCCCTTCAACAAATTTTCATCATATTGTCTATGTTGATTTTTTTCTCTCTTTATTGATCTTGCCCAAATACATTGACTAGAACATCTAGTATAATGTTAAGTAAGAAAAAAATGTTGGTATCCTTCCCTTATTCCTGTTTTGCTATATTGCTGTTATAATTGTCTAGGTTTTTTTTCATGTTAAGAAAGAGATTCTCTATATTTAGCTCACTATATTTATGAACAATTAAAAATTTTAAAAATAGAAGTTGGTTAAATTATGTCCTATGTGTTTTTATTAATTATTGGAATTTCTCATGATTTTTTTCTTTTAATGTTTTGATGTAATATGTAGTATTCATATATTTCTTTTAATGGATTATGCTTGAAGAAATCCTGTTTAATGATGCCATATTTAATACCTAACATAATTTTGGATTTTATTAACTAGTTTTTAAGTCTAACATCTACCTTAAGTATTATTATATCTGTTTTACTGTTTTGAAATAATTTCAGATTTATAAAAAATTTCAAGAATAATACAAAAAAAAATTGCATGTACATTTTACCCAGAGTCTCCATTCAAGTTTTGTCAATTGTACCAATAATGTAGACTCCAGAAAATAGTCCAATGTAAGATTACATATTACACCCAGGTACCAAGTCTTAGTCTCCTTCAATGTAGGGCAGTTCTGTCTCTCTTGACTTTCATGAACTTGACATTTAAAAAGATTAACAGGCCAGTCTTTCTATAGAATATCCTCCTATTTGGGTGTATCCAATGTCTTATGGTTAGAATCAGGTTTTGATAGAAATATCAGAGAAAGCATGCTGTACTCTATTCTTTGCATCTTATCATTTGGCACATGATACCAATATGTCTTATTACTTGTAGTGTTAACTTTGAATGGTGTCAGCTAGATTTATCTACTTTTTTTTCCTTTGGTACTTAATAAATAGTTTGTAGGAAGCTATTTTAAGATTATGTTAAAATCCTAGTCCTTATTTTACTTTTACCAGCTAGTTTTATAATCCATTGATGTTTCTTGCCTGAGTTAATTATTTCTTCAATGGTTACCAGATAATAATTTTCAAATTCTATCATTACTTTTACAGTGATTAGTTGACATTATTATAAAAAAGAATTACATTCTCATTTTTAATAAATCTTGCTTAAATTATACCAGTGTTATATTGCTTTAATGCATTTCAATACCCAACTTGTCCCAGAATTGGCCAGTGGAAGTCCCTTTCAAATTGGCTTCTGTGTAGTTTTGGAATACCTCATTTTTTTTTGAGGGCTTCCTTACTTTCTGACACAACAGATGCTCAACAATCATATGGTTTCTACCTTATCCAAGCCCTAGAATCATCTATTTCTTTGTCAGTCTTATTCTTTCTAGTGAAGAGTGATATTTTAAAATCAACATTGGATGCTAGACATGTTCATTGCTACTAGGATATAAATATTCTGAGTCCCTCTCAATGGGCAAGGGTAGGTAGTATAGATACATATTTACATTTATCTATCTATCTTCTATTAAAACTCACAAATAAACATTAATACAGTGGTACCTTGAGATACGAACAGACCAACATACAATTTTTTTTTTTTTAAGATACGAGCTGCTACTCAGTCTGTATTTTTGTTCGAGATCTGAGCAAAATTCAGAGATACGATTTATGATTTGGGAAGCTGCCGCTTGTTGGCGCGTTGGCGAATGGGTCTAGTATCTATCGGCAGTTTGATATACAAGTTGACTGACTTTCCAGCTTGGTTACAGAACAAATTAATTTTTGTATCTCAAGGTACCACTGTAACTCCAATTTCAATCCACTAGTGAACAACACAGGGTTCATTTAAGCTTCCTCTTTCCATATTTACAATTCTCTAACAGTAAGAAACTGGTTATCATTATCCTCAACACATTTACTAACTTTCTCAATTACCTTAAATGTAGCAATGTCCTAACCCTCCATGACTGTCTCCCCACTGAGGTACCCTTCCTTTATGAACCTTGTGTCTTATAGTGGTCACACCCCCTCAGAAACCCTCCTTGGGTAGCTCCTGGCACAGGTTGGGCTGCTTTTTCACTTCACTTCAGCTTGCCTAACAGCTTTTTTACTAAGAAAAAGGAAAGAGGCCTGAATGTGTTTTGTACACTTTGTCACTGAGGCAGACAGAGGACTGGATGAACTTTTTTTCTTTTTTTTTAATATTTTTAAAATTTAATTAATTGTGTTTACATAGATTCTAGGGTCACCCCGAATGCATCCCCTTTCCCCATGTTCCCCTCAACATCTCCCTTGCTCCCCTGCTGAAAGCACCCTCCCTCCTTCCCTTCAGGTTTATCCCATCCTATCATCCCCTTTCCCTCTGTCCTCCTTTCCTCTAGTCCCTTTGATCCCTCCTCTGCCTCAATTCCATTCCTTACTTCTCACTGTTCCTTGGATTCCTCAAATGAGAGAGGTCATATGCCATTTTTCTTTCTCTGCCTGGCTTATTTAACTCAACATAATAGTTTCCAGGTCCATCCAGGTTGTCACAAAAGGTAATATTTCCTTCTTTTTCATGGCCCTATAGTATTCCATTATATATATGTACCACAGCTTTTTAATCCACTCGTCCACTGACGGACACTTGGGTTGTTTCCAGATCTTCGCTTAAGGATAACCCATGTAAAAATCAATTCATAGACACAGACAACAGTGTTGTAGTTAACAGAGAGAAAGGGGTAGGAAGGCAGAAAAGGGTAAAGGGGGGTAAATGATGATGGAAGGAGATTTGACTTGGGGTGGTGAACACACAATACAATATACAGAAGATATATTATAGAATTATACACTTGAGCCTGACCGGTGGTGGCACAGTAGATAAATCATCAACCTGAAACACTGAGGTCACCAGTTCAAAACCCTGGGCTTGCCAGGTCAAGGCACACACGGGAAGGAACTACTACTACTTCCTGCTTCTCCCCACTCTTTCTCTCTTTTCTTTCTCTATCTCTCTCATCTCTCTAAAAATCAATAAAAAAAGAAATGTACACCTGAAACATATATCATTTTGTGAACCAGTGTCAGCCCAATAAACTCAATTAATAGTAATTAAAAATAATAAAAACATAAAGAAAACCAAATCATCTCACTGTCTAAAATAAACATTGCTTATTTAAAACAAAATGAAAACAATGAAAGTACCAACATATTGGAAAAAATATCAATATGTATGCCATATTTATTGAATTTTAAATATGTGTATTCAAAAGTTAACTTTAATATATATATTTTTTTTGTATTTTTCTGAAGCTGGAAACGGAGAGAGACAGTCAGATAGACTCCCGTATGCGCCCGACCAGGATCCACCCAGGACGCCCGCCAGGGGCGACACTCTGCCCACCGGGGGCGATGCTCTGCCCCTCCGGGGCATCGCTCCACCGCGACCAGAGCCACTCTAGCGCCTGGGGCAGAGGCCAAGGAGCCATCCCCAGCGCCCGGGCCATCTTTGCTCCAATGGAGCCTTGGCTGCGGGAGGGGAAGAGAGAGACAGAGAGGAAGGAAGGGGGGGTGGAGAAGCAAATGGACGCTTCTCCTATGTGCCCTGGCTGGGAATCGAACCCGGGTTCCCTGCATGCCAGGCCGATGCTCCACCGCTGAGCCAACCGGCCAGGGCCAACTTTAATATTTTTTTTGTTTTTTGTTTTTTTGTATTTTTCTGAAGCTGGAAACAGGGAGAGACAGTCAGACAGACTCCCGCATGCGCCTGACCGGGATCCACCCGGCACGCCCACCAGGGGCGAAGCTCTGCCCACCAGGGGGCGATGCTCTGCCCCTCCGGGGCGTCTCTCTGCCGCGACCAGAGCCACTCTAGCACCTGGGGCAGAGGCCAAGGAACCATCCCCAGTGCCCGGGCCATCTTTGCTCCAATGGAGCCTTGGCTGCGGGAGGGGAAGAGAGAGAGAGGAAGGAGGGGAGAGGGTGGAGAAGCAAATGGGCGCTTCTCCTATGTGCCCTGGCCGGGAATCGAACCCGGGTCCCCCGCACGCCAGGCCGATGCTCTACCACTGAGCCAACCGGCTAGGGCCCAACTTTAATATTTTTAAGGGTACACAGTTTTGGCCCTGGCTGGGTGGCTCAGTGGATGGAGCATTATTCTAGTGTGCCAAGGTCATAGGTTCAATCTCTGGTCAGGGTACATACAAGAAACAACCAATGAATGCACAAGTAAATGAAACAACTACTGTATTTCCCCATGTGTAAGATGCTCCCATGTATTAGATACACCTTAATTTTGGGGCCCAGAATTTGAAAAAAAAATGTATTACATAAAGTTATTGAACTCAAGTTTTATTCATCATAAAATTCATACAATTCCTCATCACTGTCAAAACTACCATCCATTAGCTTGGCCTCATCTGTGCCTGTTGATGAATCACCGTCTTCATATACTGTATTGCCTCGTCCTCAGTTCCATCTATGGCATTTGAAATGCCACACTTCTTAAATGAATCTACACCAATGTATAAGATGCACTCAATTTTTAGAACCCAAATTTTTCCAAAAAAGGGTGTGTCTTATATATGGGGAAATACAGTAAGTGAAATGAGTTGCTGCTTCACTCTCTTTCCTTTCCCCTTTCTCTCTCTCTTTCTCCCTTCCTCTCTTTCTCTCAAATCAATGGAAAAATTAAAAAAAAATAAGAGTGCACATTTTTGTTTTGTTTTCACTTTGTTTTTTGCAATGTATAGAAAATATAAATGCTACAGATCATTATGATGTATGGTGATTAACGGTACTATTTTACATTATTTGAAAGGGTAGTATGCAAATATAAGTAAAAATAACTTATGGTGCAGACTGGATGTAGCTAAACTACCTAGCAGATAAAAATTCAATATGGAATAAATTCCCCAATTAAAATCTTTATTGGTGTAATAAATCAAGATTTAAATATTACTGAACATTCATTGGTCTGTTTCTTCAAGTAGCTTTCTTCCTTTGAGTTTTTACAGAGACAACTTTTTTTTTGCCTCTCTTCTCTTATTTTATCTCATTTTCAAGATGGACAAATACATGTTAGAATAGGAAGTATGTAAATTTAAATAGTTGATTTATTTTAACTAAAAGATAGATTGCATATACATATGAAAAGCTTGGAGAGAGTAATTAATTGTGGATGGGTGAGATTGGTTTAGATAAAGTTTGAAATTCTTCTTACAGAGGTAACATCAAATTAAAACTGCATGAGGTAATGTTCCCAAATATTTTAGCCCCGATTTTTTACTTCTTCCCATTATATTAGCTGTCTGATTGCTGATGTGGATAGTGATGTCTTTAAAGTCTGAACCTGACCTATTAACAGCTAATCAAGGGGCTATTGTCTGAAAAATTAAGCTGAAGAGTAGAAAAATTAGTAGACTTCAGCATGTAAAACCCAAATGAGAATTCCAGTTAATCATTGAGATTCTCAATAATCAACAGAATTAAGCTTCAGATAAAAATCCAACTAAAGATTTCAAATACTTTATTAGAACCCTTCAAAACTGTAGAGCTCCAGGCTAACCTCAATTAGAATACAGTGACAAAACTTGTATGAAATTTTGTAGGCAATGTTAAGTTACTGGAAGAATAATAAATGCAACATGATGGTAATTTAGGAACAGAAGGAGAGAGATGTCAGGGAAGTGAAAACCAAGGAAGTAATAAAAGAAGTAAAGAGGAGAAATATTAAGAAAGAGAAAAAGGATACCGAGTAAGAGTACTGGATAATAGATTTGGTAAGACTTATGAATGTTTAATAGAACTGTAAAATGCTTCTAAAAATTTAAATCTTAGAAGCAATAAATTTTAGATGTGTATTCTTTAAAAAATTAAATTTGTTTTCTAATATTTGAGTTTTCAATTATTAACTTAAAAGGGAACCTGCCAACCTTACAATTGTAATTCATCATGGATATTCTTTAACTCAATATAAGATACAGGAATTATGGCTTTTTAAAGTGTGTGGATTGGAAAGAAACCACCAAATATGTTTGATTTCATGAGGAGGCCCAATTTATTTTTTCCCATAATTATATTCATATAATTAAGATAATTATGTGTTGAAATCCTTACAAGTTGAGAATCTTACAATCTATATATGTGATTTGAGTCATAGTGGTGAGAACATTTCTAAAATTCTTCTTTGTATTATAGTGAAATTTAAATATTAACTTAGAAATATATTTCTGTTTTTTAAAAAACTATTTCAAATTTTAGTATATCAAGATTAAGCATTTTCTAAAACAATGTTAACCAAATTAGAGTAGAATAAAAAGAGAGCAAAAGGCTCAACATGAAAATGACCACTTTTGTAGGGATACCAAACTCAAGAATAACATAATAAATACATTGAAAATATGATAAATGCTGTAAGGTATAGTGAATGAGATATTGAAATAAAAGTTCACATCTTTAAAATACAAAGAATTTCTTTTGTGTTTACATATATAGGGAAACTCTTAACATTATAGTTAAAAAACAAGTCATATTTTTATATTCATTATTTCCATTATTATGGGGAGCTCAAGAACATAAGACTAATCTCTGTTTCTGATGACTACACAGGTTTATTTTATTTTCTATTACAAAGCTTTATTTGGTACCTGCTCCTCAGAGCTTTGAATATAATGTAATACTATGTCACATAGGAAAAGGAGCAGGCAGGCAGCAGCAAATCCCTCTCATTGTTGCTTAGATTCCTACAACAGTTGTCTTGGTTTTTCATATACATCTGAATCACCTGCAGAGCAAAATGTATTTGCACATTTTGGCTGCATCCCAAGAGATTCTGACCTAATAGTTCTGGAAGTCATTCTGAGGAATCTGCATTTTGATAAGTATAATAAACCCAATGTGGACTTGTTACAGGTTATGCAAAAAGCAAATAAAAAGTAATATTGTCTTCAAAAAACTCCTAACAAACGAATGTCCTGGAATGGATGGTTTCACAGGTGAATTTTATCAAACATTCAAAGAAGAACACTTATTCTTCTCAAAATATTCCAAAAAATTCAAGAGGAGGGAAGACTCCCAAGATCATTTTACAAAGTTAGTATTATTCTAATTCTAAAACCAGATAACAATGACACAACAAAGAAAGAAAATTATAACCCAATATACTTGATGGACATAGAAGTTAAAATCTTCAATAAAATATATATTAGCAAACCATATCCAGCAATACATTAAAAAAATCATACACCATGATAAAGTAAAATTATTCTGGGGATACAACGTTGGTACATGACACACCACATAAACATAATACACCACATAAACAAAATGAAGGAAAATATCACATGATCATATCAATAGATGCAGAAAAAAACATTTGATAAAATTCAGCACTCATTTATGATAAAAACTCTCAGCAAAGTAGGACTAGAGGGAACATACCTCAATGTAATAAAGGCCATAGATGACAAACCTACAGCCAACTTTATACTCAACAGGCAAAACAGAGAAAGTGTTTTCATTAAGATAAGGAAAAAACAGCCTGACCAGGTGGTGGTGCAGTGCATAGAGCATCAGACTGAGACACAAAGGACCCAGGCTTGAACCCCAAGGTTGCCAGCTTGAGTGTGGCTTGAGCAAGGCTTACCAGCTTAAGCCTAAGGTCGCTGGCTTGAGCAAGGGATTGCTCGTTCTGCTGTAGCCCCCCTGGTTAAAGTACATATGAGAAAGCAATCAATGAACAACTGAGGTGCCACAATGAAGAACTGATGCTTCCCATATCTTTCCCTCCCTGTCTATCTGTCCCTCTCTTGTTTCTGTAACAAAACAAAAAAAAAAAAAAAACAAAAACAAACAAGACAGAGATGTCTGCTTTCACCACTCCTATTAAACACATTACTGGAAGTTCTAGCCACAACAATCAGACAATGAAAAATGAAAGGAATCCAAGTGGAAAAGAAAAAGTAAAATTCTCATTATTTTCAGATAACATAATACTAGATAGAAAGAACCCTAAATATTCCACCAAAAACTACTAGAACTGGTAAATGAATTCAGTAAAGCAGCAGAATACAAAATAAATACCCAGAAATCAGTTGCATTTTTATACACTAATAATGAACTCTCATAAAGGGAAACTAAAAGAACAATCCCATTTACAATTGCCTCAAAAAACAACAACAACCTAGGAATAAAATAACTGAGATGTAGAAGAATGATACTTGAAAAATTATAAAACACTGAAGAAAGAAACTGAAGAAGATTCAAATAAGTGGAAGCTTATACCATATTCATGGATATGAAGAATAATATCACTAAAATGTTTATACTTCCCAGAACAATCTATAGATTCAATATAATTCCTATCAAGATACTAATGGTGTATTTCACAGAAGTAGAACAAATATTTCAAAAATTTATATGGAAGTACAAAAGACCCCAAAAAGACAGGAATCTTGAGAGAAAAAAAGCACAAGTTGAAGGAATCATGCTACCTGATATCAAGCCAGGCAAACCCAGGGTTTTGAACAAGTGACCTCTAGAGTTCTAGGTTGATGCTTTATCCCACTGTGCCACCACAGGTCAGCCACTACAATTCTGAATATTGTTTGTAGCAGTCTTTTTTGTGATATATCTGCAGAGGCAATTGAAACTGTGAAAATAAATAAATAAACAAATGGAACTATATCATACTAAAAATTTTTGCACATTAAAGGAAATCATCAACAAAATAAAAAGCTAACCTACTGAATGGGAGGATTTATTTGCCAATACATCTGATAAGGGGTTAATATCCAAAATTTATAAAGAACTTTTACAACTCAACAACAAAAACAAACACTCTAATTTAAAAAATGGGCATAAAACCTGAACAGACACTTCTACAGAGACATACAGATGACCAAATAAACACTAATCATCAGAGAAATGCAGATTAAAACCACAATGAGATATTACCTCACACCTGTCAGAATGGCTATCATCGATTTATAAACAAACAGCAAGCAGACTGTTGGTGGGAATGCAGATTGGTGCAGCCACTATAGAAAGCAGTATGGAGATTCCTCAAAAAATTAAAAATGGAACTGATTTATGAACCAGAAATTCCATTTTTGGGACTATATCTGAAGAAACCTGAAACACTAATTTGAAAGAATATATACACCCCTCTGTTATTGCACCATTATTTACAACAGGCAAGATTTGGAAGCAGCCCAAATATCCATCAAAGGATGAGTGGATAAAAAACTTGTGATACATTTAAACAATGGAATGCACTTCGGCTGTAAAAAAATAAAAATAAAAAGTAAATCTTATCTTTGGGACATAATGGATGGACCTAGAGAGTAATATGTTAAGTGAGGTAAGCCAGCCAGAGAAAGACGAATACCATATATTTTAATTACATATAGAATCTAGTGAACGAAATAAAGTAACAAACAAAATAGAAACAAACTCATAGATACAGAGAACAGACTGACAGCTGTCAGAGAAGAGAGGGTTAGGGGCCGGGCTGGATGAAAAAGGTAAAAGGATTAAACGAAGGAAAATAAAACTTATAGGAACAGACAACAAACAGTATGTTGATCATAATAGAGAAAGGGGAATGGGGAAGGCAGAAGAGGGTAAAGGGGCGTAAATGGTGATGGAGGGAGACTTGGCTTGGGGTGGTGAACACACAATACAACATACAGATGATGTGTTATAGAACTGTACACCTGACACCTTTATAATTTTATTAAACAGTCACCCCAGTAAATTCAATAAAAGTAAAAAGAAAGAGAGAGAGAGAAACGTTGCTTTAACACAAGTACCTGCATCTATGGCATGATAAGAAAGACTAGGAAATTATAGGAGGGTAACCTATGGGGAAGGAATGGATATTATTAATGGGAATAATTTCAAAGTATTCTGTTTCTATTTCCTTTTTTTTTTTTTTTTTTGAAGTTAAAGGTGTAAGGCGATGTATCTTAATGTTTGATCTTGGAATCTGTAAAGGAGATGGTTTAGGAATGAAAATATATGTATGGCTTTAGAAGTGGATTTCAAAATTTATTATCTCAAATACATGTTTATATTTGAAAAGACTTGGTTTCTACTGATGTAACATTTAATACCACAGATCACAAGTGATCCCAAAGGTCATTATTGATTTGTATATTTGCTGATGTGGAAACGTTCACCTGTCTACCTCAAGAGGAAGGTGAGAAGAGGTGTCATGTAGCTAAGTGACTGAGTGTAGCAAACTAATCAGGGTAATTATTTCAAAACAGTTTATTTTGCATTTAATGACCTCCATAAACCAACAAAAACTTACTCTTTTGCGTGAAAAATAATCACCAAAATAAGAGAGAAAATGTTGGAGATGTTGAAAAGTCACTAACATGGTGAAAATGTATATAAAAGGAAAAAATAATGTTCCAGGGGAAATGGAATGCCAGGGAAATGTGAGAGAGTACAAACAATTAATAATTTATAAATGTTTTTTGAAGTAGAGAGCTGTTTTTATGTCTCAACCCTTTTTTTCTTTCAGCTTTGATACCTAAAACTTGACAACTTGGAAAGAGAGGAGAACATTTTCTTTCCAGAGGACTAGGCTAGGTAAGCAGAGTGGAAAGCCCTAAAATATTAGTATGAAAGGTCAAGTATTTCTCACCCTACCTGTTCTCTATCTCATACCTAACAAGATTCATTTTAGAAGTATTTGGAAGTATAGCGCTGACTGCAATCAAATTAAATTCTGTACAATTTCTTCCTCAGACATTTTTAAGGTACAACATTCTTTTTTAACTTTTCTATTGATTAATTTAGAGAAGAAGGGAGAGACAGAAACATCAATCTGTTCCTGTATGTGCCCTGACTGGGGATCGAACCAGCAAGCTTTGTTTAGCAGGATGATGCTCTTAACAAACTAAGCTATCCAGCCAGGTTATAAGGTACATACTTATTTTAAAGCATTGTTTCTCAATGTGTGATCCCTGCATCAGTAGTGTGGGCATCACCTGGGGAACTTGTTAGAAATGTAAATTCTCAAGCTCCACCCCAAAACTACTTAAACAGAAATTCTTGAGAAGGTCCCACCAATCTAAAAGTTAACATCTATCTGTTTGTTGCTGCATGTTCTCTTCAAAACTCCTTAATAAATGTAGCTAAGAACTTAAAAGTTATGCTGTCTAAAAAGTCTTTAGAATCCTAAACAAGTAAAGCACTGGGTGCTGAAAAAGGACAACTAAAGAAAATAGACTGGACTGACCCAAAATAAAAGCTGAGAGTAACAGCTGTTAGACACTGGACAGCACCCTCGAGGGCCATAGTGAGCCTATTGAGGGATACGGTAGCAGCAGCAGTAAAAGATCATAGTGGTCATTCTCATTGTCATCATCATCATCATCATCATCACCATCATCATCTATTGGATGAGAATACATGTTCTGCAGACACCAGGCTAGGTACTTACCATATTTCCCTATGTGTAAGATGCACCGTCTTTAGAAAATTTGGGGTCTACAAACTGGGTTCATCTTATATGGTAGAGTAGATTTTATTACTTGAATTTCTTGCTTTTTCATGCTTGTTGTCTTTTTTTCAAATTTTGGGCCCCCAAATTAAGGTGTGTCTTATACATGGGAGCGTCTTATACATGGGGAAATATGGTACATAGATCATCTAATTTGATCCTTACAATATATTTAGAGGATTTAAAATTTTAACTTGACATTTGTATTTTACATATGACAAAACTAAACTTTAGCGAACATAAGTGGCTCATCCCAAATTTATTTCAGCATCAAGAAGGAAAACAGATTCTAACCAGGCACTATGAATGTACAGCCCACCATGAACTGCTGCTTTTCCTGAGTAATATCACATAGCATCTTTGAGCAAAGTGTTGCCTCAAAAGGGCAGGGCAAGCAAAAAATACAGTATTTATTTAACAACAATAGTTGGACTTGCAGAAACCATGGAAAGCGAACAAGGAAGAACTTGAGAAACTCAAAAGACTCTTGTAATCTGAAAAAGGTGTGGTGATATTGAAGGAAAGAAGGATACCAGCCATATCTGGAAGCAGAATCTTTGACCTGGCAGAAACACACACAGTTAAAGCATGGGGTAGAAAGCAGTATGAGCAAACAGCATACAGGAATGGAACCCTGACATAATCACACAGTTGAATCTCTTAATGGGAAGTGGTTCAGCCATCTCGTGCTAAAGATCAAATGCCCAGGTCTGTAATTGTCCAACAAATATCCCTTCATAACTCAGGCTCAAGGAAGAGACAATCCTTTTTTTTTTTTTTTTTTTCTGAAGTGAAAGTGGGGGGAGGCAGACAGACAGACTCCCGCATGCGCCCTACTGCGATCCACCTGGAATGCCCACTAAGGGACAATGCTTACTCCTTCTGGGGCATTGCTCTCCTGCAACCAGAACCATTCTAGTGCCTGAGGCAGAAGCCATGGAGCCATCCTCAGTGCCCAGGCCAACGTTTTGCTCAAATGGAGCCTTGGCTGCAGGAGGGGAAGAGAGAGACAGAGAAAGGAGAGGATAAAGGGTAGAGAAGCAGATGGGTGCTTCTCCTGTGTTTCCTGGCAACGAATTGAACATGGGACTTCACACGCTGGGCTGATACTCTACCACTGAGCCAACCAGCCAGGGCCTCAGCATCTTTCTTATAAGTACAGGCTTTGTTGCTCATTTTAAAGATAAATAGTCAATAACATCTTGAATCGAACAGATGTGGGTTTGAAATTCTGTCTCAGCAAACAGGGAGCCTTGAGCAAGTTCATAATTGTCTCTGAACTTTAAATTTTGCATATTTATAATGAAGCTACTAATACCTATTTAATAATAATAATATTAGAATTAAATGAGGCCCTCGCCTGTTGACTCAGTGGTAGAGTGTCAGTCCAGTGTATGGAAGTCCCAAGTTTGATTCCCAGTCAAGGCACACAGGAGAAGCAACCACCTCCTTCTTCTTTCTTTTTCTCTTTCTTCCTCTCCTGCAGGCATAGCTTGAATGGTTCAAGCAAGTTGGCCCCAGGCATTGTGAATGACTGTGGCCTCCCCTCAGGTGCTAAAATAACTCAGTTGCCGAACTACAGCGGTGGCCTCAGATAGACAGAGCATCACTGGGTAGCGGGCTTGCTGGGTGAATTCTGGGTTGTGGTGCATGCGGGATTCTGTCTCTCTGTCTCTCTGCCTCTCGCTTAATAAAAAAAAAAGTAAATGAGAAAAGGAATAAGTGGTACCCAGACTTAGTAGGTCACCTCCATCCTTTAATAGTAAGTGAATTTTAAGAACTTAATATTAAGCTAGATTAAAGTTAATTTCACTTTGTGCTGACATGGCATAGAAGTGTTCACAGTATAAGCTAACTTAGTTCTAGCTCTAACCCTCTCAGAATGATCATACTTGTAGTTAAAAAGAGTACAGATAAATAAGAAAAAAGGGAAAGAGCATTTGGCACTGAGAACTCCAACTTAAATGTAAATGTAAAATAATAATAAAACATTCTCCATTCTAGTATAAAGTGCTTTAGATCTGATCCAGCTTGAATAAGTAACTTAAATTTAATGAACTTCTGTTTCTTCATCTAGAAACCAAAAAAATATACTTAGACTGTCCAATTTTATTCAGAACAAGACAACAAATACATGATTGCTAATGTGGCTTCTAGTGATTTTCCAATAACATTGAAGGTTGTAAAGCTATAAACATTATGTAGAAATCTCATAACATAATGTGGAGCTGGTCACTAGATAAAATCTGTTCTAAGTGATCTTAAGTAAACTAGTCATCTCCCCTCTTCTGCTACTGAGTGTGTGTGTGTGTGTGTGTGTGTGTGTGTGTGTGTGTGTGTGTGTGTAGGGGGATGAGAGAGAGAGAGAGAGAGAGAGAGAGAGAGAGAGAGAGAGAGACTGTGTGTTTATGTTTTGAGGAAAATGGTTAATTAACCCGTTTACATATTTACAATTCTGTAGTTATATTTAAACATTTTAATAGGCTGCCTGAGATCTCTTGTTATTGGACCTCAAGTATTCTCTACTAAACTAAAAGTTAAAGATTCTATGCTTGGACTGTGGTAGGGACTTTTTAAGTCAGTAGACATGCCTTTCAAAAGCAATAAAATGAAGCTGTCAGCCACTGCAAAATGGACCAAGATGGAGGTCACGTGACTAAACCAGCCTTGTACCAGGAAGCCTCTGATATATTTTACTCCAGTTTCAATCTATTAATCAGAGGAGCTAGAAGAGCAATAATTTAAATGCTGCAATAATCAATTCCATACACATTAATAGAAGCTACAGTCAAACTTTGCCACACCACTGACTGCATTGGAATCTTGACTGAAGCCCTAGAGCCATGCCTAATTTGCATTAAATTTACATAAAATTATAAATCAAGAACACATGAACACAGTCCTAATATTTGTTAGTGCTTAGATCTTTCTTGTTAGATGGATTGAAACTGTTGGTGGTTTGACTTCACTTGCAATAAAATTGCGCAGCTGGTCAGCTTTGTTCTCATTCTGCAATTATGGGGAAAGGGGCCCAAGAGAGCTATAGTTTGTGGGCATGTGTATGCCATTTAGGGTTTTCATCCTGTAAGACTATGATTCAGATGTGCCCTTGGAAATCCTGATCTAGAAGCAGATTGTCCCCAATGACTTTGCAGATCCTTGTCACTGAAATTTGCTCACAAATATTTTGCCATTAGATGGAGACACAAATTATGTAGAAAGTTGACCAGCTGAGAGGATGTCAAGGTCTCTGAAAATTTTTATTTTTTCAAATAACATTTTACTATTATAAAAACAGATCATTAGTAATATTCTTTAGATGAAGAACAGGTAAAAATCAAATCTTCAGCAAAGTACCTGGTGCTTAATAGAGTCATCAAGTGAACTTGACGTGTTTCTAAGCACTCTCTGTGTTCTTGTGCTCCTGTTTCAACTTATTCTGACAGCTGTGGCCTTTGCTTTGTGTTTTGACAATCAGGACTGAGAGAAAACATTCTCACACAGGGTACTGGCTCACAGTGGCAAGACACAATTCTCTATATTCTCCGTAGTCCTCTCATTTTAAGTGTATCCTTTTAGAGATAAAACAGATACTTAAGTGCCATAATATATTTGAAAGTCTTCTTTTTCTTTCCAGAAAGATTGATGCAAGTATTTTGTACTTCTTGATTATTCAATGCCTCCCATCTCTCCTTTACCACATACTTATCCCATCCCTTTCTTACCTTGCACAATCAAGTAAACTTGGGAGGTCTTGGGCTCATGCTGTGTCTGAACCGAGCAAGTGTAGGAACCCTCATCATAGACATCCACCTTCTGGATGCGAAGGCTGTATTCCAGAGAATGGCGTTTCTCCAGTTCAACCCGAGGGTCCAGAGACCACTTGTCATGTCCAGCAAAAATGATGCCAGAACGGTTCAACCAGGCCACTTTTGAGTTCTTGTCTTCTACAACGCACCTGCCAGAACAGAATAACATTAGAGCCTTAGCCATACCTGCATCTTCATTCATTTTCCACACGATTTGACTCAACAAGACCAGGCAAGAAAAAAAAATTATATGCAAGTTGAACTACTACCACGCTCTTTCTCAGAATCTTAAGTATCATCACCATTTCTCCTTTAACACCTAATTACCATTTAATGGATAGATGTCATTATATTAAACTCAATTCAGTAATAAACAATTTGAATATGAGTAATGCAGGCAAATAAAGTTAAATGGGTATTGATTTCCCACCAGATTATCTTCTTGTCTAGGAAAAGGTCATTCACACAGAACTCCATCTGTTTAAGTAACTGTGAGAATTAGATGATTGATAATGTGGCACATCTAGTCAGTTTTGAATTGCGCTTATTCCTAAGTCTTGTGTGATAGTATATTCAAGTTATTCCCAGCACTGTAGGAATTAGAATAGATTTCAGAGTTTGCATCTGATCTCTATGAGTTTGGATTGTTCACTCCCAGGTGTGAGATACGTGTGAGCAGGTCCAGGTAGGTGGATAGGTGTTAGGCTAAGGCGATCAAAACTAACATTACCCTGCCTAATTCTGGTTCCAGCTGCTGAGGGCAGCTGGCTGTTGTCTGGTGAGACAGCTTGCTACCAGCATTTCTGACCATGTTAGAATAAATTCAATCTTTTATCAGAGACAAAGAAACAAATTTTGTAGTTTCTAATCCGAGAAAGATAAAGAAAAAAAATATTTATCTTAATGACTATTTATTTTGGAAACCTAAAAGAGTGTCTCCCTGAAACTTGACAGAAAGGGTCAGAGAATACAGGTTTAGTGGAAAGGGAAAATGCTTCATGTTGAGTGCAGTTTTCTTCAATTCTATCAACAATCTGGAAATGAAAAAAAAATCAAGCAAAAATTTAAAATTCTCTCTGTATCACTTTGGCAAGATTTCTCTCTGCCCCACAGGAAGATTGTTTTAGACCCTGTTCACAGATCCAGAGCCAGCTGCTCAGCACCCTGGGGCACGAAGGATGGGCAGAAGGAGCCAGGAAAATGACAGCAAAACAATTAAAACACTATGTTCCCCTGTCCTTTCCAAACCCAGTCAAAGCCAGATTTCCTCTTAGGTCAGAACAGCCAGGCATAGAGATTCCACACCCGTGCGTAGACGGGAAATTGATGTCCTACCCACGGGCTGTCCACCATAGGGATACAGAGGCCAATCTGTATCTTTTATAAGAAGGAGAAAAGCTGAGGTTTTAGAAAATTCCTATACAGAAGAACACGTTACCTCACTAATTTTTGTTGAATCATGTATTTTATTCAGCACAATTATTTTATTTAATTAGCTGGGTGACTTGGTATGCAGGTCTTTCTTTTCTTCTCAACCTATTTATTTTCCTAAATACAAGTAAATTAAGGTATCATTTACTATCTCCATTACTCAGTGGGTGTTTCTCTGCCACCTAGATATTACTGGGATTAATTATATGCTTTTGATAATTTAAAACTCCAAGCAGGAGTGCAAAGCTAACTTCCTGGATACTTGCTGCTTCTTTGCAGACTATTTTACCTCTTCTGTTGTATTATTCTTTATGGTACCATCTCTCCTTGGTGATGTTTGTAGCACTTCTCAACTTAGACTCATTTATGAATTAATTAATTGGATGTTTTTTATCTTCTATTCATAAGTAAAGTTGTCCATGTAGATTTCCTGTGTTTTTCTTTTCTACTGAGAAGAATGGAAATGTACTTCTACAAATGCACTTTAATCCTTTATCACATTTCTCCTTACATTTTTCTCATCTACACAGCCCAACACAGCAGCAAGCAGATAAAGAGATGTATTCTAGATGCAGTTTAGCCCAGCATATGGTCCTAATATGTTCATTTTGGAAAAAAAAATATACACAAAAGTGGCCCATCAATCATCAATAAAGACTGAGGTTTTGCCTAATTCATTAAGGTACCTTCCAAAATTAAACTGTTATAAAACAGAAAATGCCTGGTAAATGCCTCTCTTGTGAATTAACAGTGTCACAATGTACAGAGTGAGGCAAAAATAAGTTTACAGTTGTGAGCATGTGAAACACAGAGGTTTATTTTTGTACTATTATTTATTGATGAGTATATTATTTTCCATATGAACAACTATAAACCTACTTTGGCCCCACACAGATTATTTCACCCCACCCCAATCATCAATTTCAAGCTCTATAGCCTCTACAAATGAATGGGTGAATTTTCTTATCTGCACAATAGAGAGTCTCTAAGTCAGGTCTTTAGGGTCCTCTTAATATTTTAGCAATTCTGTCCATTAAAAGTTAAAATTAACCACACAGGTCATTATTCCAAATTATTCTGAGAGGATTCAGATCTATCTTACCTAAAGAAGTAATTGACTATTTCTGCAAAATTGCCAGACCCATAAAACAGCACCTACTTGAAACAATATATTATGTGGAAATTTTGCTATGACAATCTATATAACATCTTATTTTCACATTGTGCTTCACCCATATTTAATGTTTAAATTCATCCTTTACATCAAAATAAATGAAAAGTGCATTGAAATTCAGTCACATACACATGCATTCACTGTTTTTAATAACTCAGTACAGTTAGCCGACTCCAAGCACCAGAGCACAATGCACTATTGTTTAAAAGAAAACCACTCCTCCAAATATTTAAGAGTTCTTTTTTATGTAATCAATAGTTCCAAAGTAAATACACTGACTCTCTATACTAGAAAATCATCTTTCTATAATATATCTAAAACTAACATACTGAAAAACAAGCAAAAGAATAACACAATTTCAGAACTAATTAACTTTAAAATCTTGATATAAGGTAGTGACTATTTTAACCTATAAGAAGTGCACGTGCCCTGGCCGGTTGGCTCAGCGGTAGAG
Source organism: Saccopteryx leptura (assembly GCF_036850995.1). Lineage (NCBI taxonomy): Eukaryota > Metazoa > Chordata > Mammalia > Chiroptera > Emballonuridae > Saccopteryx > Saccopteryx leptura. Next base: position 45,216,686 of record NC_089510.1, read on the forward strand.
CGTCGGCCTAGCGTGCGGAGGACCCGGGTTCGATTCCCGGCCAGGGCACATAGGAGAAGCGCCCATTTGCTTCTCCACCCCTCCGCCGCGCTTTCCTCTCTGTCTCTCTCTTCCCCTCCCGCAGCCAAGGCTCCATTGGAGCAAAGATGGCCCGGGCGCTGGGCATGGCTCTGTGGCCTCTGCCTCAGGCGCTAGAGTGGCTCTGGTCGCAATATGGCGACGCCCAGGATGGGCAGAGCATCGCCCCCTGGGGGGCAGAGCACCGCCCCTGGTGGGTGTGCCGGGTGGATCCCGGTCGGGCGCATGCGGGAGTCTGTCTGACTGTCTCTCCCTGTTTCCAGCTTCAGAAAAATTAAAAAAAAAAAAAAAAAAAAAAAAAAAAAAAAAGAAGTGCACGTAAGAATGAAATATGGAAAAAGTCACAGAGGCCCTGGCCGGTTGGCTCAGTGATAGAGCCTTGGCCCAGCATGTGGATGTCCCGATATGATTCCTGGTCAGGCCACACAGGAGAAGTAACCATCTATTTCTCCACCCCTCCCCTCTTTCTCTTCTCTCTCTCTCTCTCTCTCTTCTCCTCCCGCAGCCATGGCTCAATTTGTTCAAGCACATCAGCCCCAGCTGCTAATGATGGCTCTGTAGAGCCTCCACTTCAGGTGCTAAAAAATAGCTTCGTTGTGAACATGGTCCCAGATGGGCACAGCATCAGCCTCAGGCAGGGTTGCTGGGTGGATCCCAGTAGGCGTGCATGCAGAAGTCTGTCTATCTCCCCTCCTCTCACTTGGAAAAGGGAAAAAAAAAGAGTCAAAGTAATGGTCTCACTTTGTAGAATATGTTTGTTAAATGAAAATAACCAATCACACAGTGTAGTCCAGAATGCCTAGCTATTTGAAATGAGGAAATGCTGATTAAATTCAGGTCTAGTTTCCCAGCATGCACTGACTGGCCAGTAAACATCACGAGCTTGCATCTGGGAGGCAAGTTGGGTTAACTGTGCATTAGGCATACCTATAGAGAAAATGAGAATTCTCATGCTATGGTAATAATGTACTATCCCCCACTCAGAATACTGCTTCAGTACCAGACAATCTAGTTTAAAACTGGATACCTAATGACTTTATCTCCAAAACCATCTATCACTAAATCAGGAAAAGTATAAAGAGATGTATTTTAAAAACCTGTAAATGTTCCGTGTTGTTTGGATTTAATAGAATGTTTCCTCCATGGAGCTCAAGATGTCGCAAATCATTCCAGGATGTAGAAAAGATGGCACCCTAAAGAGAGTGGGTGTTGTTGACGAAAGGAAAGGGATCAAGAATGTCTTTCCACTCTAGGCATGCAGCTGAAGACATGGGATATAGTAGAGTACCACCTCTGTAAGAAATCTTTTCTCATTACTATTCCATCCTTTTATCTCCCCCCTTCTTATGACGTCATTATAATAACTCTAATTGCGTTAGGGATATTTGTGCTCATTTTTCTTTATAAGTTTATTAATGACAGTGCACCTCCTGAAATACATCTGATAGAGCCTTATCGGGGCCTAGCAGCACAATCTCACCAATTACACAGTAGACACGCACAGAAATGTGGAATAAATTAACTGAATTTAGTAAACAAATTGCTATTAGGTCAATTATAAAATATGCGTTAATTATCTAATAGGTGCAGAATAAATGAATAACTTAATTTTTCTTAAGAAATAATTAAAATGATCAGATACAAAGGGAACATTTAGAGAAAATTATTGAGTGTGGTATTAACGTAAAGGCAAAATTAAAAAAATGTACTCAATGTTTCCACTATGGAAAAAGATCACCTCTGGGAATTAAATAATCTATACTGAATGTGAAAAACAGCAATAAACAAACAAACAAACAAACAAATAAATAAAACACTAGATAAATATTTAGTGGGTTTCTTGTTTTAACCATGGACCCCAAAATATCAGGTGGTTACTTAACTATGAACATATGATTTAAAAAAAATTATCTTTAAAAAATATATAGCAGGAAAGTAATGCAAAATTCTATCTTTCTTGTTCAATATATCTAAATCCATAAAACTAACACAAAAAATCAATACACCCATAAAAATCTCAAGCATTGGATCGCTACAAACATTTTATACTAAATATATTATGCTCATTCATACAAACAGGTATATTGACAATTTCACACCTACTATATAAGTCTGGGGATTATGATTCCAAAACAATGAATCTAATTGGAGGCAGAAAAGAAATACTAAATTCAGTTTGTACCAACAGCTTGCTTAATAGCATATTTACTGACACTGTATCCATGATGTAAGTGATATACATCTACCAGATATTTTAAGACTGTTCAATTGTTACTAGACAACAGCTCTTCATTTTGTAATAATCATTATCTGTTACTAAGAATGTACCAATTTAGTGTTAGAATTTAAACTTAAACTTTCTGCTATTTCTCAAGAGTACTTACTAACATTGATAACAAATAATTATATCTTATTTAAGCTCTCATTAGTTATCTATCCTCATAATTTTTTTTAATTATAAGGACTGAGGGGAGTAGAACTTGATGGGGAGGGAGATTTGTTTCTTAAATTAAAAAAGACAGTTAGATGAATGTTGTGCTCCCTATGATATTTGACAATATCTGGAGACATTATTGGGTTGTTACAAATGGAGCTGATAGGTTGCTACTAGCATTTAGTGGGTAGAGGCCAAGGATACTTCTAAACATCCTACATGGTATCCTTTACATGGACAACACCCCTCCTACACACACACACACAGAAAAGACATATTCCATCTAAAATATTGACATGGTAAAGTTAAAAAATCCCTGAGTTAGACTTTGATCTCTTGGTTTAAATATCTGGAAACATAGGGCAAACATCTATAACACAGTGGTGTTTTTTTATAGGTACATGCTTTTTAATTTACAAGCACTTAATTACCACCAGCAAAACCCCTAAATATATAAGTCAAATTCATCACAGAGCTACTACATACAATACAGACTAGTGATGTTCTGGTTAGAAGTTTATTTATTTATTTCACATTTGTGAATCTCCCTCTTTTATAAGATGTGGAATAATTCAAGAAGTAGATGGGAAGAAAGTCTTCAAGAATGTAAGAATGTGTTGGTCATTTATTTTTATATTGTTTGCCTTGTAACTTAAAACCCTACAAATGAACACTTAGGAAATCAACAAAACTATCATAGACTCATTGCCCTCTAGAAGACAATATACTTGGTCTGGGAAGCAATCCCCAATGTTAAAGTATGGAATCAGGAGAAGTTCTAAGCAGAGGATGAAATAAAGTATAAGGGCAATATCCCAGATTCTCTTGAGTCAGAAGTCTTTAGTCTGACTTCAGCATATTTTTTTTAAATAAAATGAATTCCAACAACACGTATGCAAACATATATGTTTCTAAAAAAAATAACAAGTTACTCAAAAAACAAATTTAAAGAATTTTGATTAGCTAATCAGTTTAGATCATCTCTACTTCATTCCCACGTTCTAAGAATAAACTCAGTAAGAAATCAGAGAATTCGGGGGTTTTGCTGCTTAACGCGAGGCACACCTGCAAGGTTTTGCCTGAAGCAAACAGCTGCAGCCCTCGCTGCCTTGCTCCTATCTCTACTTCTTTCCACACTTCACTTCTGGCTTTGACCCCGCCAACTCTCTTGCCCTCATTCTCTTGTTCTTGTGCATGATTACTCTCTTTATTTTTAGTCATTTAAACTAGAAACCTATCTTAGTGGGATGATGGTTTATTTTTCTAGATTCATACTGAATTTTAGTCTAATTAACACCATGACAGTATCTATATGGTAGGATCATGTCCTCTCCCTCTATCGCCTTTGCACACAGTCACGTACAGGTTCCTGCATACACATGTGTATACACATACATGAACTAGTAGATGTTCAGAAGAGAGTGGGAACACAGAGGTGGTAAACCACAGGAACCAGATTTGTATGACTGTATTACTGGTCATGATGATGGAGTATTAGGGTAAAAGACATACTGTTCAGTTCCTGAAGATTATTTTACTTCTGGCTTTCAGTATATTTCTTTCTTTCTTTTTTTTAATTCAGTGAGAGGAGCGGAGGCAGAGACAGACCCCTGCATGTGCCCTGAATGGCACCCATGGGTAAGCCCACTAGAGGGTGATACCTTGCCCATCTGAGGCATTGCTCCATTGCTTGGCAATTGAGCTCTTCTTCTTACACCTGAGGTGGAGGCCACAGAGCCATCCTCAGCACCCAGGGCAAACTTGCTCCAATCAAGCCATGGCTACAGGAGAGATAAGAGAGAGAGAGAGAGAGAGAGAGAGAGAGAAGTGAGGGAGGGTGGAGAAGCAGATGAGCATTTCTCCTCTGTGCCTTGACTGGGAATTGAACCCAGGACATTCACATGCTAGGCCAATGCTCTACCACTAAGCCAACTAGCCAGGGCGGGCCTGGTATATTTCTTTCTGATCAGTTATATATTTCCCTAAATTCTCAATTAGTGTTAATTATTTGCACATTCCATATTGACACAATACTCTTTTTGTGATTGGGTTCCACCTACAAAAGTAATTTATCACCTAGAAGAGTAGGAAAGAATCCATAGTGCCATATAGTAAAGCCAACATAGGCTGTATCACCCCTGGAACAATGGAAAACCTCCCTAGAGATGCTTTTTGTCTCTTCCTATAACTGTGGTCCCCTTGCCCAGCCATATGTACATTTTCATATATACATATATATAACATACGCATTGCTGTATTTTCAGGTCATCTCCTTGAAGATGCATAAATGTATATTCCATGCAGATGGTGCAGGTAAGGAGAAAGGCAAATATAGGAGGAGTAGAACCACCACATTAAGTTTGAGTACACCTCAGCAAAGCCAATTCTAGGACAGTCTGTGCTCCCCTTGTCACTTCAACTGTCATTTCTACATTTACATAGAAGAAATAATGGAAAAAGGGAAGAAATAAATTCAAAAAGTGATTTAAGTTTGGGCTGAGACCAAGGGAAAACTTGATTTCAGTCACAGCTAGAGTGAGATCAGTCCCAGGAACATCTATAAACGCTTGAAAATAGCTTTCCTAAGGTCTTGCAAAGAGTCTCAATCACTTCAGAAAATAAATCATCATTTCCTCAATCACATGATATCTCAAGATCCCGATTTTCTTGTTAGCGATGAAGTAGGAAAGTCTTGGGTTCTGTCGTTTTGTAGCTTGAGGCAAGTCATTTGCACAAAATGGCAGCGTGTTGGGGCGGTAAAGAGTTCAGGCTGAAGAGTGTCCAGCTCTTCATTCTAGCTCCATCACATCATCACTCTGCGATCTTGGGACATCTGCTTAACCTCTGTGTGCTTGGGTTTCTCCATTTGTAGAATAAAGATTATAATAGTATCTACTTTAATGGTAGTTGTAATGTCTAAATGGGTTAATTTTAAACATGTAGAGCAGTGCCTGACCATTAAATGTGTCCACTATTACTGAAGAATGTCACTGTTTTCTCTCAGCAAAACAGGAACAATAACTACCTTCGCTTATGATTGTGATTACCAACTGAGCCAAGGTACACCCAGTGAGCTTTGGAAGAGTCTAATACATTTTTGTGCCAGTCACTTTTTGTAATTTGAGTTATGGACAATCATTCTGTAGAAATCCCATTTGGGGAAGCTAAATCCAGAAACCTCTAAATTTTGTTGTTTATTCAAATTTGTTTTTCATTAATAAGCACCACTAAGGAAGCCTCCTTCCAGGGCCTTACATTCTCTTACATCTGGTCCCTCTGGTCAGCAGTTGGTCCCCTAGAGCCTGTAAGTGTTAAGTTGCAAGCAGGATGAAGTTGTACATGGTTCAGTGTACAGTAAATTGAGGCAACCGTGTGCAGTAAATTGAGGTTCTAATGTCATCTCATCTCTAGAATGTTAAAGGATTTGGGCATACCTGTGCATAGGCAGCTCAGGCCTTAGATGCAGATCCAGTTAAAACACGCACAAGGTTCTCTCTTCAGGACAGTCTGAACAGAGGACAACAACTAGTCCATTCTGTACTTTGTGATCTGCTGAGGTAACGCTTGGCAGCCCTGGAGTCCTTCCTTGTTTAATGAGGCATAGTCTATGCTTTGTGAGTCTTCAGGTTGCAAGAATGAGGCTTATTCCTTCTCCTTCTCAGTGTGTGAGTGGCAATTACATGCTTTCTGAAGTCGCAAGAAACTATAACCTTTCCTTCCTCTTTGAACTATGGATTCTCTCCTCTTTTCTTTCCACTCAGTTGAGTGAGGACGAGAAACAATTTTAAATCTTGCTTTTTGTTTTGATTCTTGTTAGGAAGCTCTGTTCTCTGTGAAAAATCACTTTCATTTAGAATGGGGAAAAAAACTGCTCTGAGTTGTATCTCTGAAAAAGTAAAATTAGTTTTGGAATCTTGGGCTCAAATTTTGATTTAAAAACTTCACTCTCTATGCAATTAAAAAAAGTTCTACAGCTATTTGAAAAAAATAGTGTTACCTTCTCAGTCATTACAAAGTAAATATCAAAAGTTTCCTAAATTCTAGAACAAGAAATAATATGCTCTATATATACCATGGGTTTATTATTTATCTCATTTCAGAAGTAAAAAGAAATAAAAGTGCTTCCAATAAATTATAATGCACTTTGATAAACATTCCACTGTATAAGACATGACTATAAAGTCAGGATACTGTTTTCTATAAGTCTCACTAAAAAACCCAATCCCTTACTTTATAGTCTTATATCATATACAGCATTATGTAAGTTGTTATCATTGGAGCAAAATATTATCAATCATCATACATGAATTTAGAAAAAATGTGGATCAAATTATGCCCTCTAAAATATGACAGCTAATAGATTTACCATGTATGGTATAACAGAGTTAACATATAATAACTAAGTAAGTAAATAATAAGTAATGAGACTGGCTACCAGGGCTCCCTTTAAAAAAGGGCTCAGCAGTCTAGTTTTCCTTCACTGTAAAAGGCAGAGGTGTAAGAAATAAAGGTATATAAATATAAAATGTAAAAGAATTCTCCAATTTTTAACGTATGTCGTGAGTACAAATGTGAAATGGGGGACTGCAGCAGCTGCAAATCCAAGGAGTACTATCAAACAGATCTATCCGGAAAGGAAATGTAGTAGTCCCTTCCTCCAGCTGACAAGAAACCCGTAGATCATTGGTGAATGCTTATAAATCACAAGGACACTTATCAAATGAGACTTATAAGCATGGTAATTGTTATGACTTCCATTTTTGCTTCTTATCACCTACTTTCTACCTCACCTCACCTCACCTCCTGTGTTTCTTATATCCAGAATTATATTCTCCTAGTACTTTCTTCCAAAGGATACGGTATAAAGAGGGCTTCCCCCATGTGTGACAACTTATTTTTGTGGGGTTTTTTTTTTCTTCTTTTTTTTCCCCCACCACTTATTTTTCCTCATTTATATCTTTCTTTGAAGGCTTTCTTAAACAGATCAATAGTCAGGATGTGAGTAAGACTTGGAATCAGGTAATCAAAAAAGCTTCAGAAATTACAGAGAGAATGGGCGTGAAGACCTCAAGAGCTGATTGATGAGCTTGAGTCAGCTGGATGGAAAAGCTTTTGTAAGGAACTCCACTTACTCGAACTGGAGAATGACACCTTAGACTCATACCTCAATTTGCATAAAGCACAGATCCTGGGAAGGAGATGACAATGAGAGGTACCTGGTGTCTGGACTTTGGAGAAAAAGCCAAAGGCCATCATCACTTCTTGTACTAATACATCTACCACATTACCTAACTCTGAAATTCCACAGTCAGGTTGAGTTAAAAAGACAATTGCATATGCTTCAAAATGGAGGTCATACTCTAAGTTCAGGAAGACTCTTGTGATTCAAATGTACCGTCTCTTTAGTCTGAGAGCATTTGCATTCCATTTTCTCACACTCTCTGCCTCTTGGGGTACTTTAGCTCTGAGATTATATTATAGGAAAGGCATCTTCCCTTAAGGTGACTCAAGTTATGGCTGCTAAATGAAAAAAAATAGGCAGAGAGAGGAAAAGAGCTAAATCTAACTGGAGATTAATAAGGCATTGTTTTGAACTTATTCCCTTATTTCCTCTAAATTTCTTAGTAAGTAATAGGTAATAAGACCCTCTATCAGGGTTACCTTTAGAAAAAGGCTCTGTGGTCTAGTTTGCCTTCATTATAAGAGGTCAAGACCTTAAAATTAAGAGCTTAATAAGATTCTCTGCCATGAATCTTATTTTTTATTCAGAATCGAATCTTATTCCTCCTCCTCTGTCTTGCTTTCCTTTTACCTTTGCAACCTTTTCCTTTGGCAAGCTCTTACACAAAATCCATCTCAGGTGTGCCCCTAGCCCCCCACCTTATGAAGCATTCTCTAATTTCCCTAGTTGCTTCACTGCTTGTGCTAGCATTTTAATTCTTTTTTTTTGTATTTTTCTGAACTGAGAAGTGGGGAGGCAGAGAGACAGACTCCTGTATGCACCCAACCAGGATCCATCCCACCTGGCAAGCCCACTAGGGGGTGATGCTCTGCCTATCTGGGGCATTGCGCCATTGCAACTGGAGCCATTCTAGTGCATGAGGTGGAGGCCATGGAGCCTTCCTCAGCACCCAGGTCAACTTTGATCTAATAGAGCCTTGGCTGTGGGAGGGAAAGAGAGAGATAAAGAGAAAGGAGAGGGGGAAGGGTGGAGAAGCAGATGGGTGCTTCTCCTGTGTGCCCTGCCCAGAAATCAAACCCGGGACTTCCACACGCTGAGCTGACGCTGCATCACTGAGCCAATCAGCCGGGGCCTAGCATTTTAATTCTTTGTTTTTCTGCTCTCATTATTTAAGAGTGAAGTGGTATTAAGAAAAAACAAACACACAAATAAAAAACTCAGACAACAGTATGAGCATTACAAAAGGAAAAGCAGAGTGAGGGGAGGTAGAAGAGGATAAAGGGGAGATAAATAGTGATGACAGGAGGTTTGACTTGGAGTGGTGAACACATAATACAATATACAGATGATGTATTATAGAACTATACACCTAAACCTGTATAATTTTTGACCAGTGTTCTTAATATTTGTGTTTCTACTACCTTACAAAGAGCATGACACATGAAAACACTCAATAATTATTTGATAGAAGAATGAACATTCTAATATTTTTCTCCTCTCACTTCACATTCTTAGAGATAATTTTTCTAATACAATATTGAAGGTGGAAGAATGTTACTCTTCCTAGTGGTTTCACACTGAGGACTAACCACCTCCAGCAGTGTAAACTAATATCTTATGAGTTTATAGTGGCTTATGAGTAAGTCATAACCAATTTTCTCACTATTCATCTCTAGTGGACTAGGTTAATTTGATCTCAAAGAACATTTTAAGGTTTTCTTTCCTCCTATACTTCATTGTCAAATTAGCAATCTTTTTTTACTCTTAAGATACTAATGTTATCAAGAATACAACTAAGAAAGGTGATAAAGAGGTAAAGAGAGTAAACTTTTTTTTATTGCTCCTTTGTTTTCAGAAAATACACTAAATTTAGACATCCTAAGTATTCCAGTCAATATGGGTACTGTGATTATTTAGGTAAGAATGCTTCAGTCTTTACTACTAGTTTGTCCCACATTTCTTTTATCTGATATTATAAGACACAATTTCCTCATTCTTATGACAGTGTCCAAATCATCAATCAGAACCAAGCAAAACTTCTCCAAAATACAGAATGAGAGAAGATAGCATGAACAAATATTTGTAATGATTTTCCACTGAGCTTATCTCAGTCAAATGGATAATAACATGGTATTGCTTCTATGCCTTGCCTTTTCTTTTCCTCTAAGGATAGGTTTACTAAAGTTCCTATTATTACCTTCACTCACCGTATTCTCCTAAAAAACTCTGCTAAAAGAAGTAGCTATGATAGTTCCTCAAGGTATTGTTAACAAAAGAGATAACAGGTCTAAAATGGAGTCAGTTGTGCTAAGCCCATGTCACCAAACCAAACTTAATACCTAACCTAATTGCAGTAACAGTCTCTCCCAGGATTGTTATCTTAAACCAGCCAATCTGGAATTTTCTGGTCAGCAATAGTTAAGTAATCTTTCTGATATACCCTTTCCAACACCTGTGAAAAGATGACATAATCCACTCTTGCTTTGGGGCTGCCCTTCTTGGTCTATAAAAACCTTCCATTTTGTCAAGTTTCTCAATTTCTTTTGTGGATGTTCAATAAAAATTTTCTTAACTATAAAAGTAATACTAATACACAGTTTTTATGGTTCATTCTACCTTTGTATAACATCTGAATCACAGAACTGCGTGACTGCGGCGCACCAAATGGGAACTTTAGCAAATTTGCCCATAAAAACCAGAATCAGATCACAGGAGGGGAAAGAATGTATTGTGCATTAAGTAGAGGCTTTCTCTGAGTGAGCCTCAGCTGATTTTTCCAGTCACTGGTTCTACACAGGGCCTCTGTGGCCCCAAGAGAACTCAGTGTGAGCAAGCCAGCTACTCCAATCTCACCATTTCAAAACCCTTTGGCAGTTTTCACTTACAGATTTCTCCTAATCATTAGTTCTTAACAGCTACAAAATGGCAGGAGAAAAATAATGCAAGATTAAAAGATGCATATTCAATGCAAAACAGCTCAGCCTATTAGCCTCAGGCAACAAATAAGTGAAGAACATTCTCCATTGTGTAGTAAAGTGTGTTTCTGGGAGGCTGCTATTAGATGCAAATCTGCCCCAGGCAATGTTAAAAAAGAAAAAGAAAAATAAAAATTAACAGCTCAACAACAAAACTGAATCAGGCCTGTATATTTTTTTCTTTCACATAACTCACGTAATCTTTGTCCCTCATGTCAGAAATCTAATATTATTTTACAGGGAAGATTAGAAGAGAGTAACAATCTTACTTTAGCTATTAACTCCTTCTATGATCTTAGGTTTGCTAAAACCCTTCATTCTGAAACAGCATAGAAGGTCAGATGCAGGGTTGCATTGTAGGAAATAATATAATTCTTACAGTGTGATCCTTTGCAGGCCATTCACAAGTGAACTGCAAATTTCTCTAAAACAGGAAAATGCAATTAATGCCGTCATTCTACAACAGTAAACCTGCTCATCTTACCTCTTCAGCAGCAGGTGCAGAGTGTGAGAAGATCAGACCAAAACCTCCCCAAAAGACTTTATAGCTATTCCATTCTTCTCAATGTGAGATGAAAAGCTAATAAGAATATATTATAGCGCTGGCAGGGTTTCTCAGTTGGTTAAAGTGCTATCCCAATATGCCAAGGTTGCATGTTCCATGCACTCACTGCCAGGTCACTGGCAAGAATCAATCAATGATGCATAAATAAGTGAAAAACAAATCAATGTCTTTCTCTCCCTCTTTTTCTCCTTCCCTCCCTCCCTCTCTAAAGTCAATTAAAAAGAAAGAATACATTATGAGTCAGAATCATTCTTGACTTAACAAACGTACTTTTACTTTTCATCCTCGGGAAACACAGCCACAGCAGAAGCATAGGTTAGAAGAGCTGTCTGTTACGTGGTGTCCCAGGTGTTTTCATGGCAGACTCCAGTGTTAGAAACAGGGCAGGAAAAGGGCTTGAGCATCAGCAAGAACACACTTGGAAGACCCAATTATTCTCTAAAAGCCTTTTAAAAGTTTGACTGGGGTGTGATAAAGTTAGCACAGCGAAGACATTTATAGGGCTATTGGCTAGGGAAAAAGTATTTTTCAATTGCCTAGGAAGAACTTTTTTGCCACAGCTGGTGATACACAGTATGGAATAAAGGAACAAGTATGGCTAGCCAATTCTTTGAGATGGTTCCAACCACAGTAGAAACATAATGTGACAGAACTAACTGCCACAAAGACCTTCCAGCTTCCTGTATAGTCTACTGCCAGGCACTTCCCTCTAAATAGAAACAGTTCTGGACAGACGGTAGGACAGTTGGTTGTGGACTATTGCATAGCCAAGCAGGCATTGCCATTGAGAAATGGTAGGTAATAAATGTCTTCCTTTGATCAATAAGAAGTTTTATTTAATTTGATTGGTGCCTAACAGAAGGCAATTCCTGATACTTGTGGGTTCATGAATTTGTGCAGTGACAGGAGTTAATTCATTTCCATCAATGCAATTAGTGTTCAAATAGCTTATTTAGAATCACTTAATAAATGATTTCAAAATATCCCTACTTTGAAGCTTGGACCTATAACACCCTATGCAAAAGTTGATTTTCACAAAGTCAACAGAGTTTATAATCTTCATAGTTTATTCTTTTCATTTTCCTTCTTCCTCCTTTAACACTCATTTTGAGCCATAGGTATGAAAAATTTGTTTAATATATTATTTGCACAAATTTGCAAGACTGTTTCTTTTCTGTTCCATTAATTCTGCTAATTTATCAATTAATTTGGGTAACAGCATTGACTCCCTTTTCACTATTCTCCTGATAAGAGTTTTCTAATGAGAGAGAAATATTGGCTGCTTGTTTTAAAATGCGCTTTTAGTGAGGTTGAGGTGGCTGTAATGGAGACTGGTGCAAAGTCAAGAGGACTCCAGCAAAAAGTTGGCAGCTCCTGAAAACCACTCTGCTTCTGCCAACTAGCACTATATATGCAGAGGGAAAGTTAGGGAGATGAGTTAAAGGGTTTAGATAACATAAAACAACTTCCTCCCCAGTATGTGAAAGATAATTATTCAGTGGGATTTAAATGGACAGAACCCATGTGCTGTAATGAGGTCTGCTTTTTGCAGGAATAAGTCTTCCTATAGCTGGATAACAAAACAGAAGTTGTATTCCAACCTAGAATGATGTATGACAGAGAAATTAGAGTTTTACAGATGCTTTAATGAGAGAGTTCAAGATCAGGACATGGGTACCACTTAGAATTATACATCCTTGGACCAGAGCTGATCAAAATCAATCACCTTTTTAGTGATAGAGACAATGAACCTTAACAAAAAGACTCAAATGTGTGCTGAAGGGCAGGATGGGAGAGAAGGACAGAATTCAGCCTGACTATGCAGTCTAAAACAGGTAGTACATCTTCTACTTATAAACCAAAGGAGAAGACTGGGATGGGCAGTAAGCTTCCAAATGACTATGATAAGAAAGTAATAAAAGATCTAGGAATTAGAATGGCTCACAATCTGAAAAACAGTCATTTATTTAGCAATTAAATGCTACATTCCCTACTCAATCCTTTACTATTTTAATAGGTGGATCTTTCGATTTATAGAGATCATGATTTCTTAAGGTTTTTAGAAACTTTGTAACCAGCCTAGGAAGTTTGCCATTAGAAAGACTGGATCTGGTGGAATCTGCAAGGCAAGTCTGAGAAATCCTGGGAACTTTTAGTAATTATTGAAGGAAGGCACAAGAGAGTTTGTTTTGAAAAGAGAACCATAAGGAAAGTTAACTTTGCTCTCTCCAGGGAATCTTCTGTCAAACACCTGGGCAGATCCACCCCACAATATCTTTGTCAATATGTATATCTCTATCTCTCTTTTACACCACACCAGGCCATCTTAGTACCAAAATTTTACAATCTATTAGATTTACCAATAATTGATTTAATAAGTTTTTTTAATCTTTCATGACTTGTTACCTAAATAGCTGCCATGACTTTAGCCTTTTAAAATTTAAATTTGAGTTCCTGAGCTATATTCATATACCTGATAATTCTGTAGCTTTGTAGGGAGATTCTGAAATATTGTTTTAGGTACTAGTAAGTTTAAGGTTCTGAGATTCCAGTGTTCAGGTGCTTTTTTAAAAATGTATTCCGGTAGATGAAAAAACCCAGAAATATATCAATAGCAAATAAACATGAGAGTGTGTGAAACAGAAAGTAAGAAGGAACACACGCAGTGTCAGAGAATGAGAGAAACAGTGAGAAAGAGAGGAGAGAAAGAGAGAAAAGAGATATGCTATAGAGCAACCATTATAGAATCAGATCAAGGGGCTTATATATATATAAAGCCAAAGGGAATTCCAGAATATATGTTCAGAATAACATATTTTAAAGTAGGATATATAGAAAAGAGAAATAAGAGTATTTGTGTTCAGACATGTTAAGTCATGCTCTCTCTCTCTCTTCATCTCAAGTCCTAGCCCCTCCACCACCTGTAAAACAGCAAACTTAAAGAGATGTGGGGTAGAGAAGTCTACAAATTCACAAATATTTTCACTGTATGTTTTATGATTATCAAATAATACCTGTTCTGCTCCAAAAATTTGGGAAAGATAGACACAAGTATCAAGGAAATAAAATCAATCAGAATATTAAAAACGTCTATCTCACATTTATGTTGAATTAAAATCATATTGAGCTTATAGTTTATATATTATACACTTATATATATGTATATAACACTGAACTCTACTTTTAAAAATGATTGTATTAGACAAGTAGTGCATGTTAATCATTAAATAATATAATTTCCCTCTTACCCATTTTCAAAGTGGCTCTTGAAGGTGTTCCCATAAAATACAAATCCTGGGACAACCACACTAATGCCTGTGTAGCACAACGTTTACTCTGCTCAGTAAAGTTAAACTTCAGTGGGGGAGTCATTTCCAGCACTACTCTCCCTCACTACCACTCTCAGGATTTGTAACTGGTTCCTAGACTGTCTAACCAACACTGGACTGTGTCGCCAAAGTGCATGAGTTGCTGTGTTGCGTGGAATTATGAAGTTATTATTGTTTAATGAGCAAAAGTAGTCTAAGGCAGTTAAAAATCTCAGCCCCTAACACATCAGCTATAATAATTGAGGCAAATTATTTCACCTAAGTCTCAGTGTCTCCATTAGATTGTTTTGGACTTACTAAATCATGACATGTAAAAGCCCATAGAATAGGATCTGGCATATGAAAAATGATGAATAATTGTTACAATTTATTATTGATACTGTCATTGTTGTTATTATTGCTGCTATATTTACTAGTCACTAATTGGAATGAGGAAGGATGGAATGTAAGACATATATTTTTTTCTGAATCAATAAGGATAATCATTCCAAGATACAAGGAGCAATGAGGAGGGTGTCAGGAATGTCCACTCAGAGGAAAACACTGATTGAGGTTTAATTTACTGAGTTCACCTTCTAAATCAGAAGGAAGAAAATAATAGAAGGCTACTTGAAAATGTTGAACTTTATCTAAGCCCTGCATTCCCAGAAAGCAAGAATGATTATCACTCCCCACTCCCCCCCCCCCCACCCCTGTTTTGTGTTCCAGGTAAGGGCTAACTGCAAAGGATGCCAGTGTTCTCTGATAGAACATGAGGGAGACTCATCCCTATTCTTCTGCATGACTTTCATAAAACTCTGATGACTCTCTGCCCCTACAAAACCCTGGTTCTCTTTTCCTTCTTATTGCAGTAATGTGAATAATATAATTTTTCTAACAGTCTGAAGCCTTTTGTCCTTTACATGTGCCACAGAGTTCTCTGTGGGTTACGTTTTGAAAACATGGTCCGGGAGCAGCGCCCAGAGCAGTCCTGGACAGTGCACGGAATAGCAGGAAGAAGTTAGAAATGGAAGGCTCTACTTCTATTTGGGTGTGAGCCTGTTCATTATATTATCCCTTTTTTTCACAAAATATATGCATTCCAGAAATGCATCTTTTTCCCTAGTGCCTTAGGGTCTGCTATTTGAAAACTAGAGATCACTAAATATAATAAAACCCTGAAATGCAATAAAATCAGACACTTAAGAAAGAAGTAGTAGCACTTTTTATACTCACCTATTTAAAAGATATAATAATTCTGCTTTTATAAACCACTGACAATAATACTCTCAACATTCATAATCCTGTGATACCCACCAAATCAGTACATAAAGAAAAATACTGAAAGGGAACCTCTTATGTAGATTTTAGATTCCAATGGTCTGCGTACACTTTGGATCATTCCTCTGTGTGGGTCATAAAGTTAGGAATTTGGCATTCTTTGTCTATTCAGTTTAGTTATTATGTCAGCAGGTGCCGAGTCTCTACATTTTATTATGTTTTCCTTTATTTTACTCCACTGGGTTAATAGCTGAGTATCACCACTTTTAGTATCTAGGAGAACTTACAAATGTAGATGTTTTCAATAGTATTTTATGAGGTGGAAGGGATTGCTTATTATTCATCTCTCTATAATTGTTTGTAGGTTTTTGAAACACTTTAAATAAAACATATAGTTTAGCTCAGATTTTATGAACTGATAAAATGGAAACAATGTGGCTTGCAGGCTTATTTTTTTCTTAAAATAAGCCAATACACATATGTTACTTTTACAGAGACTGAATAGAAAGCAAAGTTGGAAGGGGCCTTAGTAAAAAAATAGTAAAGGCCAATGTTTGTTGAACACCTACTTTATGCCAAGCACGGCTCAAATATATTTATGTGTATTACATTTAAGTATCACAGCAATCCATGTGAGGGGTAAATACTCTGATAATTCCCACTGTGTAGAAGAAGAAAGTGAGTCACAGACAGGTCAAGTACATTGCTCAAGGAATTCAGTCAATAAATGGTGGTGCAGGGAATGCCATTTAGTTCATTCTAAACTATTTGCTTTCTATATTCCTTACCTCTCTTTATCTTTGTCCTAAGTTGTCTTCTATTTTTCTCTAGTCCATAGCTTTCTTTTCTCTGTTGGTAGAACGCATCCTACAGCAACTGCTTGATTACGATATATGACATGTATTCATTCTTCTATAAATTTTATGTCTATCAATCGAATGTGAAGATAGAGAGCTCTAGATTGGGAATAATTTTCCTCCACAATTTTGAACATATTTCTCATTGAATTCTAAATCCCAGTTTTTCTATTAATTCCAAAATCACTTTGGTAACTGATCCTTTGAATATGACTTGCTTTTCTGTTTTCATTTTTATTTTTTCTCTTACTTGGATGCTATTGATTCTTTTCTCTGTCCCAGTGTTCTGAAGTTCAAGGCAAAGTACCTTGGGTGGGGCTAATTTTTTTCATTGCAATTTCAACCATTTTGACCTGAAAACTCATGTTATTCAGGAATTATTAAAAATTAATTGACTTTAGCAAGAGAGGGAGAAGGGGGACAAAATCAATTTGTTGTTTTACTTATTTATGCATTCGTTCGGGTTGAGTCTTGTATGTGTATCTACCAGGGATCAAACTTGCAACCTTGGTGTATCAGGACAATTCTCCAGCTGACTTAACCCCCCAGCCATGGCCAGGAAATTTTTATTCAACTCTTTCATTTCCACTTTCTTTTTCTGTAATTACTATTATTTGGATGGTTGGTCTTCTGGATTTGTCATGTAATATAATCTTTTTGTTGTTCTTCTTCTCCTTCCTATCTTTTTGTTTTTGGGGAATTTTTTGTTTTGTTTTGTTTTTGCCTCCACAAAAGACAAGTATTTTCTCAGTGTTTAACATCAATATGTCTGTTGAGTTTTTCATTTCTACCATGATGTTTAAAATTTCCAAAACCTCATGCGTACGGAGGCACTATCTTCTCTTGCCTAAGAATATTAATAATATTTAAAATATTGTCCTATTGAATTCCTTTTTCTTTTCTTCAAGTTGCTTTTTTCTGTTCGTTCCTTTTGGTTTCTCTCTTTGGTGTTAGATGCATTCCTTACGTATCTTGTGATCTTCATTTGCTATTAATATTTAAAATAGGACATAAAACATGTGAGTCTTGAAAGGCTCTCCAGTCATGCCAAAAGTTTGACTACCATGAAGCTTCCAGGCTGAGAGTCCATGTGTAGGTACACACCAGGTGTCTAGCTGAGTCTAGCCTTCCAGTCATCCTATAAAAGTGCCAGAAAAGTGAGTGAAACCCACCTGGACCTGGAAACCAATTGTGGGCTGAATTACATAAAGCAACCTCAGTCAACACCACATAAAAAAAAGAATCACTTGGTCAAGTCTTGTTCAAATTCCTGGATCTTGATGTAACACAGAGTGGTGGTTGTTTTAAGTCACTAAGACTTGGCTATCTTTTTTACGTAGCAATGGATAATCGAAAAATTACATGTATATGGACTAACATAAAAAGGTATGGCTAGAATACTGGTAAGTTAAAATAAGTGCAACTTGTACAATGATTTAAAAAATATAATGATCAGAAATTCTGATGGTTTGGGTGGGACTCCTTGACTGGGAGGTTTCTTAGAGGAATGGTACAGCTTCCCCCTTCCCTGTTATTTATTTTTTTCTATTTCTTTTTTTTTTAATGTTTTATTTATTGATTGAATTTTTAGAGAGAGAGGAAGGGAAAAAGAGAGAAAGCGACACGATCATCCATCTGTTCTTGTATATCAGTGGTAGTCAATCTGGTCCCTACCGCCCACTAGTGGGTATTTAAGCTTTCTTGGTGGGTGGTAGCAGAGCAACCAAAGTATAAATAAAAAGATAGATTTAACTATAGTAAGTTTTTTATAAAGATTTATTCTGCTAAACTTAGCAAAAATCTGACATAAAGTATTTGGTAAGTAATTATTATTATATGCTTTAACTTGCTGTAACTCTGCTTTATAAATTTATAAAGTAAAGTTACTTCCCTACTTTATAAATCACCATTACTGTGGAACCAGTGGGTGGTTAGAAAATTTTACTACTAACAGTGATACCAAAGTGGGCGGTAGGTATAAAAAGGTTGACTACCCCTATTGTATATGCTGCAAACTGGGATTGAACTGAAAACCTTTGCACTTCCAGACAATGCCCTAACTAACTGACCTATCTGGGCTGGGTTTATTATTTTATTTTTCAATTATAGTTTACATTCAATATTATATTGTGTTTTGTATTAGTTTCATGGTTGCCAGAGGGTAAGCAGTTGGAATGCTGGGTGTAAAAGGTGAAGGGATTAAGTAGTACAAATTAGTAGTTACAAACAAGTCACAGGGACATTGTTATTTTTAAAGTATGTTTTATTTTTTAGAATAATATTAGATTTATAGAATAATTGCAAAGTCAGTACAAACTTCCCATAAACTTCATAGCAATTACCCTTTATTATTAACATATTACCTAGTATGGTACAGTTGTCATAATTAATGGGGTAGTGTTGATACATTATTATTATTAATAATAATATTAGTATTATTAGCTAAAGTTCACTGTTTTAGTTATTTTGCCTAATGTCCACTTTCTCTTTCAGGATGGCATTTCCTTAGTTTTTGCTTAATGTCTTTTTTCTGTTCCAGGATTACAGACCTTCCTCTTTAGGATCCTCTTGCCTGTGCCAGATTCTCAGACTTGCATTGTTTTGTTTTGTTTTGTTTTATATTTTTCTGAAGTGAGAAGTGGGGAGGCAGAGAGACAGACTCTCACATGAACCCGATTAAGATCCATCCAGCAAGCCCACTAGGGGGTGATGCTCTGCCCACTTGGGGCATTGCTCCATTGTAATTGGAGCCATTCTAGCACCTGAGGTGAAGCCATGGAGCCATTCTCAGCGCCCAGGCCAACTTTGCTCCAATGGAGCCTCGGCTGCAGGAGGAGAAGAGAAAAAGAGAGAAAAGGAGAGGGTGAGGGGTGGAGAAGCAGATGGGCACTTCTCCTGTGTGCCCTGGCCAGGAATTGAACCCAGGACATCCACAAATCAGCCAGGGAAGACTTGCCCTATTTTTGATTACTTTGATTATATTGAGGCTTTGTAGAAGATTCTTCTATTGGAATTTGTCTCATATTATTCTCATATTTAGATCAGTGTTGTAAGTTTTGGGGAGAAAACTGCAGGGGTATAGTGCCACTTTTATTACCTCATATTAGGAAGAGTACGTGCTATCAACACGACTTGTCACTTTTGATGTTGGCCTGACCACACTGACCTGGTTGAAGCAGGGTTGGGCAAGTTTTTCTACTGTACTTTTTTCCTTTTTTCCCTTCCCTTCCCTTCCCTTCCCTTCCCTTCCCTTCCCTTCCCTTCCCTTCCCTTCCCTTCCCTTCCCTTCCCTTCCCTTCCTTTCCCTTCCCTTTCCTTTCCTTCCCTTCCCTTCCCTTCCCTTTCCCTTTCCCTTTCCCTTTCCTTCCCTTTTCTTCCTTTCCTTTCCCTTTCCTTTTCCTTTTCCTTTTCCTTTTCCCTTTCCCTTTCCCTTTCCCTTTCCCTTTCCCTTTTCCTTTCCTTTCCTTTCCTTTCCTTTCCTTTCCTTTCCTTTCCTTTCCTTTCCTTTCCTTTCCTTTCCTTTCCTTTCCTTTCCTTTCCTTTCCTTTCCTTTCCTTTCCTTTCCTTTCTCTTCCATATTATCCTCTTAGGAAAGAGAAAACTATGAAGAGCCAACACTCAAAGAGAAGGGAATTATGCTCCACCTCCTGGAAGGTATAATATCTATACAGATTACTTAAAATTATTCTGCATGGGAGATTTGTTTCTTCCCATATTTATTTACTTAATCAATCATTTATATCATTATGGATTCATGTTCATAGATATTTCTATCTTTCCTTTTGAGTTGGTTATATTCCCCAGGAAAGAGTCATAGAAACTTCTGCATAGAAGGTTAAATATGGCTGCCAATATTCTGGAATCTCAGTGGAAAATTAAGATTGGGTTTTATATTTATGAAAATATCATATACCTAACCCTAAATTGTTATCTTGTTTCCCCCAGCACAGAGACCTTGCTTTACTTTCTCCAGGGAATGAATCTAAATTATTTTGCTTAGTTTAGTTAAGGAGAATCAGCCAGGAGCATGAATAAAGGGAGAGATCTAGGGATTTAACTCAATTTAAATATCATTCAAACAGTGACCAGCAGTGGTGCAGTGATAGAGTATTGGCCGGGGATGCAGAGGACCCAGTTTCGAAACTTGAGGTTGCTGGCTTGAATGCCCACTTGAGGGTGGGCTCACCAGCTGGAGTACGGGATCATAGACATGACTCCACGGTCACTGGCTTGAGCTTAAAGGTTACTGGCTTGAGCCCAAGGTCACTGGCTCAGATCCAGGTCAAGACACATATGAGGAAGCAATCAATGAACAACTAAGGTGCCACAACACTTCTCATCTCTCTCCCTCCCTGTGTGTCTGTCCTTCTCTCTGTCTCTCTTGCAAGAAAAAGAAATAAAAAAAAACATTCAAACATTTTTGTTTATTTTAGTTACCCTCTGTCTCCACCTTGATCTTCTCTCTATTGCCAGTAGTATGCAGCGCTGCCAATTCCTGAATGCTTTGGGGATTTTGTGGGAAGAATTGGTTTGGTCCTCAGCCTGCCTCATTTTTGGCTTTGGCTTCAGAGTTTCATGTTTGTTTAAACATTTTCACTCATCCAACTGCTTTACAGCTTCCAACATTGCTTTGCTGTGCTCTCCAGTGTTGTTCTCCCCATCTCCCCATGTATGTTTATCTTTAGAGAAAAAATAAATAAATAAATAAAAAAGAGACCTGTGGTAGCGCAATGGATAAAGCGTTGACCGGGAACACTGGGGTAGCCAGTTTAAAACCCTGGGCTTGCCTGGTAAAGGCACATATGGGAGTTGATGCTTCCTGTTCCTCCCCCCACTTCTCTTTCTTTTTCTCTCCAAAAATAAATAAAAACAAACAAAAAAAGAAAGATAAAACCCTGTATAGCAAGTTTAGTAGAGTTTGAAGGAGAGCAAAATTGGATGTTCATCTACCATCTTACATGGATTCAATTGGGACTACAGAGTTAGCCCCCTGAGAATAAAGGCTCTGCCTTACTTGCCTTTATATTCCAACTATACACACACATGCCTGAGGAAGAGTAGGAGGTAA
Organism: Saccopteryx leptura; assembly: GCF_036850995.1. NCBI lineage: Eukaryota > Metazoa > Chordata > Mammalia > Chiroptera > Emballonuridae > Saccopteryx > Saccopteryx leptura. The sequence continues at coordinate 45,238,434 of NC_089510.1, forward strand.
ATACAAATTAAGTCTTCTATAAATGAAAATAGGAAGCAGAGTCAGAACTCACATACAAACCTAGATCCAAGTTAATTTTTATTTTTTTATTTTACATTGAAATTCCAGTCATTAATTATAAAATTTGTTATTTTCAATATTTAAAATGGAATTTCTGATCACAACATATTGCAGATTAGTGCTTTTCTAACTTTTATGTGCAGATAGATACACTGGGGATCTTTCAAAATGCAGATTCTCACTCAGTAAGTCCAGGTGGGGCTCAGTCTCTGCTGGTCCAAGGACGCTGATCCTGTATAGCCGGAATGTTTATTAATGGATATATAGCACTATGTATTCTGGCATTTAAAATGCCATTTCATATTTTATTTCTATTGTAGAGATACTATTTACATAAAAATTTTGTCAAAATTTGTACTTGGAGAGCAACAAGTTGAACTGTCCTGGGGAAAGGAAAAACTAGGAGTTCAGGTTAACCTACCCACTGAGTAAAATACAGGATGCATTGTGAGAGTACAACCAGCTTTAATATCTATATTCATTTTGAGCTGACTGCCCAGAGCCACACTTACCATAACCCTGTGATTAGTGTGCATTTATTTTGTGTACATTTTTTGTACACAGCAAGTCTTTTGTGTATTAACCTCAACATTTGTTTTATTTCTTGTTCTTTATCATTTTTCCTTTGCCTTCACTTCTTTGTCTCCTTTAATAAATATTACTTGAATGCATAGTTAAGCCATTTTAACAGTTTGGTATTAGCTATAATGTAATGTATACTAAAAATATACATACACATACATGTATGTAGTTATGCAATAATTATTAATAGTTCCAGTAATTTCTTCACAGATAACAATTTTATGACTATCTGATGGAATACAGTTCCTGATGGAATAATATATATATATGTATGTGTGTGTGTGTATATATATATATATATATATATATTTCTCCAGTGAAGTGAAATACTGCTACACACACACATATATAGATATAGATATATATAATTGTCTACTTAACTTCTACTTAGAAATACCCCAAATACACATTCAAAGTTGTGGTTTGGGTTAAGGGGTTTTAAGAATGTCACAGACCTTGAGTTTTCCTTAGATGCTGAGAAAACAAACGAACAAAATTTGATGGATTCATCAGGTTATCATCATAACTTGAAACAGGGAGCCATTCAGATATTCTTGCTAACTCCCTTTACTTTAATTCTATGCTTAGTAAATGGCATTCTGATTACAGAATATCAACAATTTCAGATAGATGTCACACCCCATGGAGCCCATGATGGGAATCTTAGGTTAAGAACACTCAGGCCTCCTTTGTTAAATATCAATTGTGGAGTAAAGACAGTCTCTTTAACAAATGGTGTTGAGAAAATAGGACAGCTACCTGCAAAAAAAATGAAACTAGAGCACCAACTTACACCATTCACAAAAATAAACTCAAAATGGATAAAAGACTTAAATGTAAGCTGTGAAACCATAAGCATCTTAGAAGAAAACATAGGCAGTAAACTCACTGCCATCTCTCTCAGCAATATATTTGCTGATTTATCTCCACGGGCAAGGGAAATAAAAGACAGGATAAACAAATGGGACTATATCAAACTAAAAAGCTTTTGTACAGCTAAAGACAATATGAACAGAATAAAAAGACAAATCACACAATGGGAGAAAATACTCAACAACACATCTGATAAGGGGTTAATAACCAAAATTTATAAAGAACTTGTAAAATTCAATACCAGGAAGACAAACAATCCAATAAAAAAATGGGCAAAAAAAAATGAATAGACACTTCTACAAAGAGGACATACAGATGGCTAATAGATGAAAAAATGTTCAACATCACTAATCATTAGAAAATTGCAAATTAAAACCACAATGAGATACCACCTCACACCAGTCAGAATGGCGCTCATTGACAAAACAACACATGATAGGTGCTGGCAAGGATGTGGAGAAAAGGGAATCCTCCTGCACTGCCAGTGGGAATGCAGACTAGTGCAGCCACTGTGAAAAACAATATGGAGATTCCTCAGAAAATTAAAAATGGGTCTGCCTTTTGACCCAGCCATTCCACTTTTAGAAATATATCCCAAGAACATCATATCACCGACTGAAAAAAAGAAATGCACTCCCATGTTTATAGCAGCATTATTCACAATAGCAAAGATCTGGAAAGAGCCCAAGTGTCTGTTAGTGGACGAGTGGATTAAAAAGCTGTGCTACATATATAGAATGGAATACTATGGGGCCATGAAAAAGAAGGAAATATTACCTTTTGCAACAACATGGATGGACCTGAAAACTATATATATATATTCTGACCTTCCTAGAAAACACAACTACAAACTTCAAAGGTAATGAAAGTTTGTTTATTGAGTCAGTTCTGGTGGGGGGAGTTATGATGGACAGCAATGCATACAATTTTGACTTTACTTAAACTATCTTAAAAATTTTCCCTGGCCGGTTGGCTCAGTGGTAGAGCGTCAGCCTGGAGTGCGGAAGTCCCGGGTTTGATTCCTGGCTAGGGCACAGAGGAGAGGCACCCATCTGCCTCTCCACCCCTCCCCCTCTCCTTCCTCTCTGTCTCTCTCTTCCCCTCCCACAGCCGAGGCTCCATTGGAGCAGAAGATGGCCCGGGCACTGGGGATGGCTCCTTGGCCTCTTCCTCAGGCGCTAGAGTGGCTCTGGTCGCAACAGAGCGACACCCCAGATGGGCAGAGCATTGCCCCCTGGTGGGTGTGCCGGGTGGATCCCGGTCGGGCGCATGCGGGAGTCTGTCTGACTGCCTCCCCATTTCCAGCTTCAGAAAAATACAAAAAACAAAAACAAAAACAAAAACAAAAAACAAACAAACAAAAAATTTTTAACAACAAATCGCAAACTTCTCCAATGATTGGATTAATAACTGACAATGTTTGGTTGTCACAGTCTGTTGCCTTCTCTAAAGCATTCTCTAGACCCTAAAATTTGATGCTCACATTTAGTGAGATGCTCCAGTGGTGACAAGCATCCTTCTGTACAAATTACAAGTATTATCTCAATGAAACTCTCTGGCAGCAACACTGTGATGTATGTGTCATTATTATGCCCATCAGAGATGACAAAATAGTTCGGTTAAGCAACCTACATTCATACAGCTATAAAAGGGCACAGCCAGGTCAAGATTCAGGCAGGTTGACTGCACAGCCTGCACTTTTCATTGTCTCATTATAGGTGCTCCTTTCTTATAGGCCTCACTGTGCAAAAATAAAAATCAGGCTATTACAACATTGGAGACAAAATAAGTGTGGAAATAATAGGAGAAGCTGATTAAATAATATTAGTTGAATTTAATTGAATTCTATGCTGTCATTAAAATGTAAATGGTAGACATAAATGTAATAGTGTGGTAAAATATTCACAATATACTGCTGAATAAACAAAGCAAACATTCCTATAGAAAAAACAACTTATACATACATACATACACACAGAAAAACAAAATTCAAACACAAATACAAGATATCTATCAAAATGTTAATTACAATAATAACCATAATGGTGGGTAAATAGGTGTTTTTATTTGTTTTCTCAAGAATGTTCTTTTGAGCTTTACATGGCTGGCTCTTTTTTGGTTTTCAGGGTTTAGTTTAAATGTCCCATCCCTGGCTAGTTTGCTCAGCGGTAGAGTGCTGGTCTGGTGTGTGGATGTCCTGGATTTGATTTCTGGTCAGTGCACACAGAAGTGACTGTCTGCTTCTCCACCCCCCATCCCTTCTCTCTCTATCTCTCTCTTTCCTTCTCTAAGCCATGGATCAATTGGAGCAAGTTGTTCCTGGGAACTGAGGATGGTTCCATGGCCAGCCTTAGGCACTAAAATAACGTGGTTGTCGAGCAGTGGCCCCAGATGGGCAGAGCATAGCCTTGTAGGGGGTTTGCCTGATGGATCCTGGTCAAGGAGCATGTGGGAGTCTGTCTCTCTGCCTCCCTGCTACTCACCTAAGGAAAAAAAAAAATCCCTTGGTCTAAAGTAGACACACTGGTCCTCTCCCTATATCTTTACATGGTAAGTACTCTATCACTTTTATCACACTTCAATACTTACTCTTATCTTTTGTTATTAGTATTATACAGGTTTTTACTTTTCTGTCACCTCTACTATAAGTAGCCTACATGACCATGCCCCTCTAGTTCACTTATTTATACTTCTATGATTTAGCAAGTTGTGAGTGCTCTGTAATTATGTATTGACCAAATGCCAAATGAGTAAGTTATATATCTAAAATTTAGTGTACTCTAAAAACCTGTCACTTAACCACAGCAAGTCTCAACCTCAAATTTAACCAAAGGAACTCCATAGATTCTTTCCTTTTACCCATCCCCACATTTCACTTCTAGTATCACATGTAACTGGGTATGCACTGAAGTATGGTAGCCACAGGAGACATAGAAGAGATACTCCCGTCTCTTAGGTTATATCTAGTGGGTTTGAAAGACTTCTGAACAAATAACTCTATAGTGATCAAAGCTATATCAGCGGTAATATATACTGCAGAGACCCAGAGGAAAGACTTTTTCTGAGTTACTTCCCAAACTAGAGAAGCCAGAATAGTATTTTAAAACATACTTATTTTTTTAATTATAAAAAAAATTACTAAATCAATTCTCATGGCGAAATCAACAATGAGAATATTGAAGTAAATTATTAGTGTTTGATCCGGTCTCCTTTGCCCATTTATACATAGAAATTACCAAAGGGAGTGTGAGCTGTCTTCTCAATTGGGTTAATAGGAGCTTCGGGAAAGTGGTCCATGACACCACCAGGCACCGGCCACAACTAAAGCAGTTTTTCCTCAGATACATAGTTTTTCCTCTGCATATATTCTAAACATAAATTTTATTTCTGACGATTCATATGGAAAGAAAAAGCAAGGAAAGTCTAGGTTTTTCAAATTTGATGACATTCCAACAACAGGCAAAGCTATACTACTTGGAAAACATGACGTGGAAGAAAGCTGAAAATTAATAACAATGATTGAGTTATTATGAAACTTGAAGAACAAAAGCCCTCTTGCTTTAACTCCTATACTCTTTACATTTTTCACTATAACTGCTGTGAATCAAAAATGTTCTCCTGAATTATGTTTTTGACTTAAATAAATGTGTATCCAGTATATTAGACAGAAAGGAAAAAAAAATCACTGTATGCCCTGAGAATTTGTTAGCATAACATATATTACCCAACCCATCTTTGGAGTACCCCTTACTGTGTTGGCTTTGATACTGATGAAAGCCTCATAAATTTAGTCCCAGATAATATAAGGTACATTGGGAGAAAAGCTCTGTTCACTAAGGAACTATAGAACTACAACTATGGAACAAGAGGCCACATGCCTTTTTTCTACCAAATTATGATTTGAAGAAAAAACCAAAGTATTTAGGAACTATAAGAATTAAAGTTTGGGGCAAATACTTCCTTATTACCTTACATTGTTAGACTGCTAGGTATAAAAGCAAAAAATATAAAATTCTTTTTATATGTTTGATGGAAGACTGACTTCTCATTTAGAAAGAACAATGGGATCACTCAGCATTGTCCATTGATGTACAAAGATGAATAAAACTGAACCTCTTGAATGGAGAAAGGACGACAAGAGTTGCAAATCTTCCTCCACTGAAGCTTTTGCAGTTTGAACAGAAGACCTACCACTCCTATACCCTAGAGAAAGTCAAAGACATCACTGCTTCTCACTTAAGAAAATTATCTGTGGGCTCTGAGGCCCTCTGAGTTGTTCCAAAATTATACAAAAGTATTACATTCTACTCTAAAAGCAACCATGTCTTTGCAAAATCATCTAGGGTGAGGTTTTTGTCTCAAACCTTAAAAAGTTTATTTCACAATTAAAGCATTTGGGGAAAACTAAATCTAAATATATATCCTTAACATTTAAACATTTTAAGTCAATTAAAATGTAAATAACTTTGGAAACATTTTAAGGACTGATATACCATCAAGCATATTTATAATTACAGTTGTGAACAAGTTTCTGGATAAAAGAGATTTAAAAACATAAAATGAAAATCTTAAACTGTGAGAAAAAAAAGAGTAAATATTCTCCATTCAACTTTAAAACTACAAAACAGAATGTGTGGAGTTAGGAGTCATTTAAAGAAATGAAGTTGTTTATAGCAGTTACAGACTGCTGTAGGCATGGAGATGGTCATACACATATGCAAAGAAGGAAATTCAATGGGGGTCATAAATACTTGGAAGTCTTACAAAAATATTCATTTTACACATGAAAGGGGTTATTGTTTTCATTTGAAAACTCCACTCCTAATCTGGCAGAGCAAAAAGCTCACTGGCTTTTTCTATTGGGGGAGGGAGGATCAGAAAGCAGGGTATGAAGGATGCTGAGATCGGGGTTTGAAAAAGGAGATGTTGGGAGAAAAAAATCATTCCCTGCAGCACTTCAAGGTTATTTATTTTCCAAGAACCTCTGGTTTAGCCTGGTGTGTTCCCATTGTGTAGGGTGTCCTATCTGTTCTGTGATGTCTTTCCCACTTGAAATCACAGAATGGTCTCTGTTATAGGGAGCAAGACAGTGACAAACTCATTTCCATATCAAAAGCCAGCTCTGAAATACCATCATATAATGAAGTTGTTACGAGAACAAAATAATACTTCATCTGTTTCCTGCCTATTTTATTCCAACGGTAATCAAGAGAGACCATCTCCTGGAAAATTCTTTTTGCTTTCCCTTTCTCTACTTCTTTTCCTTTCAATGTTAATTATACATCACAATTTTCCCCCCTCCTACTTTTTCCTCTTTTCTTCAGCGTGTTCCTTTAGCTTTTCTTGGTGTCTATGTTCCTTTATCAATGTCTTTCTTTCTTGGTGGCATCTAGTAGAATGGCCTTCTTCATTTATCCTCTTTCCCTCTTTTCACCTTCTTCTTTACTTTTCCAACACCTTCTACAACCCTCTTCCTTAACTTCCCTCAACTTGATTGTTCCATGCTCAAAAGGAATTGGTTATTCACAGGTTGACTGCATTTACCTGCTGCTCTATTTCAGCTGGAAAAACAATGAAATGAAAGAGCATCTTTTACACTAGCTCCTAGAAATTCTTTTTTGGACTCACCTTCAAACCACTATCATATGGGCTTTATAAATGAGGGCATTTCAATAAATAATAGAGAGAAACAGAAACATAATCAAAATCCTAACAGAATACACTTGATGGTATTTTTTCTGGCAAGAATGACAACTGGAAATGATTTTAAATTAGTAACCAAAAAAGAAAAGAAAGTTAGGCTTAGTGAATCCGGATCTGTCACTGTGCCTGGGCTCATTGCTTTTTAATGGTAAATAACACTCCTTCACACACTACAAAATATATAGCGGTGGGGAAAATGTCGATAATAGAACCTGGACTCTGAGTCTTTCCTCCATGCTGCAGCATTTCATAATTGCAGGTATTCTTCTTCTGGAGAACCCAAAGATAAAAACAAGGGGTTATTGTTCTTGTTTTTTGGGAGGAGAAGATTGGGAAATTGACATAAACACAGCTTTGGAATATGACTATATTAATCCAAAGCTTGTAAACTGTTGTTTATGTAAAAATAAAAAAGTTATGACAAAAACAGGGAAGCTCAAAAAAGCAGCTAGTACATCTGGACATCTGACTGCACTTTGTCTGGCAATGTGTAAACTCGACTTGAATCTCAGTTGAATCAATATGAATTATGACTCACCCTAGCTGCCTCAATGTAACTGGTGAAATTTGAGGGCATATGGAGACAGAATTCCAGAGGACAAGTCGTTCTTAAGAGCATTATAAATGGGGCATGCCCAAAGGATACCAATCCCTCTGCTAGATTTCTCTTAGAAGTAAGGCAGGGTGCATTCAAGGTCCGATAAATGATAGAAAATAGTACCACGGATTATGTCCTTCATTTATGTTTGTTAAACATCAACGTCCAGAGTCAGAGCACTAGGCTGGGTGCTTGAAGATAAAAATAAAATTCTTTAAATTGAATTTTATTGGGGTGACACTGGTTAACATAATTATACAGTTTTCAGGTGACCAATTCTACAATACATCTCTGAACACTGTTGTCTGTTCACACTCACAAGTCAAGTCTTTGTCCATCACCATTTATTCCCCCTTTACCTTCCTCTACCTCCTCTCTACTGCTCACCTCCAGCAATTGTCTCCATGAGTTTCCTTTTTCTTTCTTTCTTTTCTTTCTTTCTTTCTTTTCTTCCTTCCTTTCTTTCTTTCTTTCTTTCTTTCTTTCTTTCTTTCTTTCTTTCTTTCTTTCTTTCTTTCTTCTTTCCTTCCTTCCTTCCTTCCTTCCTTCCTTCCTTCCTTCCTTCCTTCCTTCTTTCTTTCTTTCTTTCTTTCTTTCTTTCTTTCTTTCTTTCTTTCTTTCTTTCTTTCTTTTTCTTTTTCTTTTTTGTTGATGTTGTTCAATAGGAACCCTTAAGAGGTTAAGAATATAGTTGGGGAGATGAGGAAAGTCCACCAATAAATTCTACTACTCACACATGAGATTTGTCTAGATACTAACTCTTTCTTGTTTTGGGGAAATTTAAGGGTATTTTGTGAAATAGAAATCTAACTAGAATGAGAATTGCTGGTTTAGCTCTTATTCATTTCTGTAAATTTCTTAGGTGTCTGGATTCATTTATTGTGATTTATTTGTAAGGAATAACTTAAATGATACAGCAGGTATCTTCAGGATTTGCTAGGAATTGTCTAGCAACAAAATGCAAAATGCATAGGCTTTTATTATTTAATTTGTCATATAAAAGTTCAATTAATTAGGGTACAAAATGAGTTTGATTTATATATTAAATTATATAGTAACTGATTTGAATGTTTGAACAATTTTCTGTCAATATTGATATTCACATCCAAGTGACACATATGTGTGTTGGATATAAGATGTAGGTATATCCTCATTCTTTTTGCATCTATAGACTTCACCTTTGTCATGTAGAAATAGAAGGATGCAACTAATGTTCTTTTTTTTAATGCAGCAAAGCATTTTGAGTGAACGAAAAGAAATAAGGTAACAGGTTAAAAGAAAGGTAGAAAAATAATAGAAACAAATGTTGAAATTAATATCATCAGAGTACATTTTCAGGTCTTACATCATTTTCAGAAGTATAAATCCATACATAGAAAAATACACTTAAAAGTTGAGAAAGTCCCTTTTAATATACCTTTTTTCAAAGTGGGAATGGGTATCTCTAGAAAGTTTAAAAGCTGAGTAGGCAAATGCTTTCTTTCAGTGTTTGTGGATGTTTCTTGTATAGACATTGGCTCATGAGGCAAATAGCAGTGAAACCCTTTGACTTATAATGGAGACATAGTAAAAATGAGAATTTTGTATTTCTGCTTTTTATTCATTAGGAGGATTAATTTAATTTTAAGCAACATACATTTTCTCTAAAGCAACTATTTTTAAGTCAACTTCATATATCACACTGCTTAGCATCTCTAACAGAAGTTTTCAAAGCATCATTGCCAATTATTCAACAGGTTCCTCAAGATTTAGTTTTATCTTCATTATCGTAACTAGGTCAGACAAGATGATCCAGGCCTTTGGAATACTTTTATTGGTTTGCTTCAGTTTTTAATCCAAATCCCTGGTGTAATTGTCTATAATTCACAGTTTTAACAGTAATGCATTCGTTCATTTTCTCAATAAACAATTATAAAATGTTTTCTGTTTCAGAAAATGTCTTAAGTTTTGGGGATCACAGGGGTAAAATATATTTTATAGTTTTTGCTCTAACAGGATGATAGCATAGTAGAGAAAGAGTTATATATTTTACAACTATGATCAATCAGACCCCTTTTTATGGATATTTCTTCATTTATTTCTCCCAAGAAAACAACAAAGATACTTAGAGAACTTGACCAGTTTTAGAAGCTGGAAAAAAGTAGTAATGGAACTCAAACACCTGAGTTCCTGACTCTAAAAGTAACTCATTTCCCCCGCAAAATGATGTTCTTGGACACTGGTTAAGAAGTTTCTTTCCTCAATACATTGGCTAGCAATCAGATTTCCACAATGCCCATGGGTGAGAGGTTAGCTGAATCTGTTCATGTCATTCAGCCTCAAATTCCATAGCCATTGGTTTCATAATTGCATTGTGCTCTATACCATGTGGTATAGTGGACATAGCTTAGGATGCAGCTGTGCTGCCACCTTCTGATTGCTCATTTAGAAATGACTTCTATATTTCAAAAAATATATATTATTTAAGTGACCATTGTCACTATATGTGAGGTGGGTCCCATCACTAAAATTGCAAAAGGCATTCTCCCACGGTTCAGTTAGATATCTCAGAGAATACATCCAGAAAATACACTTCTCCAATAAGATGAAGAAGTAGAATGCAATGCAAAAAAGAAAAAAGAAAAAATTTTAATTCTCAGTTTTATGTGACCTCTGCAGATAGAAAGAACATTAAAACAATATGTCACTAAAAGTTTTGCTCAATGCCATTCATATGTCACCTGAGCTAACTAAAATCCTTTCAGCTATGTGACAATACACCTGGGTATTTGTCAAAAACAAATGTTCAGGCTACGGAAAAGTATGAAATCACAAATAGGATTTGGTGGATTCCTAGGTGGATATGGTACAGCAAGTATTTGTAAGACTTTGTGGCTATTCATATTGCATCCATTGAATCTCCTGAAAATTTAACAAATGAGAATTCATGGGACCTTGTATTTGGCAATAGGAAATGCTGGTAAAATTTATTTAGCAATACAGAGGGGTGTCAAATAATAGTCTAGGTGTACAATATAATTAGAAATGCTGAACTTCCTTCTGCACACACAACAGCTTGTGGCAAAGCTCTGGATAAATCATGAACATAAGAGTGGAACTGCATTGCACTTCACAGACCATGCTCAGACTGAAAAAGACAAATAGGAGAGGTTCTGATTAAATATTTGTTCAGAAAATACCCTCTGCTAATATACTGCCAATTTCCTACCTTGAGTAAATAGCATCCTCCTCTCCCCAGGTAAGTAGGCCTCTGCTATATTAGATTTTATTTACAAAAAGGAACTCTGGCCACAAAATACATAGCAGTTTTGTGAAGGGTATGACCCAGCTTGTCTCAAAATATTGTCAGTGTGACCTTTGGCAAGGGACCAGAAAAAAATTATTTTCCCTAAAGGAAACCCGTACCCTTTACCTATAACCCTGCTAGCATGATATGGGGTTAATGAAGCAAGCCCTGCTTCCAGTGGCTGGAGCACAGATTGCCTCATTTGGCTTGGTCACTGGAAGGACGAATGTGGTGGGGACGTGCACATATGAGCATATGCAAGGTTTCCATGGCAATTCTACTAGTTCTGCCTGCAAAGCCATGGGAGCTATATCTAGCCCTGCAGGGTTTTGCTGTCTCTTTCTGGAGGTCAGCCCAGTGGAAAGCAAAGCCTTAGAGATGTACCAGACTCTGGATTCTATGTTTATCTGGAGGGTGATTAAAAGAATTGGGTTACCAATCTCACTTTCAATATTCCCTGCATTCTGGACACCAACTCCAAAAATAGCAGCCCAATATTCTTTTATTTCAGAGTCCAAACATAAAGATGCCAAGCTTCCACAAGCATCTCAGGGAACACTCCCAGCAGTTTCAAGGACAATATGTCTTCTCCTTGAATAAAGAAAAAAAAGTGTCTTGGGTAATTGTACCAAAAGCCAAGCTTTCTAGCCCATCTGAAGGCTGCCTTATCTAGCTGACCTTCTCTTTCCCTTGATATCATGTATCACCACTGCCTCTCCCTCCTTGTTACTCGTTTCCCTTATTTACAAAACTACTGGCCTGTGTTCCAGGGAATTCCCTGAAAGGCAATTTGAAAGATCAAGACTCCTACAACCTTGTAGGGTGATTTTGTATACAAAAGCCAAGGTTATCAGCATATGGTTAGAAAGCTAGAGTTGACTAAATCGCAACTGTATAGGCACAAATACAGGTAGCAAAAATTATTACATGAGCTGGTTTGTTCTTTCAAACATAGCACAAGCTTCTAATTCCTGACTGTGAAAAAATAATTATTCAATACTAACACATATACTACAAATGTGTTAAAAAATAAGGCCTTGGAATTGGGACAAGAGATTCTTGTAATTTTTTTTTTATACAACATTGACCATGTTGAAAATTGAAGTTAAATATGAGAATCTTTTTGATGATAATGATGAAACTCAGGGGAAAAAAATTATTCTTGTTCTCATGGTCTCATTTTTTTAAGCCTTTTGTTGGTATAAGTTTTTTAATAAAATATCAGAAGTACAGTTTATGTATATATACATATAGTCACAGGTTCTTTCGCATAAGTAAAAAAATTACTTACCAACTTAGAAATTCTAAACATTATCTAAGTACAGGTCATGTCTGTATAGATATTTTCCTTTCCCTTCCTTTCCTCTTCTCTTTCACCCTTCTCTTTTCTCATCAAATCCTTCCACTTTGTTCACTCAGCCTTTCTCTAATGGATATGTATTGTTCTTTAACCATTCAAGTTTCATATACTTAACTTAAGAATTCACTGGGGGATACGTACTTTCAACTACCATCTTTATATTTTGGCTGAGATCTACCTGCTGACTGCAGAAATGGTGCCCAGGGCTGAGCCAAGCAGTGTATCTGTTACTGGTCCAGAGACAGAGATGTGATCCAATCAGAGCCAGTGAAATGGAATGAAGTGTTTTGAGATTTGTATTGACTTGTGGGAGAATCTTACTCTTTCCAGGGGATTTAACACCCAGAGGACACAAGGTCTGGAGCTGCAATGGCCATCCACCAACCATGAGAAGAGAGCCTATCTGGACATAAAGTCAATAGGGAAGCAAACAGAGTAAGGCACAGAGATAGGGGTCAACTGACACTTGCCACTGGCTCCCTACTGGTTTCTCATTTATGTGAGTAAATACATACCCTTCTTAAGCAAGGTTAAGTCAGGTATTCTGTGTTTTGTAACCAAAAATGTCTTGAATGATAAACTTAGCCTACAAACTATGCAGAATAGGTAGACAGAGACTGAGGCCTATACCAGTAGCTCCCAAATTTTCAATACCAAAGATCCCCTTGAACAACTGCTACTCACCCATCGAGAACAACTACCCGAATCCTTTGCTACTAAAGAGCAAGTTACCGATAGAGCAATCCAGTGAAGAAAATAGTCCAAGTGCCTCAGAATTAATGTCCCTTAGGTCCCTGAAAGACAAGTCTCTTTAACCTGGAAGCACGTATCATTTCCCACAGGACACTCGCAGCTGAGATAAGCTTCAACCGGCACATTTTGGCAGCAAGAATGGGGATGAAGAGAACATGAAACATCAGGCTGCTTCTACCTTGCTGTTTCACATCTGAGGGGTTATTTGTAATGACACATGGTTGCTCATATTTCCTTTGTAAAAGATGAACCATAAGGACTCGAACAGAAATAAAGAAATTATCCTTCTAGTACATAGTATGTTTCTCATGACTGAAAAGTTCCAAAAATTTTAAAACAAAAAAATCCTCAGGCAATATTCTCTGTCATTGTGTTTTTCTAAACATACCCCCCTTTCTTCATCTCTCCCATCTCCCCTCAGTTCTCTCTCTTCCTCTGTACAATAGCTTAGTACTTCTAGCTCTCTTTAACTGAAATAATGAAAACAAAACATTTAAATTGATTAATAATTAATGACTTGGTATAATTCAGTGCACTATTTCATAATCTATTTCAACCTTAGGATATTTATCTCTCTAAATACACTGTCTCGAATTGTCCTGTAATGTTTACGTAAAGGAACCTGCAACTCATCCCATCATGCTATTTCTGTTCTTTCATGGTAGCTCCTCTATATCCTCCATGTTGGTATAAATATAGCATAGGAAAGGGTTTGACAAAATAGAATGAGAACCTGTTCATAATCAAGCCTCAGATCACTAAACCAAAGTTTCCTAACATAGCCAAACCTCTTCTCTGGGTTTGAATAAAACAAGACATTTTATTAACAGGGAGTCTCAGAATAGAGATTTTAAAAGAATATTTATTTATTTATTTATTTATTTATTTATTTATTGCATGGGAGAGAAAGAGACAGAGGCAGACAGGAAGGGAGAAAAATGAGAAGCATCAACTTATAGTTGTAGCACTTTAGTTGTTCATTGATTGCTTTCTTATACGTGTCTTGACCAGGTGCTCCAGCCAAACCAGTGACCTTAGGCCGAAGGCAGGAACTTTAGGCTCAAGCCAGTGACCATGGGATCATGTCTATGATTTGACACTCAAGCCAGCAACTCTGTGCTCAAGCTGTTAAGCCCATGCTCAAGCCGGATGAGACTGCGCTCAAGTCAACAATCTCAGGGTTTCAAACCTGGATCCTTAGCATCCCAGGTCGATGCTTTATCCACTGTGCCACCACCTGATCAGGCAGAATGGAGGTTTTAATAACTAGCATGTGCTTCCTGTCCAGTCAATGCAGAAGGTGAAAAAACACTTAATGAATTCAAATTCTGGCTCAGTTGCCCAATGTCTGAGAATTTGAGCATCTGGCTTAAATCTAGTGGGTCTCAGTTTTTACATTTAAATTGAAAATAGTCATACCCACTTAACTAATTCAACACATTTATTTAGCACCTGGTAAAGCATTATTCTAGGGATTCATAATGTACTCTGATTAAAATAATTAAAATTCTATTGCAGTGGAGTTTATATTTCACTTAATAACACTGTTGAATGAAACAAATTATATAATTTAAGTAAATCCTGGGTACAGAGCCTAGCACACAGTAGAATTCCATATGTGGTATTCAAGGGTATTCAAGGTGAGCTATATTTCTCAATTAGGACATTCCTACCTTTTTTTTGTTATTGTTAAAAATTTCTTTAGTCTCTTTAAGATTTTTGGAAAAGTTAGGTAAGAAGCATCATGCTTTGTACTGAGCCAAAATATGACTTGAATAATCTAGAATTCTCCCTTTAATAAAATATTGGGGCTGATTTTTTTCAAGTTGATTAAGAGATGGCCAATGCTATTTTTTAAAAAAAATACAAATATGTCTCTAGACTAAATTTTTTTCAAGCCATTTTAATTTCTTTTTAAATAAAATCTCCATGAAATTCTCATCAGCAATCACAATCCTCAGATATACTTCATATAGATTTTCCTTTCTTTTGTCTCCACTGCTACTCCCCTAGTATCCATTTCTGAACATTAGTATAAGCTACCATCATCTGTCTTCCCAGGAGATAGAATTACCTTCAAAAAGGGAAGGCAGACCATTCTCACCAGCTCTAAATAGTGTTTGATGCCTTTTTAGAGCACTTACCATAAAATCCAAACTCTCACAATCAGCTACAAAGCCTTTACATAATCTTGCCTCTAATTCTTGGTCACCACACTCCAGAAACCCTGGCCCTCTTTATCAGCTTGTTTTTGACTCAGAGCCTTTGTACTTGCATTCTCTTTGCTTAAAATGTGTTCTTATGTTTGCATTCATTCCTAGTTTAAATTGTATAATTTCAGAGGAGTCTATGTTGACCAATAATCTCTTTCAATCTTCTAATCATTCTCTTTCTCATTACCTTGTGATTTAGTAACTATATAAGGTATGAGTCCACCTTCCCTGTCTAGATTATATAATTCATGAACAGAGGTATAGGAGGCAATCAATATATACTTAAGTAACTGCATAAAATATACAAATTAATAATTCTCTGGGAAGGCCCTGGTTGGTTGGCTCAGTGGTAGAGCTTTGATCTGGAGTGTGGACGTTCCAAGTTCAATACACAATCAGGGCACACAGGAGAAGTGACCATCTGCTTCTCCACAACTTCCCCTTCCCTTTCTTTTTTTCTCTCTCTCTTCCCCTCCACAGCCATGGTTCAATTAATTCAAGCACATTGGCCCCAGGTACTGATGATGGTTCTGTGGAGCCTCCACCTCAGGCGCTAAAAATAGTTTAGTTGTAAGCCTGGCCCTAGATGTGCAGAGCATTGGCCCCATATGGGAGTTTCTGGGTGGATCCCAGTCAAGGTGCATGCAGAGTATGTTTCTCTATCTCCCCTCCTCTCACTTGGAAAAAGAAGAAAAAAAAACAATTATCTGGGCATTCACATAGATAATTCTTTTTAAAAATTTCCAGGCTCTCAGTAATCATATAAAAATGTTACTGATAGAATGTTTATGGTGTGTCAGGCACTACAGACATGTAGAAAACATTCAACATGCATTTGAGAGTTTGGCATTATTGTGTTCATAACCACTTATAGCTTAGGGAACTCAAACTCAGAGAAAGTAAGTTTATTACACAATCATTCACAACTCATAAATGACAGAGCTGAGGTTCAGATCTAACTGTCTGACACTAAAATTGGTGGTCTTAATCATACAAATATCACCATCAACCATATTTTTTCATACCAGTGCTAGATCCCCAACTAGAAGTGAGAACATGTCAAAAGTTATAATGATAATAGAGAGCATTTACCGAGTATTTACAATTTACAATGTACAGGACATTATCTACACAAATTCTCCACAACATCCCTAAGATGTAGGTCCCTTATTCTTGGTTGAGAAAAAATCCAGCTTAAATAAGTCAAATGGTATTTGAACCCATTCTTGTTTGATTCCTGAGCCTGCACTGTTAAATACTATGGAATAGCATTTCCCTCAACCAGTGAAAGGCAGTATGACTTGCCAAATCACATGATAGAAACTGCTAGTCTAGGCCTGTGACACAAGCTGGGTGCAGCCCTACTGTATGGTCAGTACATTCATCTTGGTCAAATGACAGATGCATTGTGTCTCTAACTTTGGAAACCACAATTGCTCGGCTGGCTGTCCACCAACTCTGTGTCAGGTAGAGGAAAACAATCAGAAGTTTCAACTTTCATTATTATGTTAACGGTGCTTCCTCCATTTATTTTATAAGCAATAAACTGTGCTCGTCCATTGTTTTAATTAGAAAGTTTCAAATACGATTGAAGATAATGCATCCCATAATTTCTCACCCTTCCCTGTTTCAAGGGATCAGCCAGAGCTGATTCCAGGTGGAATTTGTACTCTCCTGATTGATGAGGCTAATAAACCGCCTTTATTGTGATATAAATAGCCTTAAAAATGTCCTAGAGAGTCAATATCAGTGTTTGATTGCCTCACACAGGCAAGGTCCTTGTCTTAAGCAGCATTAAAGCTTAATGAGTTATGCTTTTGAAAAAGTTTGTCATTGAATTTTGATATTGACTTGTGAGGTTACAAGGTGGCAAGACCTACATTAGTGACACAGATGGCACAAACTATTAAAAAAAACCTACCCATTTCTTTCACATACCTAATGTGTCAATAATTTTAACACCCTGCTGGATCATTCAGTTTTGGCAAAGGATTGGAGCAGGTGTGGAACAAATCACACAAGTATTCATTCAACCAACCCTATGACTACTGCTCTATTCACACTTGGGTTGTGCAAGAGTGCAACAGACACCTCCTAGAACCCACTTTAGTCATAATACCCTCACATTCACAGAGGTCAATCCGGTATAACAACAAAATGTTATAACTCTAATAACTTCAAAACCCCTGGGATTAAACTGTGATTATTGAATTAGAAATAAAGGCTATTTATTCATTTCTTTGTGTATTAGAAATATCATAAGCCAAAGGTTATTGAGACAGGCTAGTCTAGTCAGCCAGGACAAGTGGAATAGGGAAACAGAGATAGATAGTTAAGCGGCCAAACAGTTTACGGCATCTAGTAAAACGCAAAGTCCTGTCTTCCCTAACCAGGTACACTTAAGAGCAAATCGGTTACACTTCTCATCCCAACCAGAGGGTAAGTAGCTTAAATCACCCTACTCAGGGAAATAGCAGGGATTCAGTTAGTGCCATCTGTGCCAACCACACCCAAGGATGGATGAAGTTAAGGCAATAAATCTCCTTTTGGGGACTCAGCATAAATCTAAAGAATAGTCTATTGAGATCCTTCTCTATGAGCTCCCCTAAACTCCCATTCTTTAAAGCCCCAAATGAAAGACCCAGGACACACTCTCCCTCCTGGGAGATGCCCACACCTTTCTTCCCTCTCAGATCTGCATCTCCTAAACTCTAAGGTACTCTATGAGATTCGCAACCAGGGGAGCAGTGGGCAGTGGCAGTTCATTCAGGGCTAACCCCTGAACCTGTCTCCAAGGCCCCTTTCCAGTCAGCCAAAGCAGCCCCACCGAGGCTCGTTTCTTCCCTGTAACGTTTCTAGAGAACCAAAGCAGAGCACTGCCTAGGCTTCCGTATTGTTTCTTCTACCCTAAGTCCTCCCTTGTTCCACTGTCCCCAGCTTTAATAAACGTCCTCTGAAAATCACCTGGACTCGTGGTGTGAAATCTTTCCTGTATGATGTCAAGAATCCACACTCTACAGGCCATCCCAAGACAGACCCGCTCCACGTCTGATTCCTGTCCAGTAATAGTTATGGCCCTTTATAAACAGATCTAATCCTGAGCTATGTTTCTTTGAAACCATTGCCCTTACATTTTCAAAAGTTACTTTAAAATCTTACTTTGCTTTTCTCTTTTTCCACCAACTTTCCCATTCTTGTGCAATATCATCTCTTCTTACCCACCTGTCCACTTTTTGTTTTCTTAGCTTTTATCATGTGTACATGTGTCTTGCATTCTATGATAGTGTATGATTCTGTACTCACAGAAACAGGATCAGAGGGTGATACATATACAGAATAAGGAAAGAGTGTTATAGTGTTAAAGCCACTCAGTCAATACATCACCAAACAATGATTTGTTTAGTTCACTATGTCCATTTCCTAGGGCTGCTACAAAATATGGGCATAACCTCGGAGATATTGCCAGTTCAGTTCCAGGCCACCTCAACAAAGTGAGCATTTCAATAAAGCCAGAACTGATCTTTGTGCTGGTTGAAGGTTTGCCTTTAATCTGCAAAAACTCAGCATCTGTGAAGCGCAACCAAGTGAGATGCAATAACATGCCAGTACCACAAACTTGGTGGCATAAACCCCCAGAAATTTATTTCCTCAAAGTTCTGGAGGCTAGAATCCAACTCAAGGTGTCAGCAAGACTCCAAAGGCTTTAGGAGAATCCTTCCTTACCTCTTTCAACTTTAGAGACTTCTGGCAATCCTTGGTGTTCTTTGGTTTTACAAACACATCAACTCTAACCTCTGCATCCTTCTTCATGTGGCTTTCTCCCCTTTGTCTATCTGTCTTCTCCTTTTCCTTCCTTTACAGAGGCACTTTTTATTGAATTTAGAGCCCACCTTAATCCAAAATAATCCAATATGGAGATCCTTATCTTAAATTTATCAGCAAAGATCTTTATTCCAAATAAGGTTACATATTGAGGATTTGGGTAGATATATGGTAGGGTCACAATTCAACTTGCTATAACCATTTATAGATATTTAAATCAATAAGTTAATCTGAGGGTGTCTCTTCTTCTTAACAAGTAATATATAATTTATTTGGCAATGCTAATATTTCTAAGACTAACAAAAAAATTAAAAATTTGGCTCATGACATAGAAATCAAGAAAATATATGCACTAGTTACATTTTTTTATCCTTCCAATGATGCTACATATATAACATATATTCTTTAAGAAATGACCAATCTTCAGATATGCATATGTGTGTGTAGATGTGTGTGTGTGTGTGTGTGTGTGTGTGTGTATATATATATATATATATATATATATATATATATATATATATATATATATATATATGGTTATATGATTTTAAATGCTTTTTATAGCTGTCTTAACTAATAAATTTTAGAATTATTGATTGATCTTCAAAAGAGTTTGAAACAAGACAGAAACATCTAGTATACTTATGAAGTATTCTACATTCTAGACTTTAGACTCTTGTGCTTTCTGTTCAAGAAGATCAGGCTCATATTAATCTACATAATAACATCTTTATCAAAGGGTAGTGAACACCCACAAAAGGGGGCTTGTGTTTGAGCCTAAAGGCAATAGATATAAACACAACCTCTCTACCCTTTCAATAAAAGTTCCCATTGGAATCAATATAAAACAAACATATTCATAGGGCAAGAGTTTAGGTAAACAAAGCCTGACCATCATAATAAAATCCAAGACATATAGAGAAGCAGTGCTTTTGCATAATAAAAACTTGGAGATCTTGTTAAAATGAAGATTCTAGTGTGGCAGGTTAGTGGTAGATCCTATGATTTTGTATTTCTAACAAGCTCTCAGGTAATAACCACGGACCACACTTCTAGAACCAGGTTGTAGAAGATCAAGCTATTCTAACAGAGCTGACAAAAATTATTATGTCATACAGGTTAAAGAAAATAAGGCTTTAGTCATTCAGAAGACATTCACTGGGATCCTATTCTGTACCAGTCCTTGTGGTACATACAAAAATAAATGAAATATAATTCATATCTTCAAGAGCTTCTCTCTTGACCAACTGTGAATTTTTTTTTTTTTTTTTTAGGTATGGCATTTGGCATCTACTTCCTATTTCAAACAATGTTAGAAAAATAATAGAAATAAAGTATTTTATTAATAGGCTAAAAGTTAATTTACATTTAGTAACTAAAAAAAGGATACACATTTGGTCTCTAATCTAAAAGATATAATCTCTCAGCAGTGAGGGCAATATCTTGCTTTCCTAAGTACTGTTCTCAGAAAGGTAACATGACAATACAACTCCTGCTCAGATTCTGGGGGCAGCAATCAGAACAGTGCTTGTTGGGGTTCCTGACAGGAACCAGATGTAGCACAGAGTAGGGACAACTCAAAAAGAGCTAATAAAACATTCACAGAAAAAAATATTTAATTTAGTTAAAAATCAATAGGTTCTTGGTTTTGATTAAATTTCATACTATATTTTGCCGAAGAGATGTGGTGGAGACTAATGGCCCTGGATGCTGAAGTCTTAACTTAAGGCCAATTGCCTCTTTTTTTTCATGTTGGCTTGGTTAGTTAAGATTTTGGAGTTCATGGGTAGGTAGCAACCAAGGCAATTTGTCTATGATTGTTGTTCAGTCAGTTTGAATGAAAATACACCAGAACCTAGTCTGATCATGAGAGTGGTCTAGATGTTAGCACTGTCAACTGAAAATATACATTGAGTATAATACATATCTGTGTATATATAATATATGTATATTATGTACACATATGTAACATATATGTACTATTAAGAGTATATCTGTGTTATATATAAATTACACACACACACACACACACACACACACACACATTCTTTAAAGTGCTTGGAAACTTGCCCTATGAGGAATCTGCTCATATTCCCTCTGCTGTGGGAGGCTCAGGGACTTCCAATTCTTTGCAAGCTTGAAGACACAAAGGAAGTTGCATATCATGACTTTCACTCAGTAAATTCTCACTTCAGGGGAATTATTATGCTGCTACCATCACAAACATAGCCTGATATCAATGACCAGTTCTAAAAGGATGAGTGTTTACATTTAAACTTTTATTTTGATCAAAAGCATCTAAGACTACAATACATTTGGTCTTTATATTAGTAGACTAAGGGTTCAAAGGCCAACCTAGAGTCCTTCATCATAACATTAAAGAAGATACCAAAATGACTATTTAAAAAGTTTAACTATATTTCTTTACCCCCAAAGCAGACATAGTGGATGCAGTGTTTGGTTTTGCTATCTTCATTGATCAAACAAGCTAACTAATTGCCAAATATATGTTGCAGGATTTTATGTATTGCTGAATTGCTTAAGTCATTGATTAATAACCTATGGACCTTTATTTTTCTCCTTAAAGGCCTATTCAGACCAAGATATTTAGCAATTCTTTTAACATATTTTTAGATCTGTTGGGCAAACAAGTTTGTAAAATTTGTGTTATTTGATTTCATTCACTTTTATTCTTAAAAATGGCCACTGCCAGGTGAAACAGTTAATTACTTTCCTGCTGGGGAAGGGGCTTTGTTATGCTAATGTTTGCTGAAGGAGAGGTTGTCGCATCAAAAAATTTTAAGAAGAAAGAGAACACATTGTTGGAGAAGGGAGAGGCAGCCAACATGGCAGGGTGTTGAAGGGGAACAGAGGTGAGAGGCTTTGTGAGCTCCGCTAAACTGGTGGGGGCCTTTGATTCTAGGGAAAACTGGGAAAGATTCTCCTCGTTGTGGAACCGAAGAACATGTGAGTGGGTTTTGGTGCCCAGTGTGTTTTTTACTCTCCAGTTGGTTGCAAGGCTAGAATAAAGGATGGCTCACCATTTCTTGGCTCCACTGTTTCTCTACAATCTATCCAAATCTAATGTGAACCAGCTCCTGCCTGGTGGCTGTGATGGCCGTGACTACTGGCCACACAAGACCTATAGTGCTTCTCATGGTTTCTGCACTGGGAAAAACAAGAATGATGCAGAAAGGGACAACTTTGTTTCCTGTTCTCCTGCTGGCTGGGCATTTTTTTCTTTTATTTATTTGTATATTTTACTGAATTTATTGGGTGACAATTAATAAAATAATATAGGTTTCAGGTATACAACTGTATAATACATCACCTGTATATTGTATTGTGTGTTCATCACCCCAAGTTAAGTCTCCTTCCATCACCATCTTTTTCCCCTTTACCCTCTTCTACCTCCCCCACCCCCTTTCCCTCTGGTAATCACCGTACTGCTGTCTCTGCTTACCAGTTTTTGCTTAATATTTTCACTTTTTCACCTAATCTCCCATGTTCCTCCCCTCTGACAGCTGTCAGCCTGTTCTCTGTGTCTATGAGTCTGTTTCTACTTTGTTTGTTAGTTTATTTTGTACATTAGAAATTACATATAAGTGAAATCATACTTTTCTCTTCTGACTGGCTTATTTCAGTTAGCATACTGCTTTCCAGGTCAGGCATTTTATGATTCATTTCAATTTAGAGAGGAGAGTATTGTACCTGCAGACAGAGTTATCTATTGGGTTACATTATCTTGTCTGTGGTTTTTTACAGAGTATATGCCCTACTTTTTATAAACCAGTAAAGGGCCACAACAGAAGAGAGATGGTTTTATTAGTCCAAGTTATTACCCAAGATTTCTTCAAGTTTCTACAGGTTACAAATACACATGATGTAAGACAAGAGGATACACAAGGGATTCCTGAACAAAAAGGTTGGACTTCTCAGAATGAGAAATGATCTTTGGTCTTAGAATATTAAAGACAGCATGATGGAAAATTTGGGTAGTTCTCAATCTGAACTACAGTTGGTAAACATGTGCTGTTTAGTTTCTCAGAGGGCCATTCATTAGGCATGGACGTTAAAAAAACTTGAGGCAAAGCCAAGTGCAATAACTTACTATACCACCAGGTGACAGTGTTTCAGAAATTAACCTTTGAATCTAGAGCACCCAGATCTGTTTTTTGTAAGTGGGACCACATTTCAACAGACCAGTGAATGAACAATCACATGGTTATTGTTAAACATAAGTCAAACACAGCTGAATTTCTTTTCTTAATTATAATTAATTAAGTGTGATGAGCTCACCTACCCAAGTGACAGTGGTGGGGTTAATCTCATGCTGAATAGGCAGGCCAGAATGACTAGATCATTTTAGAAAAGAAATGTGCATAAGCTGCTTAAGAAGCTAATTTTTAGAAATCACTCTGGAGATTAAGATCAGCTAAACTGAACTACAGAAGGTAAAAAATAGAATTTATATTTGTCTCATGGTGGCAACAAAACACAACAACATTCAGACTTTAAAACAAGAGGTAGCAAATGATTACAGTGAAATAAACATTCATGTAATTTTGTTGAAAAGACATATCTGCTGAAGGGCTTATATTGACAAATACAGATAAAATGAGTATTTGAGATTCATTTGCTGAAATAGTCATTTTTTAAAAAAATCAAACCTATACAGGGGACATGTTTAAGCTAACCCAATTCCAGATTCCTGGAAAGAAGAGTAGGAGAAAAAAGGAGGGGGAAAGGAAAAATAATCACTGGTTTTCTCCAAAGGCTTGGTATTTAGTAACTAAAAGGATTTACATTGGCCTGAATGGAAGAATCATAAAAATAAAACCTAGTGGAACTAGCTCAAGCAATGAGCTCTCCTTATTATCTAGAAGCATGTTATTACCTAAGCAGTTAGAGCTGGTGGCTCAAGTTCCATTCATTTCTGCAACAATGTCTCATATACATTATCTGCCAAATGATTGAAATATTTATATAGTTCATTTGAAACTATATATTTGATATTAAAATTTATTTACGGTGCATGGCAGAGCTATAATATATATGAAGACCCCTGATTATAAACAATGTTCTCTTCATTACACACCATTCAAGTGCTGTCTACTACTTCTATTTTTAGGCAGATTAAAAGAGATGAATAGCATCACAAGTGTCCATTTGTAAATGTCTGGATGAAAAAGCTGTGGTACATTTACATAATGGAATACTACTTGGTAGTAAAAAAGAAGGAAATTTTACTTTTTTAAAAAAAAATTTATTTATTCATTTTAGAGGGGAGAGAGAGAGAGAGAGAGAGAGAGAGAGAGAGAGAAGAGGGGGAGGAGCAGGAAGCTTCAACTCCCATATGTGCCTTGATCAGGCAAGCCCAGGGTTTTGAACTGGCAACCTCAGCATTCCAGGTAGATGCTTTATCCACAGCGCCACCACAGGTCAGGTGGAAATTTTACCTTTTACAACAGCATGAATACCTGGAAAGTATCACACTAAGTGAAATAAGCCAGTCTGAGAAAGACAAGTACTGTATGATTTCACTTATATGTGGAATCTAATAACAAAGTAAATAAACAGATAAAATAGAAATGGACTCATAGATACAGAGAACAGACTGACAACTGTCAGGGAAAATGGGGATCGGAAACCTGGGTGAAAAAGGTGAAGGGAAAAAGGAAAAAAAGAAAACTCTCATAGACACAGACGTTAGTATGGTGATTACCAAAGGTAAAGCTGGGTGGAGGAAGGTAGAAGGTATAGGTAGAATAAATGGTGATGGAAGAAGACTTGAGTTTGGGTGGTGGATATATAATATAATATACAGATGATATAGTATAGAACTGTGCCCCTGAAACCTATATAATTTATTAACCAATGTCACTCCAATAAATTTAATAAAAAATTAAAATAAAATAATAAAAAAAGAAATATAAAAGAAAAGAGATAAAGTGACAAATAAAAAAAGATAAAGATAGAAGGAGATAGGGGAAGCATGAAAAAAATGGAGAGAGGGATACTTCAGAAAGGTATGCATTAGTAAAAAAAGAAAAAAAAGGACAATTTTACTTAGAAGTGGAAAAAGAAGTAGCACACTCTCAGCCTTCTATTTCACCTGCTCGTCTTCCCCTCCCCCATTTCTATTATACCTTCCTATTTTCTTTTTTTTTTTTTTTTTTTGGTCTTTTTATCTACAGATTTGAGTGAGAGTATATTAACTTTTTCACTATGTTTATGGTTGTCAATGGTTTTAAGTATATGGTCAAATTGATCTGAATATAATTGAAATCTTTTATTTGTCGGTATAACAACTCAGTTTTACTGTATACTGTTAGTAAAAATAGATTTTGTCACATATCACTACTACTACATGTATTTCTTTTAAAAATTTTAAATGTGTGTTTTTTCCATCATTTTTTTAGTTTTTGTATGTTCTAGTTGTGTTTATAGTTTTAAAAATTTATATATACATTAATTTTATTTATTGACTTTAAAGAGAGAGGAAGAAGGAAACAGGGAGAGAGAGAGAGAGAAACTTTATGTATTAATTGGTTGATTTGTCTATGTGCTTTGACTGGGGATTAAACCTATAAATTTAGGAGTATTGGGATGATGCTCTAACCAACTGAGCTACCTGGCCGGGGCAAAAAATTATATTTATGCACTCATATATACACACATAAACATACATATCTAACTGAATTATATGTATATGTAATATATAATTTATATATATAACTATATATAAAAATAGTATAGTTGGGTACAGAATTGTCAGAAAATGATCCTTTTCTTTTGCCACATTGAAGAAAATACTCCATTGCCTTTATTTTTTATTCCATTGCCTTCTTATGTATTCTGTTGTTGATAAGAAAGAAATCTGCATAACTTATGTGTGCATGTTTGTGTGTGTCTGTGTATTCTGTCTTATTTTCCTTGTTTTTTTTTAAAGATTTTATTTTATTTTTATTATTTTTTTTAGAGAGACAGAGACAAGAAGGAGGAAGGGAGGAGAAGGAAACATTATCTTGTAGTAGTTGTTTCTTGTATGTGCCTTGACAGAGCAAGCTCAGGGATTCAAACCAGAGACCTCAGCATTCCAGGTTAACCCTTTATCCACTGTGCCATCACAGGTAGGCGTTGCTTGGTTGCTTTTTAAGAATTTATTTCTTTTGGTGTTCTTTAATTCTACTACAAGATAGCTTTGTCCAAATTTGCTTTTGTTTATCTTGTGTGGAAATTTTGCTTTTTAAATTCCTAAGATTTTTTTTGAATATTTCTTTTTCCTCATTTGTGTACTGCCTTTTTCTGAAACTCCTATTAGACCTATTTTGAAATTCTCATTTTATATTATTCAGGGTTCTTCAGAGAACCAGACCAAATGTGTGTGTGTGTGTGTGTGTGTGTGTGTGTGTGTGTGTGTGTGTGTACATTAGCCCCTTAATTATCTAAAAGATAGTTTTCAGATCTGTTTCAAGTCTCCTCCAGGAAATAGCCCCAGTTCTTCAAAAATAAATGCCAACTGTCTTTAATGTAAAAGTCTCAAGTGCTACATGAACAATTGTGAATAAATCTTTTTCATTGAAATAGTAAAATAGTTTTTGCTTTTTCTTCTGTATTGCCCATACCACTCAATACATATCTCTATTCCAAAATATATAACTTTACAATGTAGTTTTTGTTTTATATACTTTCATCTATGACTAGAATGGTGACCTTAAAAGTAGGAGCTGTACTAGGTCCTTAATGTAAGCTGGTTGCTTTGAATTTACAAATTTTAAGCAACTTTAATATCACTGGATCATTGAAGCATATCTTTTTTAGTGGGCTCGAAACTGAACTAAAATTTACATAAATAAAACAGGTGAGACATGGCTTAGTAGCTACTCTTAGTTACACAAACAAAAGGGGCCTTAAATGTCTTAGTTGACAAAAATCACAGTATGAGTCAATAATACGTTGTTCCCTTTTAAACAACATGTTTATTTGAGTGCAGAGAATCTTATTTTTCTATCACCAACACTAGCACATCAATTGAAACAGTAACTATGTGTTGTATAAATGGATGGCAATGTTAACAAAAGAAGAGATGTTGACATGATAATATTTTATAGGAAAATACAAAAAAAAAAATAGAAGGGATTCTCAGACACCTAAAGAATTATCAGATACAAGATGGATTAAAACTGTTCAGTGCAGTTCAAGTGAAGAGAATTGTATCTATTTGGTAAAAGTTACAGGCAAATCAATTTGGGCTCAAAGGAACACATTTATGACCGTTTTAACAACATAGAAATGGAATGCCCTACTTCAGTGGTATTGTAAAGGCTGAAACACAACTTATTAGAAGTGTTGTTAAAAGAATTTATATGAATCATAAAAATTTTTGAGCAAGATTGCTTTTCAGAGTCCTACCAAACTGAGGATTCTGGTGTTTCATGGTCCAGACATAAAGTTGTATCATTGTCCTTTTGATTCTAATATAATCTTCATTTCCCTTTATTTTTGATAAAACTTTGTTAGACTATTGACTTGAAGTGAAATTGCAGTGAACTTGATAGTCAAACTTTTTTTTTACATATACTCAAATGTTAAATTTGATACATATTCATAGAGTCTTATGTTTTTCGTAATTTGTATCATTATTCTAAATTCCTGAAAACTTTGACAATTCCAGGTCTACTACTTAGCACATTTATAAAAACACTGATCCGTACAACATGGCTTAAGAAATTCCCTCTAGGCCATGGCCAGTTGGCTCAGTGGTAGAGTGTCAGCCCAGCATATGAAAGTCCCTGGTTCGATTTCCGGTCAGAGCACACAGGAGAACTACCCATTGGCTTCTCCACCCGTCCCCCTCTCCTTTTTCTCTGTCTCTCTCTCCCCCTCCTGCAGCCAGGGCTCCACTGGAACAAAGTTGGCCTGGATGCTGAGGATAGCTCCATGGCCTCCACCTCAGGTGCTAGAATGGCTCCAACCACAACAGAACAATGACCCAGCTGGACGGAGAGAGTATCGCCCCCTGGTGGGCATGCTGGGTGGATCCTGGTCAGGCGCATGCGAGAATCTGACTGCCTCCCTGCTTCTAACTTTGGAAAAATACAAAAATAAAGAAAAAAAGAAACTCCCTTTAGGTAAACTCAGCTTTATTTAAATTCTACACATTTCTCTCCATTCTGTCACCAATGGTATCATGGTAGATATTCTCTAATATTTTGGTAACATTCATCTTTGCTACATTATACTCATTCTTTTAATCAATAGTTTTGTAAGATGGTTAGAAAAGCATGAGCTCAGTTTGACATAACATAATTTTTAGTGACCCTAGCCTAGCTCATTGTGAATACCTATTTCTTCTCTCACAATTTAGTAATGTGTCTGTAATATCATTCAAGAATTGGTAACAGGACCTATATTATATAGTTTGGGAAATCTATTTCCTTTAATGTTTTTAAAAATTGGGGCCCAGTGTTTTCATCTCTAGTCTTCTGGTCCATTATCTTTCATTTTTCAAAATGCTCAACACAATTTCATTAATTTCATCAGCAGTCAATGGAGTATATTTTATCTGGCCAAATACAACCAAACTCAAGTTAGGTGTTTGTTCTCATTATTTCTGTGTTTTTTGAGTTTCATCTTTTTTAGTTTGAAAATCTTTCTCTATTACACAAGTGAAAATTTCAGAACTGGAAAAATGTGGTCCTCATCTTTCCTGTTGTCTGAGCCTAGTTGTTCTTTATTCTTTCCCTTAATTTGAATGAAACTAATATATAATTTTTTGTCTTTAGATATTTTCTCCAAACTTTACCTAGTTCTAATTTTAAAATTTCCAAACACTATTCTTGAGGTTCGTGACATAATTTTTTTTGGCATTGTTTCCCTTATCGTGTACTAACCCTTAATTTTTTTTAATACACAGAAAAAAATCAAGCTATGCTGTTTCTACTCATTAGGAATGGTGTCAGTTTTATATTTATACACTCAGAGCTAATGAAAAACCAAAAACAACAACAAAAGCAAAGAAAAAGAAATTGTGTTTGATTAAGTAATTGTTTATACAAATCCATCCTTTAGCCAATGTCCTTTTAAATGGAACAGGAAATCACTTTGCTGACCTGGATTAATACTTAGATAATGTCATACAAATGGTCCCTGCTCACCTTCTCTGGATTATTAGGAAGATCTCAAGTCAGTACAGTGAGAAACAATGCAAGAAATTTACCTTGGTCCTCTATGTTTTGAGGCAAAAGCCTTACATGTTACTGTAACATAAAAATCATTGGTCATATTATCTTTATAGTCATACCCAATTGCAAATAAAAAGAGCTGTCTGGGGACACAATCCAATGTTCAAGAAAAAGATACTAAACCCCTAATAAGTTCAAGGCGATTTCTAGCCATGTGAGAAATTCATGGATATATAGGTCCTAGTGAGTTAGTGACACCAAAAGATAATGATAAGTCCTCCAACCTCTTTGTTCCATGTAATCTCAGAGACTAAATTCATTTGCCTTTTAAAATGCATCTGTCAGAGTAATTAACATGTGATTGGTAAACAAGAAGAGGTTTATTCCAGACTCATAATAAATGAGTAACTGATGTTGGACTTACCCAGTATGCCTCAAAACAATGTCAGCAGTTTGCTTATAGTTGTGTGCATATAGTATACAACTGATTTTGGACAACAGCACCTACTCTCCATTTCTGGCAATCTCAAAAGTCAATAGGGAAAATGGCACAGGCTATGAAAAGACTAGTAATAACAGGAGGCCCACTGCTATGCTGTGAAACACAGCCACAGAGCAAGTCATTGCATACCATCATCTATTTAGCCTCTAATAAGCTGCTGCTGGTGTTCTGTTCAACCTCCTACTAGTCACCAATTATGTTTACAATTAGCAGTTCGAGCACACAGTTACTTCTTTGGAGAGTGCGTTTATGTGCAAAATTGTGGTGTAAGATCACAATATGGCCCCCATGCTCTCAAAGTACAGACTCCAGGAAGCCCTGCAGTATAGTTAGGTTTGTGCTGGAAGAAAGGGAAAGAAAAGAAGAGTAAACAGTACAGCAAAGGGACTGGAAAGCAGGGCAGGGTCAGACAGGAGATTGTATCCTGCCTGTGCTGTCCCCGGCAGGAAATTATAACTAATCCTAAAGGCTTGGCCTGTGACTAAAGAAGCGTTTGTTCCCAACCATTAAACCTGGCTTGCTCACCAGAAGGATTTTACAGTCCCTTTGACCATGTTGAAAATTTGAGGATGAAAATAATCTCTTCACTCCTGTTTTTGTTGGTCTGCAGAACTGTTTGAGAGATTGAATCTTGAGCATTTGTCAGCAAAGTTGAATGCATATTTTGCTCTCTTTCAGTGGGTATTTAGCAGACTTTAGATCTATAAAAATTCAACTTAGTTGCTGCCCATTTTCTCATGTATGGGGGCTGGGCAGCTCAGCGTTATCTGAGAGGTCCCAGCTGTTGCTATTACACACAGCTTTCAATAGTTCACTTATCTGAATATGTACTGTTACTCTGCAAGATCTCAGGCAAGGAGACTTTGCTGTGATGTTGATGCACTTCTTTTTTGATGGAGCTCTTAAATAAATATTATTTTTTAAAAGGAGAGCTCTCTGAGTGACTGGAAGCATTTCTTATACACACACTGACTTCAGCAGCTGAGATATATATGTATGAAAACTCCTTGTTTATCCACAACCCTACCAAAAATATATATTGTTGAAACAGAAAGTATCTGAGTATTACTCAGGGTGTGTATGAAAAAGCAATAATTACATTCATTAATTTGATTGCAATTATCATGTTCAATTATTATTGACTGAATGTTAAACTGAATATGCAAAGCTGATTCAAAAGTATATGGACCTCATTAAAGCCACTTGTTGTGCTTTAATTAACAAATTACATTCTTCTAACCTCATGAGTGTGTTAGAATGTCACAAACTTGCTTTTCACCTCAGGGCCTAAGTTGAGACATCACTTTCAATTAACCATATATATATATATAGATAGAGACAGAGATAGAATCAGAGAGAGGGATAGATAGGGACAGACAGGAACAAAGAGAGATGAGAAGCATCAATCATTAGTTTTTTGTTTTGACACCTTAGTTGTTCATTGATTGCTTTCTCGTATGTGCCTTGACCACGGGCCTTCAGCAGACTGAGTAACTCTTTGCTTGAGCCAGCGACCTTGGGTCCAAGCTGGTGAGCTTTTGCTCAAGCCAGATGAGCCCACGCTCAAGCTGGCAACCTTGGAGTCTCGAACCTAGGTCCTCAGCATCCCAATCTGATGCTCTATTTACTGTTCCACCACCTGGTCAGGTTCAATGAACCCTTTGAGTAGTACAAACGTTCATGTACGTCCTCGTGTCTCCTAACCATCCAGAGTAAGATCATACGTGTACGACGGCAACATTTAAAAAAGGCAAATGTATGTCCTCCTTGTTTCCATAAATTGGTTATTAAACAAACATGATTTTAAGTTAATAAAACTGTAACTGGAACTAATTTCATTTTTTGAAAGAACACTCACTCCCGGAGGACAGCGAGCATGAGAAAAACTCACTACTCATAAAGTAATATAAAAGCCTGACCAGGTGGTGGGACAGTGGATAAAGCATCAGCCTGGAATACAGGACCCAGGTTTGAAACCTCAAGGTTGCTGCTTTGAACCCCAAGGTTTCTGGCTTGGCTGGAGCCCCCCAGTCAAGGCACATATGAGAAAGCAACCAATGAACAACCAAGGTGCCACAACAACGAATTGATGCTTCTCATCTCTCTCCCTTCCTGTCTCTCTGTCTGTCCCCATCCCTGTGTGTCTCTCTCTCAAATGTATGTGCTCTAAAAATAAATAAATAAAATAACACAAGAAATCAAGGCCTAGAGTTTATTTAGGCCAACAAATTGTTTTTGAATTCCCAACATAAAAATAGGTCTCTATTCATAAAATAGCTAATTCTTCTCCCCTATACTAAACTATAGCTATTGTTTGATAATTGAGTCTAATGTACTTGTTGATTTATATATATACTTAGACACTTAGTTTAAAGAACCTTTTTGAAGTCTCAAAATGAGGAGCTATTTTTTTTATCAGGATTGTTGTGTGATATTTTTTTCACTGCAAATGAATGCTTTAGGTGAAATTAATTGAATACCAGTGACATGGTGGCAGAAAGAAATCAGAAAATGGTGTTTCTATTATCAATAAAAGAGATGTCTAAAGAAAAGCTAAAGATGGAGAAAAGGAGTCAAAGATGCAAGGGTTTGAGGCTCAAAAAGGAGATTGATGATCAGTGATGTGTAGTTATAGCAGTCAGGATGATTAGGACATGATGAAAAGAGACAGACAGCTGTCTACCTACAGGGCTGGAAAAAGCACTAACAGAGGAAACGAGCAGATAAATTTTGACTTAGAAGTGTTAGAAGCAAGTTTTAAAATATAAAGAGAAAATATGAGGCCTGAACAGGCAGTGGCACGATGGATAGAGTGTCAACCTGGGATGCTGAGGAGCCAGGTTCAATACCTCTAGGTCGCCAGCTTGAGTGCAGGCTCACCAGCTTAAGCACAGGGTCACTGGCTTGAGTGTGGGATCATAGAAATGACCTCATGATCTCTGGCTAGAGTCCTAAAATAGCTGGTTTGAAGCCCAAGGTCACTGGCTTGAAGCCAAGGTTTCTGGCTTGAAGCCAAGGTTGCTTACTTGAGCAAGGGGTCACTGGCTCAGCTAAAGCCCCCTACCCCTGTTAAGGCACATATGAGAAAGTAGTCAATGAACAACTAAAGTGTCGCAACAACCAGTTGATGCTTCTCATCTGTCTCCCTTCTTGTCTGTCTGTCATGGTCTGCCTCTCTCTCTCTCTCTCTCTCTTATTAATATATATATGGATGCTATGGTATAATACAAATTACTAATTTGGAAAGAAGAGATACCTGCTGAATAGGTAAAAATCTAAATTGCAAAATATATCAAAGAAATGCAATTTTACCACTTATAGCATATGTAAAATTAACTATTTTTAGCTAATAATAAATTTCTAGGTTATGTCCTACTGGACCCACTTTAGGATTTGGACAAGTTGTTCCACAAAGCCTCCGACGAAGACAGGAACAGAAGCGCAGCTTAGTTTCTATCTTTAACTAGTGCATATAGAGCTCCTACTTTGCACAGCTTATTTTAAACCCTATTATTTCAAATTTCTTTCTTACATTGAGTAAAGATCAGCCCTGAGGATACCAACCCAAAATTCTAAGTCACTGGCATCAAAAATTTTACAATTTAAAAAGAAAGACAGAAAACTAATAGTAGAATTTACTAACGTTGCAACAGACGCAACTATGCATAGGGTGTGACTGAGTTATAAACGAGGTCATTTATTTACCTGAATCTGAGCTGAGGCAGAGAGGACACAGTAACAAGGAATTTCCTGGGAATAGCAATATGTCAGCTGAGTTTTTTAAGGATTTGAAGGATTTGCCCCATTGTAAGAAACAGAAATGGATATTCCAAGCAAAAGTTACAATTTATTCATAGGCCTAGAGACCACATAATTTTTTAGTACACAAATATCTATTGTGCCTCTTCTGTGTATTATTAGTTCAGCTTCTTCCCTTAAGATACTAAAAGTAGAATGTGGTGAGGGAGAAGAGACAGGAAAATCTTCTTTGCTACTGAACTTCAGAGTGGACACACCATCTTGCATATCCTAGGACTCCCTTGTGAAGACTAAACAGTAGGAACTTGGTCAAAGGAGCAGGTTCCTGAACTGTTCTCATTTCTTCATTATAATGCAGTGTAGAGACAACTCCCTTTACCTACTTCTCCATTCCACAAACTTTGCTAATCTCTCTCGCTTTACCCATGTATAAGGTTGAATAAGTACTTGTTCTTTTCTAAGCAAGGCATCCATGAAGTGACATAAGACTCTAGCCATAATAAATTGGGGAACAAAGGAATAAGAATTTACTTACACTTCTGTTCAATTTTCTCTTTCCTTATTCTGACATCTGCAGACCTGACCTCAGATCTACTTAACTATCTTTTAGCTCTATTCTAAGAAACGCCTTGGACTTTGTTATTTCTCACCAAGCTTGTTTAGTTCCTGCCCCAAATCAGGTTTGACATAAGCATTGGAGCAAAAGTTATCTTAATTTTATTATGTTGTAAAACTTTTAAATGCCAGAGCATTCTTTGGGCTCACCTCATTGTGATACACTCCATGACTAGTAGAAAACACTTACTGAAGGCTTTACCATGTGCCATTAGCCTTCAAAGTGCTGTCCAGGTATAAATTTATCTATTTCTAATAACTACTCTAAATCTTATTTACAATTGTTACCCACATGCTAAGATTTAAACAACAGTTTTAAGCTAAACAACGCGAAGAAGGTCATAGCTAATTAATGGAGGAGATGATGTGCAATCCAGGCAGTCTGCCTTCTGAATCTGCCCTTTTCACTATGACGCTGCACTGCCTCAATCACTTGGCTTTATTATGCCTCAGTTGTACCAGACTGAGCTTGTGTATCTTAAGAAGGTTACTGATATCATCTCCATTTAAGTCCTTTATTGTAGCAATCAATCGGTCAATAAACATTGAACAAGCAATATCTATGTGCCAGGCTCACTGTTTTAGGAACCTGAACACACAGTGGGAGAAATCATGTGGTTTATATCCTTATGTAGATTAAATTCTAATGGTGGTAATTGAAATTATAAAAGGTCATGTGAGGTGGAACCCATAGGAGATCCAGAGATGGTCAACTCCTATTTACTTATTTAGCACAACAGGAAAATGAGAACCTAAATAAAATTTATTATATATTGCTGACAAAAATTAAGGGATATTTCAAAGTGAATAGAAAGTGATAAAATATCCCCTAATTTTTGTGAGCAGTATAAATACATGCACTCACAACTTATTTAAAGTTATAAACAGGTCATTAGAAGAGCGAGGACTGAAATCCAGTCTCTATATTCCATCCCATTAGTTTTTGTCACTTGTGTGCTATTAAGTACAAGCCTCTGAGCATGGTCTTAACTCTCCAAATAAATAAATCAATGTTTAAAAAAAAGATTAAAAATAAATATGACCAGTATTTACTTTTCTATGATATTATGGATTATTTAATAAAAAAACTTTCTTTTATACTTTAAAAAGGACCCACATTAAAGATATGCAAATATTCTGAGAAAAAAAATGTTTAAAATGATAACACTACTCTCCTCTCAAAAAAATTTAAATGTTCAGAAACATTATATGCCTTTCTGAAAAATTCCCTTGAGTTTGATTTCCTGCTCTGCTCAGGTTCTTCTAAAGCTGAAGCCCCTCTGTTATCATTCAGCCACCCCATACCATCTAAGAATTCAAAAGGGTTTCTCAGCCTGTACCTCTATGACGTAGCTAA
This sequence comes from Saccopteryx leptura, assembly GCF_036850995.1. NCBI lineage: Eukaryota > Metazoa > Chordata > Mammalia > Chiroptera > Emballonuridae > Saccopteryx > Saccopteryx leptura. The sequence continues at coordinate 45,274,104 of NC_089510.1, forward strand.
TGACTCATCTGGACTACAAGAAAATGAGAGTAAAAAAAAAAAAAAAAAGAAAATGAGAGTAATTCCATATTTAGTAGCTCAGCTCTGTAGGGTTTCTCCTGAGTAATGGAGTTAAATTATGTTACATACGATGGAGGGCTAATGTTTTCCTAAGGAGAGATGGACTTTTTGAACTATGCTATCTCTTCAATAAACTGACGAGGCAAAATAACTCAACAAGGATTAAAATAGCTTTGGTACTGGAGTGGCCACATATATATTCTAATAATAATTCTACTGAGTAGAGAAAGAATAAGATCAATCTAAAACCCTCAAATTGACCCATTTTGGTAACAGACTACAGTCCATTTTTTCCAACTTCAGTGTAGCAGTGTGTACATAATTGTTTTTTATTTTTCTACAGAATGGTGATGGTACATAAAACCAATAGTAAAGATAACTCAGAATAATAAGTTTTATAAGTTGGTAACCATAATATGGTTACAGATTCATAGAAAACTATGAGTATGCTCACATATTGTTAAGAGGAGAATTGTCATTGCACTAATTAAGTTGTCTATCACTCAGCTTTTGCTTAGGGCTGAGAACCAGTTCCAGAGGCAAAGGGGTACTTGACCTAAAAATCTCTTATTTCAATCCTGTGAGATTTCTTTAGGAGTACTTTTAACACGTTGCCTTTAATGAAAACCTAGTCTAAATGATCACATTTACATTAGTTAGAAACTACTTGTTTATCACCTTGTCTAACAATATCTGGTAGATTTGCTCTGTAAGTAAGAGAAAGGAAAACCAAGATAAATTTTATACAAAATTGTTGTCATGTCTTTGTTTTAAGAGCATCAAAACCAAACATTCATCTGGGCTGTAGCAAATGAAGCATTCTAAATGTGCTCACTTTATTTAAAAAAATTAACAACCTCCCTAATTAGCTCATTTACTGTGGTATCACTTGTAGTGATAACCTATAACATAAGCAGCCTAATGATTTTCCTGGGCCTGTGTACCTCAGTGTGGTTGTGAGAATTAATAGTTATTGCAAGTACAAAACTAATTTGTTGTTCTGGTATATATTTTTAGACAATATAAACAATGCCAAACAAAATCTGATTCAGAGTGATGATGATGATGAACACTGTCATGATAATTATCAGTCACAAATATAAATTGGCCCACCTTGAGAAACTGCAGGGCAAAAGGTTCAATTATATTTGCTATGCCACTTGGTAAGGTATGTACCTTGACTAATTTAGAAAGGCATTTTTAATAACAAAGCTTAAATCACAAAAAGCATTCTCATAAACTTTCATTTATTTTAAGCAACACATTCACTGACAAACTCAGTTGTTCAATGTTTAATATGCTCTGGTAAAATCCATTCTCCACAATAAGTTCAAATGGTCTTTTCAAAATCCAAATAGGGGCCCTGGCCGGTTGGCTCAGCGGTAGAGCGTCGGCCTGGCGTGCGGGGCACCCGAGTTCGATTCCCCCAGCCAGGGCACATAGGAGAAGCGCCCATTTGCTTCTCCACCCCCCCTTTCCTCCTCTGTCTCTCTCTTCCCCTCCCGCAGCCAAGGCTCCATTGGAGCCATGGCCCAGGCGCTGGGGATGGCTCCTTGGCCTCTGTCCCAGGTGCTGGAGTGGCTCTGGTCGCGGCAGAGCGACGCCCCGAAGGGGCAGAGCATCAATCCCTGGTGGGCAGAGCGCCGCCCCTGGTGGGCGTGCCGGGTGGATCCCGGTCGGGCGCATGCGGGAGTCTGTCTGACTGTCTCTCCCGGTTTCCAGCTTCAGAAAAATACAAAAAAAAAAAAAAAATGAAATCAAAATCCAAATAGGATCTTCTCACTCACTGATTAAACTTCTCACAGCTTCCGATTGGTCTGAGGTTAGTGACCTAAGACTTGGCTTGGTTTGACAATGGCCTGCCTGGTCTGGAACCTCAGATATTCTTGAGTTGTCACCTAACTGTACCATTTCTCTCCCATTCACACTGGGCTCCTTTCATGTTCTTTAAACATGTCTTATTCTCTTTTCCTTCAGGGACTTGACACATATTCTTCCCCCACTTCCTAAAAGAATGCAAAACTGTCCTTAGGGGCTAGAAAATTTTAAAAATGACCACTTTTTTTTTTTTTTTGTATTTTTCCAAAGCCAGAAATGGGGGAGGCAGTCAGACAGACTCCTGCATGCGCCCGACCGGGATCCACCCGGCATGCCCACCAGGGGGCGATGCTCTGCCCATCTGGGGCGTCACTCTGTTGCAACCAGAGCCACTCTAGTGCCTGAGGCAGAGGCCACAGAGCCATCCTCAGCACCCGGGCCATCTTTGCTCCAATGGAGCCTCGGCTGCGGGAGGGGAAGAGAGAGACAGAGAAGAAGGAGAGGGGGAGGGTGGAGAAACAGATGGGCACTTCTCCTGTGTGCCCTGGCCGGGAATCGAACCCAGGACTCCTGCATGCCAGGCCGATGCTCTACCACTGAGCCAACCGGCCAGGGCCATGACCACTTTTATTTCTATTTACTTTTACCTAAATTTAAAGGCAAATTGTGTTTTGAAAATATTAAATCCAGACCCTGGCCTGTTGGCTCAGCCGTAGAGCATCAGCCTGGCTTGTGAAAGTCCCAGGTTCAATTCCCAGTCAGGGCACACACAGGAAAAGCAACCATCTGCTCCCCCACCCCACTCTATCTTTCTCTCCCTTTCCCTTCCACAGCCATGGCTTGATTGGTATAAACAATGCTGGCCCCAGGTGCTGAGGTTGGCTCCATAACCTCACCTCAGTCAGTATGGTGCTGAGCAACCGAGCAGCGGCCCAGACAGGCAGAGCATTGCCTGGTAGGGTGTTTGTTGGGTAGATCCCTGTCAGGGCACATGCAGGAGTCTGTCTCTGCCTCCCTGCCTCTCAATTAATAAAAAAAAAAGAAAGAGAAAAAAAAAGAAAAGAAAGAGAAAGAAAGAAAGAAAGAAAGAAAGAAAGAAAAAGAAAGAAAGAAAGAAAGAAAGAAAGAAAGAAAATATTAAATCCATAGGCAGGAATGTATGCAGGTTATTTACATATAATAAATATATACTTAAAGTATGTATATTATATGAAATATGCTAGCAGGCCACTGGTCTCAGATCTCAGTTCAACTGTCACCTCATCACAAAAGCCTTCTTTTATCACTCAGACTAAGTAAAATACTCCCCTTATAGACCCATCATGCAATACATTTCTGTAAGGCTTTCCGGTACTTATAATTTTACATTTAGTTGTGAGACTATGTGATTAATATCTGTTTTCATTCATTGGATTCTCTCATGAGGTCAGGTACTGAAGTCTATTTTAACTACCTTTTTCCTTCATAATACCTAGCATGCTGCCTAATTTACAGGAAGTACTTGATAAATATTTGATGACATAATAGTATGTATGTGAAACCTACATGTATATACATATTTAAAACATATACATTTGAAACATACACACATAAATGTATAGTATACAAATCAGCTAAAGTCAAAGGTCTTCAAAGGGAGAGCTGAAATGTTTTTCTTCTCCATTTGTTACAAATGACCAATAGTCTACGGCCATACCACCCTGAACGCATCTGATCTCTCTGATCTCGGAAGCTAAACAAGGTCGGGCCTGGTTAGTACTCGGATGGGAGACAAATGACCAATAAACCCTTTCTCCATATTTCTAGTTTCTTTTCCCATTAATTTCAGCGGACTATATTTGTGTCATATGTTTATTTGCTACAGACTTGTCAGGACAAAGCTCAAACATCAGCTGGATCCATGATGCCCACAGTAATTGCAAAACTGTTGGCTGTAAAACAGATTAAGAGGCTCTCTTCAGCAAGCGCCGAGCCAAGTTCTTCCCTGGCCGCATCAGAAACATGTGGCAGGGCTCCGTAATGTGATGGAGGACGCGTGGCAGGCAGAGGGCAGCCCATATGCTGCTGCAATTTGCCTGTACAGGATGTGCTCTTTGGACTTAATAATGGTGATTTAGGACCCGGGTGAAAATTCCAGTTCACTTTAGGTCTCTTTCAGAGTTCCCAGGCAGGGGATAGCAAACCTATAATCCAACACTGTAGGAAAGAAAATGAAAGAAGGGAAAGGAGACCTCTAGGACTGACTTGTAGTAGAACTGATCAGATCGGTTTGTACTGCTTGCCACAGGAAGAAAGAGCTATTGCTGCTGAAATCTTAACCGTTGAGTCAAAGAATCCATGAAGCGGTCATAAAAGACCCTTGTGGATTTGGGTTGGAGTTGGAGGAAGGAAAGTTAATTATCCTTCTCTAAAACCATATTAATCTATTTTAATATAGATTACTGATATTTATATCTATCATCTATACACATATTAGTGTGTGTGCATGTGCGTGTGTGTAAATCGGTGGAGAACTTAACAAGACACATGTTTGAGGGGCAGTGGCAAGATGAACAGCAGTGCACGTAAATGGTGCCACAGTTTCAATGGGCAGGAAGTATGATATGATGGGGATATAGACACTGAATATTGTAAATTAAGTCAGGCTTCACTGATAGAAAAACACAGTTCAGAGTGTTATATTTTAAAAGTATAACAAACTAGAAACCTTTTGGAAGAGAGAGACCACATTGATGAAATGATACAATGCTGTCTAGCTAAAATAGAATGATTACAAAAAGTAAGTTATCAGGATGTAACCAGGAGAAAGGCAAGCTCTGGAGGAATGTGACTGGTAGCATCAAATGGAAGAGTGTGTTTTGTGAAAGGAGTATTAGGTAGAGAATTAGGCATATCCTGTAAGACTTTAAACGTAGCACTGGGCCCTGTGGACAGATGCTTCAAAGACAAGTTCAACTCCACTTAAGAAAGGGAATTATTGGGACTCTGTCAGCAGCCTCAAGAAAGAGGGTAAACACAAACCACTGGAGGGGATCAATTACAGTCCTGATTGCTGGTTTTCAAACTTGCTAGATTATCCAAAGCACCTGGAGAACTCCCTACCCATCCCCCAGACCCAAGCCAAGTGATTCTTATGATGAGGCAAAGGGTCTGAACCCAGGACTAGATGATCATTTCGTGAGGTAAACATAATTCAAACAGGATGAAAAAGATGATTTCTAAGAGTCCCTTCCTTCCTGAGGCCCTGATGTTAACATTTCCTTGTACTTTCTAGTAATAATAATAATCAAAGAACTGACAGAAAGAGGAGGCCATCAGTAAAAGTTTGAAGAACTTTGATTTATGGATTTTCAGTGAGAGTTTTTAGTTTCTCCGGGTACTGCTATGCTCTGTACTTTATTCTCTGGTTACTTTTGTCAATGCTGTCTTTGGCAAAGAGAAGAGGGAAAGATTCTTGCTAGTCACTTCAACCAAACCATTTAGTAATTACTCTCCTGACGGGAATTTCTTTACAACCTCAAAATACATGGAAAAAACAAATCTCAATGAAAAAAAAAGATAAAATAAAAACAGGCATGGGAGAGTATTTACAACAAAATATATTTGGCAACATTTGGGTAAGTAGTATGCAAATGTGTAAAGGATGTGAGGACATGATGAAGCATCTGAAACTTCACTGCAGATCAAGAAAATCTGAGAAATGTATTGACATGCAGATTTGAAGGCTGCACCAGAGAGATGCTGACAAATAAGGTCTTGAGTGTGGCACAAAATCTGTGTGTTTAGTAAGCAGAAGGAACAATTGTCTCGACCACATTCTGCAGAAAGAATATTTTATGGCATATACCAATAGAACTATCAGCAAAGGTGGAAATGCTCTGTGTGAGCTATTCAATGAGGTAGTCCTTAGAAACATGTGGTGAGTCCTATACTAAAAACTGAGTATAGGTTGAGTCCTATACTAAAATCTCTCACTGAAAACCCATAAATCAAAGTTCTTCAAACTTTTACTGATGGCCTCCTCTTTCTGTCAGTTCTTTGATTATTATTATTACTAGAAAGTACAAGGAAACGTAACATCAGGGCCTCAGGAAGAAAGGGACTCTTAGACATGTTTCTTAGTGCAGGTGAGAAACTGAAGTTTTAATTTAATTTTAACTATTTCAAAATTAAATAGCCACATGTGTTTACTGGGTGCCATATCAGAGATATCAGCTTTAGAATACTTCGTTTTGGGTCAAGGAGTATACAGTTTTCTTTTGAATTACACCCAACACAGCAAGGAAGCAAGAGATTCTATATCTAAATAAGAACTCAAAATAGCATTTTCTGCAGGATCTTTCCATTCATCCCACAAGTGCATATAGCAATATGGCTTTCCATTATCAGTATTTTCAGAGTAAACATTTTTATTCCTATCCCAGTCTTTAAATAGTGAGTAATGCCACATTCATAGGGTGAACTAAATGAACTATGTGATTATCTCCATTTATTTGTACTTAAAATGGCTGAATAACATGCAGTGAATACATTGTTAAACCAACTGGCAATCCCACCAATTACCTTCATGATGGTTCTGCTTGTGGATAATTAGGTCAGGCACATAGTCTTGATTAGGTATTAAAAATGGTTACACCATGAGCTTAAGAAGCTCACCACATCTGTAGGCTTCTCCTTAAGCAAACAGTAGGAATGAAGACTGCCAAAAAAGTCATAAGAAATTGAGATTCCATGCTATCTTGTGAATGGGTTTAGTGCCAATAAAAACTCTAAATCAAGGAGCATCATGGTGTAGTATTCCTGCACCAAACAGAAATGACAGAATGGATTCTCCTTCAAAACTTAGTTGGATTCCTATGCCAGGCTTAGCACGATGTGAAACCTTATCTTTACTGAGCTGTGCTGAAAAGAATTTAGATAGAAAAGCTAAAAACTGCATACACACAAATACACATACCCAGAATAAATAAATGGGGTTCAGCAGGCTAGGGTGAGCAGTAGTAGATTTGGATGCTGGAATGAGAGTGCTTAATTATGTCAAAATTACTCACCCCAAGCAGAAAATAAAATAAAAATAAGGCAGAAAAAAGTTAATGGAATCTGCTTCCTTCACCTATAAAGACAAAGGTTCTTTCTACGCATTCCGATTTGTATTTTGGCATATGAAAATGAATTCTACTGTTAGTCTATGACTAATTACTGCTCTTCTTACTAAAATCTTGGACATCTTCATGTGGCTGGTAATAAGTGGTTAGACAACTCTTTTTAGAAATTCTGTGATTGGCAACACACATGTCTTCTATACGGTTTGGTCTTGGCAATATTCCATAACCTGTGCAGCTTGGTGAAGTTACCTGGTTCTGGGGAGAAATTCCCCCAGAAAACTGGTTCTTAACAGAAAACAGGAGGAAAGAAGGATTCTAGAATCAACACCTCTAACTCTTTCCCCAATGATGTCAGGATATAGTGAGGGCTCAGTTCATAAACTTGTTCTTTAGGACTCACTTTGTAATCAGAGTTTGGAAACTATTCTTTATTACAATGTTTAAAAAGCTATCTTCTACATGGCACTTGTTTCCCTTTGTAGGTAACCCTTTGTGGGTGTGACTTCTTTGACAGTCACTATTTTATAGATGCAAAAGTTGAAGTACATATAATAAAGTCAGCTTAAGTTGGGTTCTCTGAGTCACAAAGGTGGCAAATATTTGTGCAAATGTTGGATAATAATTTTTTTTAACTCAACCATGTATGTGTTTCTTAAATTTGGGTCCTATATACTGACACAAAATACAGTTAACAAGCATCTGGTTCCCAGTCAGATTATTTAACAGCTAACAATGTCCTATTACAATGGGAAGAGAAACAACCTGCTTAACTCTTTTTAAAAATCTAGCCCATTCTCCTTCCCTTTCATTCGTGTCTCCTAAGAGTTGTGCCAAATAGTTTTAAAAAATAATAAAAGAGTGAGGGCAGAGAAAATGTTTTGACATGAAGATTTGGCTGTGAAGATGTGTTATTGTAATTAATTTTGACTCATTTAGAAATGAACATGGGGTTGCTAATTCAACTAACATAGTATATATATGGAGGGTCGTTACATGGCACACCGTCTTCTCCTGGCCTCAGATATAAGCATGCACATGATGCGCTGTCTGCCCTCAAGGAGCCTATAGCTGAAGGAGAATGATGCCAGGGAACAATAGAACTGCCAGATATATGGCTTATTTTGAAGGAGCTGTCCCTAACTAGTACTGAGGTATATCATCAGCAAAGGGAAGTAATTCTGACTAATACTCCCAAATGAGTAGCCTTCATCAGCTATTGCCTCTCTGAGCCTGACTCCTCACATGTAATTTTAAAAAGATGCAATGTAGCTGTAATATACTAGGTTTAGTAGAAATAAATGTTCACTGAACTCTTCCCAATACTGATCACTTAATGTTTTGTCCAGACATAAAGTTAGTATGGCTGGGCCGGAAATGCCTCTCAGTTGTAATTCAGTAGACCAAGTCTTGTAGACCAAGTCTGCCTTCCTCTGCTCTTTGGTGCTCTTTGGCAGGGAGCAGAAGCTGGTGTCAGGAGCCCAGTCCTGGCTTATCTGCAGGCACTGGTGACCTCTCCTCAGCCAGAGCCAGCTCCACACTGCAACGGTTCCCCGTCATTGCTGCTGTTTCCTCTTGTGTTAAATCAATAGTTTATGACATGTACAAGGGAAAGCTGTAAATTTAATTTTATCCTCTACAGTGTGATTCTTATCTTGTGTGCTGGCAACATAATGAATATGTTTGCCCTTCAGACCCCCCCCCCACCCAGTGAAGCAGTTGGAGGATAAAGAAACAGATACAGACAAAGCACAGTTAAGTAGATAGATTAAAACTGGATTAATAAAAGAACTCAATTAAAGATGAGCATGTGTCTTTTGTGTGTGTACAAATATATGTATGTATGTATATATTTGTACACACACAAATAATTATTTTTTTCAGAAATCCACTTAATAGATGATAATTGATCATTTTTAAAAAACTGGGGCTCTATCTGTGTTTTGGAAATTTAAGGGTAGTCCCAAAGGGTAATTTTAATTATGGGGGAAACAGAAGCAGAACAAGCTGCTCTACTCAACTTCACAGACCTCGGCTGCTATCACTTCCCACCTTTACCTGTATGCTGCAAAAATGCCAAGTTTCCTATCACCAGGGGCCCTGCATTGCTAATCCTTTGAATGTTTCCCTTCACTCTATGCAGGATTGGTTTTCTCTCATTGAATTTTCATCTGCCTTCCCACCTCACCCAAGCTCTCTGATCACTTTAATCCTGGTGCATACTTTAGAGCCTTGAGATCTATCTATGTATCTATCTATCAATATTTCTATCTCTCTGTATCTATCTATTATCTATCTATCTATCTATCTATCTATCTATCTATCTATCTATCTATCTATCTATCTATCTACCATTTATTATCAACTATCCATCTTAGTTCTGTCTATCTTTCTATCTCTCTATGTATTCATGTCTTTGTTTATATTTGTTTCTCCCACTAGAAGATAAGTTCAGTGGGGGAAGGAAAATTGTCTATTTTATTCCCTATGCAGTAACTATTATAATACTTATTTAATGTGCTAAATTAATGAATATATGATATATCAAGATAACAGTTACTAAGAAAAAACATACTTTAAACAACTTTTGCTATTATAACCATACCACAACTGATGCAGTTACCTTTAACATAGCACTTGTCACAGACCAGGCATTGTTCTAAGTTCTTTACACACTAGGTGCTATTATATCTCTTATTTTTAAATGAGGAAACTGAGGGACGGAGAGTACACAGAGCTTTGGTGACTTTTCTGTGTTCATAAAGTTGCCAAGTAGCAGAACTTGTATTTGGACTCTGGCAATTTGGCTCTAGACTCTATGTTCTTAGGGACTATACTATACCATCTCTCAACATTCTCATAAACAACTATAGGCACTCAGCACAATTAAACAACAATTACACCAAAAGGCCAAATGTGTGTATGTGTGTATAAAGGGTTATGTCTGCATGCACTGTATGAATTGCATTGGACCACAGGCTCCCAGAACACAGAATCAAAGGTACCCCAGAAACATTTAGTATAGATATTGAGAATCCATTTGCATGGTCCTGTGACATCATCAAAACTTTTCAGCTTAGATCTCAAGCAACTTATGCAGTTGTATTGCATATGAGTGAAAACTCATTTCTTCACAACATCACTTGGAGGTTGTTATGCAAATACACTCTTCAAAAGGGGTGGAGAGAAATATGTGTGTGTGTGTGTGTGCAAAAACTATACAAGTGAACAAAATGAGAAAGAAAGGCTTCAGGATATTATAAAGCTATATATATATAGGCTTTGTACCTGGTTTACACGTTCATCCATCCGTCCATCCATCCATCCATCCATCCATCCATCCATCCATCCATCCATTCATCCATTCATTCATTTGATTCCTGCTATAAACTCATCACTGTGTGAGACTTAAGCAAAAGAAAGCAATAACCAAGTAGGGATTGTCCCTGCCCCTGCCGGATCAGAGCTACACTGTTCCAAACACTCCCAGAACCTCACCCCATATGCAGACCAAAGGCAGAACAGAAACAGAGGCATGGACACAGAGGAGAAGCTCTGGGCAATGGGGAAAGGAGTGGTGAGGAGAAAGGAGCAAGTACAAAATGAGGAGATAAATGTAAGGGGACCGACCTAGGGATGGGACAGAGGAAAGAAAGAATGAGAACTCTGTGTCATGAAACTCAGACCATTGATCCCATGTACCTAGGACAAGTGTGGTGACTGTTCATCTTAAAGTATTTTAAAAAGTGTTTAAAGATATATTAGTGGACATAAACATGTTGTTCAAATTTTTACTTTTTCTAAGGAATACAACAAACTCCACTAGCCCATCAGCGCTATATTTGTTTGGGGGAGCTTCTACTTCTTTATGACTGAAGAGGTCTGGTAGGGTACAGGAGATAACATCTCTGGAGGCAAGTTCTCTCTGTGCCATTATGGGTAGCAGAATATGGCTGCATCTCCCCAAAGTCAAAAGACCTTAATCTACATTTGAAATAAGAGATAAAAAAACACCCTCATTTTACTGTCAGTTCTGTTCCAATCAACCCACCTTTCAGTATGACTGCCAAGTAGACCTTTAATAAAAATTCATCCCAGAAATAGAATAAAAATTTTACTGAGATTATGTTGATCATTACAATTTTTAAGAATGCACCCTGAAAGTAATGTAGGAGGGAGGCATTTTCTTTTGCTTCTCCTTTGCGTATATCTGATGTCTGAGCATTTAACTTACCAAGTCCTGACAAGACTGATTAGAATACTCCTGGCAATGCAGGATGTGTTTGCCTTGTGGTGTGAGTTGACAGGATTCAGGGCAGCCTTGATGACCTGCACATCTTCCCCACTGATGCCTAAAATTCTACTATTAGTGATTGATGCTTAGTGGAACAGGAGCTATTATGGATTACATATTTATAAGTTTTGTTTCTTAATAACCAAAAAGTATGGTACAATTTATTGTATTTCTAAACACTAAGTCTAATTCTGCTGTTTTAATGAGTGTCATTTTAAAATAAAAATTCTCTTTAAAAGGACAGATATAGAAAGAAGTATTTTAATTATAATTTAGAAAATTAAATTTAATGAGGTGACATTGATCAATAAGAGTACATAGGTTCCAGGTAAACATCTTTACAGAATTTGAATTGTTGATTGGGTTGTGTGCCTATCACCCAAAGTGAAATAATTTTCTATCACCATATATTTGTCCCTTTTTCCTCCCCTATCCCCAACCTCCTCTACTCAGCCTACCCTAGTAACCACTTCATTTTTATCTATATCCATGAATCTCAATTTTATATCCCACCTATGTGTAAAATCACATAGTCCTTAGCTTTTTCTAACTTATTTATTTCACTTAATATAATGTTCTCAAGGTCAATCTATGTTGTTATAAATGGCAATATGCAAGAAACAAGTAAGCAATTCAATTTAAAAATGCAGAATTAAATGGCAGAAAGAGAAATTAAGGAAACCATCTCCTTTACTATTGCAACAACAAAAAGTAATAATAAAGTACTTAGAAATACATTTAACCATGGAGGTAAAAGACTTGTACTCAAAAAATTATAAGAAATTGAAGAAGAAAATCAAAGGAGATACAAACAAATGGAAACATATACCATGTTCATGGATAGAAAGAATTAACTTCATTAAAATGTCCATGCTACACAAAGCAATCTATAGATTTAATGCAATTCCTATTAAAATACCAATGGCATACTTCAAAGAGCTACAACAAATATTTCAAAAATGTATATGGTACCAATAAGAACATGAATAGCCTCAGCAATCTTGAAAATGAAGAAGAAAGCAGTAGGTAACACACATCCTGATATCAAGCTATATTGCAAGGCTACTGTAATCAAAACAGCCTGGTACTTATATAGGAACAGGCATAAAGAACAACAGAAAAGAACAGAAAACCTAGAGATAAACTCACACCTTTAGAGTCAATTAATATTTGACAAAGGAGGCTAGAGTACACAATGGAGTAAGGACAGTCTTTTTATTAAATGGTGTTGGAAAAATTGGGCAGATACATGTGAAAAAATAAAACTAGACAACCAACTTCTACCATTTACAAAAAACAAACTCCAAATGGTTAAAAGATTTAAATGTAAGTTGCAAAACCATAATAATCTTGGAAGAAAACATAAGCAGTAGACTCTCAGATATCTCTTGTAACAATATATTTGCTGATATATCTCTGCGGGCAAGTGAAATAAAGGACAAACTAAATAAATAGGACTATAGCAAACTAAAAAGCTTTTGCACAACAAAAGACAGTCTACTCAATGGGAGAACATATTTGCTGATATGTCTGCTAATGGGGTTAATAAAGAACATCTAAAACTCAACACCAGGGAAGTAAACAATCCTATTTAAAAATAGTTAAAGGACCTATTCAGGACCTATTCAGACACTTCTCCAAAATGGACATACAGATGGCCAATAGGCATATGAAAAAACGCTTAATGTCACTAATCACTAGAGAAATGAAATTTAAAACCACAATGAGATACCACCTCACACTTGCCAGAATGGCTTTCATTAACAAATCAATAAACAAGTGCTGGCTAGGATGTGGAGAAAAGGGAACCCTTCTGCACTGCTAGTGGGAATGCAGACTCATATAGCCACTGTGGAAAACAGTAGGGCACTTCCTGAAAAAATTAAAAATGGAATACCTTATGACTTAGCTATCCCACTTTTAGAAATATATCTTAAGAATCCCAAAACACTAATTCAAAAGAAGACATGCATCCCCATGTTTATTGCAGCATTAGCCAAGATCTGGAAACAGCTCAAGTGTCCATCAGTGGAGGAGTGGATAAAAAAGCTGTGATACATTTACACAATATAATATTACACGACCAGGAAAAAAAAGAAATTTTACCTTTTGCAACAGCATGAATGGTCCTGGAGATTATTATGCTAAGTGAAATAAGCCAATCAGAGAAAGACAAATATCATATGATCTCTCTTATATGTGGAATCTAATGAACACAATAAAATGAGAAACAAAATAGGGGCAGAGGCTGGGTAACAGGAAAGAGATGGACTGTTGTCAGAGGAAAAGAAGAAGAAGGGATGGGATCAAAGAAGGTGAAGAGATTAGTCAAATTTTATATGTATATAAAACACACATAGATACAGCTAACTGGGTAGCAAGTCCCAGAGAGAAAGGGGGATGGAGGTAGAGGGAGGTGGAAGAGGGGGTGAAATGAAAATGGAAAGAAGCTTTGCATGGGGTATGGGGGCACGATGCATGGTGTTGAGGGTGTTGTATTGAGTGGGACACTTGAAACCATGTCAACACAATAAATTAAACATAAAAATTTAAAACAAATTGGGGAGGACCTGAAGAGACAGACACTTCTCTCAAGAAGACATACAAATGGCCAACAGATACATGAAAGGACGCACATCTTCACTAGCTATTAGAGAAATGCAAATCAAAACTACAATGAGATATCACCTTATACCTGTTAGACTGGCTATTATCAATAAGACAGGTAATAAGTGTTGGAGAGGCTGTGGAGAAAAAGGAACCATCATTCACTGCTGTTGGGAATGTAAATTGGTACAGCCATTATGGAAGAAAGTATGGTATTTCCTCAAAAAAATTAAGAATAGAACTACCATATGACCTAGCAACTCCCTACTAGATATCACTCAAATCCTCAAAACAATTGGTATATAAAAACACATGCACTCACATGTTCATTGCAGCATTATTCATAGCGGCCAAGACATGGAAACAACCCAAGTACCCCTCAATAGAGGATTGGACAAAGAAGATGCGGTACATATATACAATGGAATACTACTCAGCCATAAGAAAGAAGTTTTTAAAACTGATTTGTAAGTCAAATAGTTTTACTCCCTACACTTAACAAGTTGGGATAAGGCATATTAAAAAAGAAAGGCAAAAAAACACAAAAACTTACATTGCTTTTTTCCTAACCTGCTTCTAGTGAATCTAGTAGCAAAGCAGTTATTTTTTTCAGACCCTTTGCTATTTTCCAGTTTACATCCCAATCAAAAAACAAAATGAGAGACACAGGCTTAGGCAGGGCTGTCCACAGTGGCTGAGGCATTCCCAGCAGGTTAAGCTTATGGCTAAAAAGCCTGCTTCTTTTCCAATTGCCACCCATCTCTCTGTCTGCCTCCCATTATGAAAGACATAGGAGTGACCAACACTGTCCTTTTGAGTACTTCCAGGAAGTCCCAGGCCCAGCAATGCCAACAGAACACCCTCCACTCCTGCAGAGAAAGTCATCACTGCTTAGGAGAAAGGCCTTAGATAAACTTACTGTTATAAACTTGTTCTTCGTTTTAAAAGCACATCCCCCAAATGATAAGTGTATTTCTTTAAACTTATTTCACTCTTTGTGAATCAGAAAAATCATTGATGAGTTTAGTTGAAAAAGTTTAAAAAATCTAATTTATTTTTCTCCCCACTCATGCTGTTGATTACTGTCAGTGGGTTTTGTGAAACTAGACTCATCTATTTTTAACGCTTGCCATTCAGTACATTTTAAAAATAAATAGCTGTGCATTTGAGTAAAGCTTGTGTCCCATGTTACAGGCTGTGAACACCAAGGGTAGGCACTGGCAGTTTTCTTAGCCAAAGCCCACAGCTACTGATGATTAATGGGCTTAAAACTCATCTATGAGAAATCATTATCATATATATATATATATATATATATATATATATATATATATATATAGCCAGCTCACCTGATCGTGTTTAATCCATTTCATGTGTTTCTCTATCTGTTTTACCATAATGCTTAGATTTAAGATGCCAAAATTTGTTCATGATCCTCTTCAATAAGCCAATTCAATAAAGGTATATATATATTTAAAACTAGTCGTGTGAATAAGCATAATTAAGTAAAATTTAAATTGAAAATTTTTTAATCAGCTTTGAAAGAAAGAAAGATGTTAAAATTTTAGCTGTCAATTGCCCTTATCTGTTGTATAAGACAATCAGAGGTGAGCCATATTTAAAATTTAATCTAATTGTTTAGTGGCATAAGACTATGTGACTGCTCTTTATTTAACAAAATTTATATATAGATATTATATATATACATATATATAATATATATATGGATATAGATAAAGATGACTTTCCCATTATAAAAAGTAAAGCCTGCTTTATATAATAGGCATTGGATAAAAGGGTTTTAATATGAAATAATATTTATAATTGGGAAAGACCATTGTGAAGGGTGTTAAGAACATGGGTTTCAGCATCCAGTATACTGGCCTCTGCCATTGACTTGCTTCATGATTGTGGAAAAATAACTCATCTCTTAATCCTTAGTCTGGATAGTAGTATAATAAAATCTACTTTAGATTGTGAAGGTTACATAAAATAATATATGTAACACACTTGCTACAAGGAGTGGATTAGCATTTAATATATTAATAACTGATTGGATGCTTTTGGTTATAAATAGAGAAAACCCTGAGATAAGATTTAGACAATGAGGATGTTTATCTCACAGAACTAGAAGTGTATAAGTGGGGCAGGCTCCAAGGTGGTCCACCAGATCACTAGCTTTCCTTCTCTCGGGTTCCCTGTAGCTCCCTCTTCTCTCTGTTGGTTCAATTGTCAGGTGCAAGAAAGCTCTCTAAGAAATGCCAGACAACATTTTTATCACATATTATTGGCCAGAATTGGGTCATGTGCAGAGTAAAGTAGTGGTTAAGAGCATGAGAACTGGAATAAGATAACTTCAGTCTAAAATCCAACATTGTGATCATAGCTGTTTAAGAGATAAGTAAATCCCAATGCTGGGCAGTTACTGCCATTTTCTGTGCCTCAGATTCCTTATCTATAAAATGAAGATGTCAGTACTACCTTCCTCACTGAATTGTAGTGATGATGATTACATGGGCTAAGTTAAAGCAAACAGTTAAAATATTACCTGACACATAATACATGTGTTTGCTTTTTTTTTTTTTTTTTTGTATTTTTCTGAAGCTGGAAACGGGGAGAGACAGTCAGACAGACTCCCGCATGCGCCCAACCGGGATCCACCCAGTACACTCACCAGGGGCGACGCTCTGCCCACCAGGGGGCGATGCTCTGCCCCTCCGGGGCGTCGCTCTGTTGAGACCAGAGCCACTCTAGCACCTGGGGCAGAGGCCAAGTAGCCATCCCCAGCGCCCGGGCCATCTTTGCTCCAATGGAGCCTTGGCTGCGGGAGGGGAAGAGAGAGACAGAGAGGAAGGAGGGGCGGCGGGGGTGGAGAAGCAAATTGGCGCTTCTCCTATGTGCCCTGGCCGGGAATCGAACCCGGGTCCCCCGCACGCCAGGCCGACGCTCTACCGCTGAGCTAACCGGCCAGGGCCGTGTTTGCTATTTTTAATTTTAATTTCATCTAACGAATGAAAGTACTAGTATTGGTCTAGATTAGTCAGACTTTATTAGCTTGAGACAGGATTGCTTTTTACTGAATCATGTGGGAGAACAGAAACTTTAACAAAATTGAGTTATATTAGGTAGGAAACCAAATCTGATCACCAAACTCAAAGCACGAATACTCTTACTCCTCCTCCTATTTGTTTAATAACATCACCACATTACCTTTCTCCCCAAATGAAAATCCACAGATGAACCTTACATGATGATTTTATTTTTTACCTGTGATTTTGAACATGGAACATATTTATTCAGCAAGTATTTTTTCTAATATTTTATTTATTGATTTTTTAGAGAGAGAGGAGTGAGAGAGAGAGACAGAGAGAGAGAGAAGGGGGAGGAGCAGGAAGCATCAACTCCCATATGTGCCTTGATCAGGCAAGCCCAAGGTTTCGAACCGGCGACCTCAATGTTCCAGGTCGACGCTTTATCCCACTGCGCCACCACAGGTCAGGCTGCAAGTATTTTTTAAAAAGTGTATTTGTACAACAACATGTCACCCATGATATCACTGAAATCATGGGACTTTAAACTAACCCTGAGTTATTTTAAGTCTGCTGTAGTATCTTTGAGCCCAAAGGATACAGAACCTTCCAGAACCTCTGAACTTTTCTGTCCTTTAGATAACCACAAACCATGGGTCCTAGTAAGGAAAGGTGGCAACAACAGGGAACTATGAGAGGTAGGAGTATATGGAGCAGTTGGAGAAGAGAGGACCAACCCTCAGAAGGGAGGGGAAGAGCTTACTATCTGTATCTCATAGAGTTCCACACAGTGCCCTGTGCGTTGTGGTTCCTCAAAAAAGAGCTAGTGAATAACAGAGAGTCATGGATCTTTATAAAGTGAGCATGTTTTCATTTAACAAAATTTATTTACATACAATAAAATATATCCATTTTGTGTTTATTTTCATTAATTTTGAAAAATATATACAGTCATGTAACCACCAACACAATAAAGACAAAATAGTTGTATCACACCTGCCCCAATTTATTCAATAAGTATTAATTGCTCTTCTACATCCTGTCAAGTACTAGGCAAGTACAGTTGATCCTTGAACAACAAGGGTTTGAACTACATGGGTCCAGTTGTGCACAGATATTTTTTATTTTTATTTTTAATTAAGTGAGAGGCAGGAGGCAGAGAGACAGACTCCTGCATGTGCCCTATCCGGGATTCACCAGGCAAGTTCCCTATGGGGTGATGCTCTGCCCATCTGGGGCCCCTACTCCATTGCTCAGCAACTGAGCTATTTTTTAGTGCTTGAGGCAAGGCTATGGAGCCATCCTCAATGCCTGGAGCCAACCTGCTTGAATGAGCCATGGCTGTAGAACGGGAGAGAGAGAGAGAAAGAGAGAGAGAAGGGGGAAGCGGAGGGGTGGAGAAGCAAATGGTTCTTTCTCCTGTGTGCCCTGAACAGGAATTGGACCTGGGACTTCCACATGCCAGGCTGATGCTCTACCACTGAGCCAATCAGCCAGAGCTAGATTGTCTTTTTTAAATAAATATACAGTCAACCCTTTGTATTCCCAAGTTTTGCATCTGTGGGTTCAACCAACTGAGCAGTAGCAAATTTTGGCACTGATAGGATAGAGGAAATGTTGGATCCAATTTTTTGCAGATAGCAATGCACGCTATAGTTAAATTTTAGGGGAGTCAAAAGTTACTTATGCATTTTTGACTGTGCATTGATCGGTTCTCCTAACCCCCACATTGTTCAGGAGTCAAGTGTATCTAGTTATAGGTTGTTGAATAAAGAAGATCGGGCCTCTGACAATGTAGACATTGCAGCTGGATGTTTCTTTGTTCACAGTCTTCTAAAACTTGATGCAAAACAGGTTAAAATTTTACCAGGCAAATAAAACTGGATGTTTAGCAATTTCATTGTTTTACGGTTTTACTTTCAAAGTGTATTAAAAGCTCTTAAATGCTTTTGACCAAATTATCAATATCTGTGACTTCTGCTAAAGGTAAGAATATACAAAAGAACCAGATAGAAACATCTGGAATTTGTTACTGGGGCTTTCCAAACAACTGAAACTTTTTGCTTAATCATGTGATAGAGAGGAGAAAATGCAGTGAGTATAACAGGCAACTTCAAACTTAGATTTAAGAGCATTTGTAAACTCCCATGGAAGATGGTAGCACTATTGTAGAGAGAATTTGGGATAAAAATGTAAGTATCTAGTTGCTTACAAATTTTCTCAAGAATGCCTACTTCTAAAATCATTAGTGTTATTGATGTGGTGTGTCATGATTCAAGCTTTGTTCAATAACCTATAAATGAGGATCAGTTTACTTATATTGACATTGCTGAGTGAAGTGTTTCTCCTCTCCATACCTTTTATGATGTGAAACCAAACAAAGTCTTTACACCTACAATGACTACTGGGAAATAGGAAAAAAAATGATTGAAAGGAGAGAAAAATACCTTTTCAAATAAGACACAAAGAGACAAGTAAATCGTCAATAGTACTATCTATTAAATGCTCAAAAATTTTAACATCTGTTTAGTACAACATGCATGAATTTTATGTTAGTCAGATGAGGCCAAGTAGTTGTCCTGAATGCTGACTAAGCAGAAGAAACCCATATTTGGGTAAATCCCATTGCATTTGTTTGAATTGTTTCTTCCAAACACATTGGATTAACAGAGCAGAATATATACTGTGGCCTTTTTTGGTTTGTCAATTAAATGGCTAAAAACTGATAAACCTGTGGGTAAAAGAGATTCATTAGAAAAACATGAATAGTAACTCTAGAATTTACAGTCCAGTGCCAAATGTCCTTTAATAATTCAGAAGCTAAAAGCTATGTAAAACTATTTGCCATCACCCTCTGTTCCTCCATTGCCATTTTTCCACCATTGACTTGATAAAGAGAGAGTAAGAGAGAGAGAGAGGAGACATCAACTCATTGCTCCATTTAGTTGTACACTCATTGGTTGCTTCTTGTATATGCCCTGACCAAGGATCCAGTCCATGACCTTGGCATGCTGGGATGACATGCTATCCACTGAACCACCCATCCAGGGCCTGTTGCTACTTTATAGCAGGACTATAAGTGTTTAAACTTAACAATGAAAAAAGCTCTCGCTCTCTCTGTATCTCTCATCCTTCCCTTCTTCCTTCTCCCTTTCTGTCGATTTATATCATATATATATAATGTGTTTTTGATCTTGCATCACATATTTTGAAAACCCAGAGATTTGAATTATAAAAGAATTTTAAAGGCAATTGTTTTTATTAATGAAAGTTAAAGACAGAGTTTATTTAGCAGCTGATGTATGTCTGACATAATAGATGCAAAAGAGAAAGAGGGAGAAACATTTTCTTATCTACTAGAAAAGCAATCTCCAGTTTTTCATGCCTTCTTCTTCTTCTTCTTCTTCTTCTTCTGTCTTTCCTTGTTCCAAAGATGCATTTCACAGTTCCATTGTTATTGGACAATCTATTTTCTACTACTTTTGAAAAAGCATCTAGCACTTTGATTAAATAGTTTTTGGTCCTCACATTCCCATACTTTTCAACTCTGACAGTTTAATATTCAGACTCAGAACTTCTTTTACCAAATCAGAAAATGCCAGATTTGTGCATTGTCACAGGTAAAAATCAAAGCACTCTCATTCATTAAACATGCCTGTAGACATATTTAATATTATAACTCAAGAGATTATTTCTTATACTTTACGGTTACAGCATGAGCTACCATTGCAATTTGTTCTTATAAACTTCCCAAGACAATAATAAGAACCAACACTGTCATAACTATTGGTAATGACACCTTTCATTTATACAGTGCCTTTTATTTGATCTAATTCCTAAATATTCTATAAGCCATATTCTTGGTTATCACTTCAGCCATCTTCAATATGCAGCCACCTTAGGGTAAAAAGTAATGGCTAAGTTAACACTGGCCCACAAAATATCACATTAAGGTTATTATTCTTTCTTTAAATCATCAAGGGATTTTATAATAATAGCAATCTATTATAATAGTTATATCTTCAATTATGCTCATTATATTCCCCTATTTATAGACCAGAGGCATTATTTAGTAAAGAAAACATGATAACTTCATTATAAAGCTGCAAATAATTAGCCTATAAAATTATGGATCATCAAATCCAGTCACATCTTGTATGTGTCCCTGCTCTTTCACTTCCATAACCATGATAAAGAGCACCTCATTACATCATAAGGAGAATTTTTCTGTCCAGCCTGCAGGTGGCTTTCCTGTCTTTCTGTTTCTCCTCTCTATATATGTGAGTCATCTCAAATACAATATTCACTTTATCCAAATTATGCAGATTGGCTCCCTGACCTATCTAACCCTTTATCTGATCTATCACATCATATACTGTACAAGCTCTATCAATTTCCTTGCTAAACCATTCTTCATATTGTTTGTCCACTACTCTCTTCTCCATTCTTGTCTTTGAACCTGACCGTGTATGTTATCCTTTGCTTCAACCCAGTTCCCATCACCTGACATTATTCTTTTGTATCTTACTTTTTTTGCATTGACTTATGCTACTACCCCTCCACTCTCCATTTTAAAAATGTCCTCTCCATAAATATAAGGACAAGTCTAGACTCCAAGAATTTTTTTCTTATTACATAAAGTCACTACCAGAACCATCCTTTAATCTAGATTGTAATCCTTTCTCATATTTTTATCATACCTGTCCTGAGATATCTGAAATTATTATTCTTTAATTTGCGTGGGTTTTTTTTTTTCGGTCTCTCTAATCATACTAGCCTTTGCAAGGCCAAATGCATGCTATCTTATTTCTCTGACTCTATGAAAGCATCCAGAACAGTGCTTGGAAGCCAGAAAATACTCAAGAAATATTGATTACATGACTGTATGAGGGGTATATGCTGAAAGAATATGAAGATAAATAGATCTGTGGCACCATGAACATAATCAAACAGAATCATATGTATGTGTGTGTATATACAATGGTACCTTGAGGTACAAATTTACTTCGTTCTGTAACCGAGCTCGTAAGTCAGTCAACTCATATATCAAACTGCCGGTACTGGACCTGCGCGCCAACGCGCCAACTAGCGGCAGCTTCCTGAATCATGACTCGTATCTTGGAATTTTGCTCAGATCTCGAACAAAAATATGGACCAAGTCACAGCTTGTATCTTAAAAAAAAATCATGTTGGTCTGTTCGTATCAAGGTACCACTGTATATACATATATTTATATTATATAGGCATTTATATATGTGTATATATAGGGATATATATGTGTATATATTTTAGAATAGTTCCTTTTTTCTGAAAAAAACAAAACTGGGTCAGAGTGGGTAAGCTGACACAGAGGTATAATCAGATATCTTTGGAAAATGGCTGATGATGAACCTATTTTTGTGCTAAGAAGCAGAGCCAAGTTTCTTGATTCTTTCACTACAATGCAAAGACCATCAGGTTAATGGTTATAGTAAATCCAGTGAAAATTCTAATTGAAGGATGTGAGAGCTTGACCCCCAAAGACAAATTTATTTATTCTGTTTATAACAGATTACAATATAATGTTTATAAAAATGTGCAATAACATGGAATCATAAAGAAATGGAAGGAGCTATGGAGGACATTCACTTTAACCCTTTATCTGATGCATAAATTTCTGATATAATATCTCTTCTAAAAATAGTTTTCCACCTGATAGAGCTTGGCAATATTTCAATCATTTTCCTTACTAGTACAGTCAGAAGTGATGAAATATAATAACCAGTATTTTCAGACACATTGAGTACCCTATATGTGAAAATAATTGCACTTGAAACAGTTGGGAATGAAGCAATTCAAAGATAGATTAAAAATAATCTTTGCCCTCAAAAGAGGTAGGAAGGTTTAATAAACTTACAGAAAAAAATATGCAAGAGAAATATTACATATTGAGTAAGGAAGGAAGTAACTAGTTTGTGTTTAAAACTGGGGGGCAGTGCATCATTGACTTTAATATCTAAGAGCAATTAGCACATTTCATGATAACCACTGCCATGATCTTACCTGTAAAATTAATGAAAGAGTGAATTAACCAACCAAAAAAACCAAGCAACTAACCAATTAACCAAAGGCTCTTTTTTAGTAACAGAAATGATAGATATCAAAATATAGTACTCACTAGAGAATAAGATACATGAGACTGGGCACTCTTTTAGTCTGTTCACATTCAGCCTACTATAACAAAATGCCAGAGACTGGATAGTTTATTTCTTTATATTATTTTATTTTATTTTTTTAGGTAAGAGGAGGGGAGTCAGTGAGGCAAATGTCCACATGTGTCCTGATTGGGATCCACCCAGCAACCCTTTTTGGGGCCGATGCTTGAGTAGCTAGCTATTTTTAGCACCTGAGGCTGATGTGCTCCAAAGGAGCTATCCTCAGCGCCCTGGGCCACACCAGAACCAATCAAGCCACTGGCTATGGGAGGGGAAGAGGAAAAGAAGGGGGGAGGGATTGTTGCTCCCTCTGTGCAAAAGAAGCAGATTGTTGCTTCTCCTCTGTGCCCTGACCAGGAATGAAACCCAAGACATCCATATGCCAGGCCAATGCTCTATACACTGAGCCATTGGCCAGGGCCTGGGTAGCTTATAAGCAAAACTCAGTTTTGGATGCTGAAAATTTGAGATCAGGTGCCCTCATGGTTGGGTGAAGGCTCTCTTCTAGGTGCCAGGCTTTGCCCTGTCGCTGCATATTGTAGAAGGAATAGGGGATCTTTCTGGGGCTTTTGTATAAGGCACTAATCCCATTAATGAAGGTTCTGCCTCAAAACCTAATTAACCTCATAGGCCCCATCTACTAATACCATCACCTTTATGAATTAGAATTTCAACATATGAATTTTTGATGAACATAAATATTCAGACTATAGTAGGAACCATAACTAATTTTTGTTTGTGTGTTTGAACTGATGTAACTAATTACACACCTAATATCTGTCACAGGGAGGGACTCAGTAAATACTCATAGAATCTTGAACGATATTGAGTGATAGTGGGTGTGAAGAAAGCAATACAATTCTGCCTCTGTAAATGACTTTTAATGGGATGGGCATTAAGAAAGATGAGAAAGAGCCCTGGCCGGTTGGCTCAGCGGTAGAGCATCGGCCTAGCGTGCGGAGGACCCGGGTTCGATTCCCGGCCAGGGCACACAGGAGAAGCGCCCATTTGCTTCTCTACCCCTCCGCCGCGCTTTCCTCTCTGTCTCTCTCTTCCCCTCCCGCAGCCGAGGCTCCATTGGAGCAGAGATGGCCCGGGAGCTGGGGATGGCTCTGTGGCCTCTGCCTCAGGCGCTGGAGTGGCTCTGGTCGCAATATGGCGACGCCCAGGATGGGCAGAGCATCGCCCCCTGGTGGGCAGAGCGTCGCCCCTGGTGGGCGTGCCGGGTGTATCCCGGTCGGGCGCATGCGGGAGTCTGTCTGACTGTCTCTCCCTGTTTCCAGCTTCAGAAAAATGAAAAAAAAAAAAAAAAAAAAAAGAAAGATGAGAAAGGGTGTTAAAAAGCTTCTAATATTTGAAGAATTATTTAAAGTTAGTATCAGGTTCCCTACCTTTGTATTTAGTCCCTAATATAGTTAATTTCACCTTTTTTTTTTAAGCTTTGGGAATTCTACTGTTGTGGTGCATGTTGTTTTCCAAACAAAAGTCTTATTTGGAATTCAAGTTATAGAAAATAAATAAAAGCAAAGTTGGCAAACATTGAAGTTTCTCTCAAAGGAAACATCTTGAGAACTCTTTTATAAAGGCTAGAAATCACTGGGATACAGTTTAAAAACCACTGCCCTGAAAGATTCAAGAAGTGCACTGCATTTCTAAGGTGCAATGTTTGTGTAGTTGTGTTATAGCTTTGTATGTAACACTGATTAGAGGAAGGAACAGGAGCTCCCAAGGCTGACATTTCAGAATTGCAGTATGTCTCAGAGATAAGGAATGTTTGGATCCTGCAAGAGAAACTTGTCCAGAATCAAAGGGGAAGATACTTCACTCTGATCTAAGTTAATAGGAATCCACATACTATACAGGATCCGAATTCTCTGCTTAAGAAATCTCGCACCAGGGAGCCCTGAGATAGTCCTCTTGAGATTCAATAAATATAAAATAGGTCTGGATGTTTTTACAATGTAGCCAAAGGGGTTTTATGTGTGTTTTACAGTGTGAACTGCCATAATGTAAACAAAAGCAGGAGAGACTGTAAATAAAAAATTAATTGAAAAATAAAAATAGTTTCCTCCGAATTATCTAGGGATGAGAAGCACAATAGATTTTGTTGAAGATTTCAATAAAAATTTATCTCACAGGGAGAAAAAGAAAACATGGGGAAGAGGGGAATAATTTCATCTGATTTGTCTCATGGCCTAGATGAGATAAACCTCAAAATCATTTTACAAGTAGTCATCCATGCATTCAGCAAGTATCTATTAAGTACCTACTATGTGCAAATTGTGTCCTAGGTTTTGTAGGCATGTATATATCAAGAAAATGTCTCTGATATATAGGAGTTCACAAATTAGATGGAGAGGACAATGCTTCCATACATTGACTGGTAGATATATGGTATATAATGCTACGTTTTGTCAGAGATACTAGAGTTAAGTCAGTGGAAGTCTTGAAAGTAGTAAAGAGGAGCCATGGCCGGTTGGCTCAGTGATACAGTGTCAGCTCGACCAGGGGATTGTCCTGGGTTCGATTCCCAGTCAGGGCACACAGGAGAAGCAACCATCTGCTTTCTCCACCCCTACCCCTTCTTCCTCTCTCTCTCTCTATTCCTCTCCTGCAGCCATGGCTCAATTGGTTCAAGCACATCAGCCCAGGTGCTGAGGATGGCTCTATGGAGCCTTTGCTTCTCAGGAGCTAAAAATAGGTTAGTTGGGAGCATGGCCTCAGATGGGCAGAGCATCGGCCCCAGATGGGGGTTGTCAGGTGGATCTCGGTCTGGGCATATGTGGGAGTCCATCTGTCTATCTCCCCTCCTCTCATGTGAAAAGAAAAGAAAAAAGAAAGTAAAAAAAAGAGTTTAGGTTTTTAATGAGAAAATACTGAAAGCAAGATAAGTACATAATAATATCAGTCTTTATGGGCAACCATTCTGGCAGTCCTGTGTATGTGTGTATGTGTGTGAGTGGGTATGCGTACTTGTACATGCTTGCACATGCATGCAAAAAGAAAGAGACAGATCAGTTAGGAACCGATTATAATTTTAGCCATTATTACCTAAACCAATGAAGTGGTAGAGAAGAAATGACAGGATGGATTAAGGAGTGCATATTATGAATGCTAAAAAGGAGCAGGATAAATTAAGCCATGTAGGTAACAGAACTTCTGCTCCCTTAAAGAAGGTTATTAATAAAAAAGAAACCCTTTTCTTGGGAACCCAAGATAGTCCAAGTCCATTTCTTATCTATTTTAGCCTCCAAAATAGATAACAAAAATATACAAATATAAAAATTAAACAAATAAATATTAAAGAGGTATTATTGGACAAAATTACTAGTTCTTTCTTAGTAAAAACTTCCTGCCTGAAGCTCCCTTAAGCCCTATCAGGCCTTACTGTTTTTTCTTTCCACCCTCCTTCTCCTGAAGTGGTTGGAATCCCAAAGATTGGGAGTTTTAATAATTGTATAGTTCATGAAAAGATGTTGCATCCAGTGCCTATGTAAGTGTTTCAGCTACCCAACTTTTAACACTTAAAAAATACTGCCCGTTGACAGCACAGTGGCCTCCTTCTATTTCCTGAGTTATGACCCCCATGATTGCAACATAGTTTAAATTTCTCCAAGAATCTAGTCAAACATGTTGGGAACAAGAACTGACCGAGCAAGGCTTCTTCCTGCTGCTGTTGCTTCTCCTGCTGCTCCAAACTGCCCCTTCAGCTCCCACTAAGCACAAAATCCTTTGCAGACATCTCTTAGAAGCAGCTGCATATACAGGCACATCCTAACATAATTCCTCAACTCAGCAAACAATTATACTAGTAAGATCACTCAGGTGCATAACTTCTGTCCTTTAACACTTCCCATGAGAAAACTCATCTATATATGATACTGGTTATTGGAATATAAATTTCAGTAGATAGAGGTGGTTAGAGAGGGAACAATTGATCAGATGAACATGCTTGATAGTCCCCACAGATATTAATGTCAAATGTAATAAAATAGTACCTAGTCAATTTCTGCTAGAATGAAATACCATATTTCCCCATGCAACCTTTTTTGAAAAATTTGGGGTCTAAAAACTGGGTGTGTCTTATACACTGCTTGTAGATTTTTTTTACTTGTATTTTCCGCTTTTACACACTTGTTTTTGTGCTCATGGACGAAGACTGTGCAATTCATCATGAGACACAGATGAGGGCAAGCTAATGGATAGGAGTTTTGACAGTGATGAAGAATTGAATGAGTTTTATGATGAATAAAACTACAGTTGAATAACTTTATGTAATACTTTTTTTTTCAAATTTCAAGCCCCAAAATTAAGGTGTGTCTTATGCATGGGAGAATCTTATACATGGGGAAATACAGTACTTTTGACCTCTTAGTCTCTTTTTAAATTAATTGATTAATTTATGTTTATTTTTTATTTTTCTGAAGTGAGAAGCAGGGAGGCAGAGAGACAGACTTTCACATACACCTGACCTGGATCCACCCGGCATGCCCACCAGGGGGTGATGATCTGCCCATCTGGGGCATTGCTCTGTTGCAACCAGAGCCATTCTAGTGCCTGAGGTGGAAGTTATGGACCATCTTTAGCACCTGGGCCAACTTTGCTCCAATGGAGCCTTGGCTGTGGGAGGGGAAGAGAGAGATAGAGAGAAAGGAGAGGGGATGGGTGGAGAAGCAGATGGGCACTTCTCCTGTGTGCCCTGGCTGGGAATCAAACCCAGGATTTCCACTCACCATGCTGACACTCTACTACTGAGCCAACTGGCCAGAGCCATCTTTTTTGAATTTTTTAAATAGCATGCTTGCACTTGGACAAGGAAGTAGTTTTTGTTCTAAGAACACAGAACCCAAGTAAAATAGCATTACAACAAAATGCTTGGACTCTGATCTCTAGATCAAATCAATTTCTGTCATTAATTTTTTCATATGACAAATATTTTTAAGATTATACCCATATGCTCTGTCTCCAGGACATTAGAGGGAATATATACTCTAAACATTTGTCTGGTAACATGCTTTGTATTTGGGACATATCCCTAGTTTAGATGGACATAGTCATTGTCCTTATGGAACTTAGAACTCACTTGGGGAAGGCAGCAGCCATTATATAAATAATTGCTAAAAATGAACACATGATTACTAGCATCAGGGAAAGATAGGCTAAATACAAGATGCTATGAGGGTGTATTTACCAAAATTTGGAGATAAGGAGATTTGGAGATTTAGATTTATTGTCCCAGATGTTCTGCATTATCATACTTTCTTTTAAAAGTTAAAGCAGGAGGAAGACAAGATAATGATGGAATAGGCGGAAGTACCAACTTCCACCTCCCAGAACCAAAGTGGATTACAAACTAATTTTAAGAACCATCATCTGGAAAAACCAACTTTGGACTAAACTAAGAGGACTCTTCAATGAAGGAACACTGAAGAAGCCACACCAAGACTGGTAGGAAAAGCAGAAATGCAGAGAGGGCTTCCCAGCTCCCTGGAACAAATGGCAGCCGGGACAGACTTGCATGGTGGAAAGTGAGTTTAGCAGAGAGGGGAGGGTCCTGAGTCCCAGGAACAAAGCCCCAGCCTGAAGCCCCAGAGCCTAGAAGAGGCTAAGGACAGTATTTAGCTGGAAACAAGGCAGGACACTGTTTGTGAGAAAGAGACTGATTTCTCAGACCCAGAATTCTTCTTAAAGGGACCGCGCAGAAAACCTCTTTCACAACCACTCACCTGGGGCTCTGGGGAACGGGGAGAGAGGAGAGGACTGGAGTAGCAGGAAGAGGGTGTAATCTAGGAGGCACAGGGAGAAACATTTTAGGAGACAGCAACCCTAACCCCTGGGACAAGTCACTCCCCAAATCTGAAGTGAATATTTCCCCCGGAAACAGCAATACCAGCAAAGGGAAGCAGGATATCAGCCAAACAAGCTCTCCTGTGGCACTCAGAGCAGAGTTGCTTAGAAGGAGGGAGCTTTCAGGTCTACAGCAGTGAGTGTTAGGGTCTGAGCTGCAGCGCCCACACCCACATGGCTGAGTTCTTGCCCGAGGGTGGGCGGCCGTGGGACATGGAAGTACGGTTCTGTCAGCAGGGGCAGAAGCCTGCTGGCTACCACTGGGCTCAGTGTGAGCTCAGTCTTGCCCAGCTGGGGAGGAGTAGGCATGCAAAAGCGGTCAAGCCCAGCTGCCGGCAGCCTGTAATCCAGCCTGTGGGAGAAGGGTGGGAACCCCAGAAGGGGTGGAGACCAGCCCTTGAGCAAGGGTGCAGGAACACAGCCTTGCCCTGCCCGTAGAACCAAGGCTTGTGGCCTGACTTGGGAGCTGGCTCCTCCTGTGGAGGTGGAGCCAAAAGCCCAGAACAGGCGGAGTTCTGCTACTGAGCTGAGCATGGGCACGCAGTCCTGCCCAGCCGGGAGAGCCAAGGATAGCAGCCATTCCATGAGTGGGCTCCTCCTGCAAGGGCAGGGCAAAAGCCCGGAAACAGGCAAAGACCCGCAGCTGAGCAAAGGTGCTCATTCCTGCCCGCAGGGCCGAGCATAATGCCACCCACAAGGGCGGGGCAAAGGCCAAGGCCACCAAGGCTTGTACACCCAAGCACATGATCACAGCCACTCCCGTGAAGGAGAGGTGGAAACCACAGCAACAGCCCCAGTGGGCAGGCACTGACAACACCCAAACCCAAAAGCTCTAGGCAGCAACAGAAGAGGGGGCGGCGGTCCTGCAGGCAGACCATACCTAGGGAACAAAGGCCATACCCAGTAGACTCCAGAGGCCAAAACCTTCCTTTACACAGAGAAAATGCGAAGGCAAAGAAATGCAACACAAATGAACCAAGAGAAATCCCCAGAAAAGGACCTAAATGAATCAGATATAACCAAATTACCAGATGCAGAGTTTAAAATAATGATTGTTAGGATGCTCAAAGATATTAGAACAACAATAGATGGTCATTACGAACACCTAAATAAAGAGATAGCAAATGTAAAAAAGGACATTGAAATAATAAAAAAGAGTCAGAAATGATAAATACAGTATCTGAAATAAAGAACACAATGGAAAGATTTAAAAGCAGGATGGATGACCAGAGAATCGAATCAGTGAGTTAGAGGACACAATAAAGGCACGGAAGCAGAGCAGAAAAAAGAAAAGAGACTCAAAAAGTCTGAGGAAACTCTAAGAGAGGTCTGTGACAACATGAAGAGAAATAACATCCGCTTCATAGGGGTTCCTGAAGAAGAAGAGAAAGAACAAGGGATAGAGACTTTGTTCAAGCATATCATAGCTGAAAACTTCCCTCAATTAAGGCAGGAAAACATCTCACATGTTCAGGAAGCACAGAGAACTCCATTAAGGAGAAACCCAAAGAAATCAACACCAAGACACATCATAATTAAAATACCAAAGCTAAGTGATAAAGAGAAAATATTAAAAGCTGCTAGACAAAAAGACTATCACCTACAAAGGAGCCCCCATAAGGATGACTTCTGACTTCTCAACAGAAACACTTGAGGCCAGAAGGGAATGGCAAGAAATATTCAAAGTAATGCAGAACAAGAGCCTACAACCAAGACTACTTTATCCAGCAAGGCTATCATTTAAAATTGAAGGAGAAATAAAAAGCTTTCCAGACAAAAACAAACAAACAAACAAAACTCAAGGAGTTCACTACAACCAAACCAAGGCTGCAAGAAATGCTAAGGGACCTGTTATAAACAGATCAAAGGAGAAAAAGAATATAGCAAAAGAGGAATACAGTTTTAAAGAATAAAATGGCAATAAACAAATACATATCAATAATAACCTTAAACGTAAATGGATTAAATGATCCGATCAAAAGACATAGGGTAGCTGCATGGATAAGAAAACAGGACTCATACATATGCTGTCTACAAGAGACACACCTTAAATCAAAAGATGCACATAGACTGAAGATAAAGGGATGGAAAAAAATATTTCACGCAAATGGAAATGAAAAAAAAACTGGGGTAGCAATACTTATATCAGACAAAATGGACTTTAAAACAAATACTATAGTTAGAGATAAAGAAGGTCACTACATAATGATAAAGGGAGCAATCCAAAAGGAAGATATAACCATTATAAATATCTATGCACCTAATATAGGAGCACCTAAATATATAAAGCAGACTTTGATGGATTTAAAGGGTGAGATCAACAACAATACTATAATAGTAGGGGATTTCAATATTCTATTAACATCATTAGATAGATCCTCAAGAAAGAAAATTAACAAAGAAACAGCAGACTTAAAAGACATATTAGATCAACTTGATTTAATAGTTATCTTCAGAACCTTTCACCCTAAAACAGCAGAATATACATTCTTTTCAAGCGCTCATGGTACATTCTCTAGAATAGAACACACGTTAGGGCACAAAAGCAGTCTCCACAAATTTAAGAAGATTGAAATCCTATCAAGCACTTTCTCTGATCACAATGGCATTAAACTAGAAATCAACCACAACAGGAAGACTGAAAAATACTCAAACACTTGGAAACTAAATATCATGTTTTAAATAATGAATGGGCAAACAATGAGATCAAAGAAGAAATAAAAAAATTCCTAGACACAAATGATAATGAGCATATATCAACTCAAAATTTATGGGACACAGCAAAAGCAGTCCTGAGAGGGAAGTTTATAGCATTACAGGCATACCTCAAGAAGCTAGAAAAAGCTCAAATAAACAACTTGACCCTACATCTAAAAGAACTAGAAAAAGAACAGCAAGTAAAGCCCAGAGGTAGTAGAAGGAAGGAAATAATAAAGATCAGAGCAGAAATAAATGATATAGAGGCTAAAGAAACAATACAGAGGATCAATGAAACCAGGAGCTGGTTCATTGAAAAGGTAAACAAGATCAATGAACCTTTAACCAGACTCACCAAGAAAAAAAGAGAGAGGACTCAAATAAATAAAATTAGAAATGAGAGTGGAGAAATAACAACTGACACAACAGAAATACAAAATATTGTAAGAAAATACTATGAATAACTGTATGCCAAAAGACTAGACAACCTAGATGAAATGGACAAATTCCTTGAAACATACAATCTTCCAAAAATTAATCTGGAAGAATCAGAAAATTTAAACAGATCAATTACAACAAATGAGATTGAAACAGTTATCAAAAAACTCCCAAAAAAGAAAAGTCCTGGGCCTGATGGCTTCACAAGTGAATTCTACCAAATATTCAAATAAGAACTAACTCCTATCCTTCTCAAGCTATTTCAAAAAATTCAAGAGGAAGGAAGACTTCCAAGCTCCTTTTATGAGGCAAGTATAATTCTGATTCCAAAACCAGGCAAAGACTACACAAAAAAAGAAAATTATAGGCCAATATCCCTGATGAATTTAGATGCAAAAATCCTCAAGAAAATATTAGCAAACCGGATCCAGCAATATATGAAAAAAATCATACATCATGATCAAGTGGGATTTATTCTTGGGAGGCAAGGCTGGTACAATATTTGCAAATCAATCAATGTGATTCATCACATAAACAAAAGGAAGGAGAAAAACCACATGATAATTTCAATAGATGCAGAAAAAGCATTTGATAAAGTCCATCACCCATTCATATCAAAACTCTCAGCAAAGTGGGAATACAGGGAACATACCTCAACATGATAAAGGCCATCTATGACAAACCCACAGCCAACATCATACTCAATGGGCAAAAATTAAAAGCAATCCCCTTAAGATCAGGAACAAGGGAGGGATACCCCCTTTCACCACTCTTATTCAACATAGTCCTGGAAGTCCTAGCCACAGCAATCAGACAAGAAAAAGAAATAAAAGGCATCCAAATTGGAAAAGAAGAAGTAAAACTATCATTATTTGCAGATGATATGATATTGTATATAGAAAACCCTAAAGTCTCAGTCAAAAAACTGCCTGACCTGATAAATGAATTCAGCGAGGTGGCAGGATATAAAATTAATACTCAGAAACCAGAGGCATTTTTATATACTAACAATGAAGTGTCAGAAAAATAAATTAAGGAAGCCATCCCCTTCACCATTGCAACCAAAAAAATAAAGTACCTAGGAATAAATTTAAAGATTTGTACTCGGAAAATTATAAAACATTGATAAAAGAAATCAGGGAAGATACAAACAAGTGGAAGCATATACCATGCTCATGGTTAGGAAGAATAAACATCATTAAAATGTCTATATTACCCAAAGCAATCTATAAATTCAATGCAATACCGATTAAAATACCAATGACATACTTTAAAGATATAGATCACATAGTCCAAAAATTTATATGGAACCAACAGAGAACACGAGTAACTTCAGCAATCTTGAAAAGGAAGAATAAAGTGGGAGGTATCACACTTCTGGATATCAAGCTATACTACAAGGTCATTGTACTCAAAGCAGCCTGGTACTGGCATAAGAACAGGCATATAGATCAATGGAACAGAACTGAGAACCCAGAAATAAACCCACACTTTTATGAACAACTGATATTTGACAAAGGAGGTAAGAGCAAACATTGGAGTAAAGACAGCCTCTTATAGATTGTTTGACTTCCTTTTGTTTAGTTCTTTTTCGGAAATTTTGTTCTGTTCTTTTATTTGGAACATGATTCTGTCTCCTCATTTTGGCAGTCTCCTTGTGTTTGTTTCTATATATTAGGTAGAGCTGCTATGTCTCCCAGGTTAGTTAGAATGGCCTAATATAGCAGGTTTGCTGTAGGATCCAGTAGTACAGCCTTCCTGATCCTCTCTAAGCTGGGAACTCAAAGAGCACCCCTTCACCCTATGTGGGCTGTGTACACTCCCTTCATGTAATTGAATCATGGGTGCATTAGCTCTGGGGCTTCCCAGGAGCTGTAGGCTAAGGTCAGCTTCCATCTTTATTCTTCTCAGATCCAGTCAGCATGAGCTACAAATCAATCTGCATATGGCTGTTACTTGTGCTGGGTTTGGAGGTACCCAGATGAGGCCAAGCTGTGAAGACCAGCTGCCACTAGTGCCAAGTCTAAGCCACTTAGCAAGAAGTACAAGGAATGTTGAGACTAGATGCTGCTTATTTGAGAAAGTCTAGGAAGATCTGAGGTATGAGCCAAGGCAGGCTATTCATGGAAAAGCTACTGGAAACAGTTTGGGTGGGACTGAAAGTTGGATGGGCCCTCAGGGAATCACCAGAGTGGGTGAAACAGTGTGAACCAGGCTGATGGAGTCTCAGATATGGCACTTGCCTGTCAGCTCTGTGGGTGCAAGACTCATCAAAGGAACACTGGCCTCTCTTAGCATGTCTGTCTGGGAGAAAGCTGCCCCTCACAGCCCTAGCTCTGATGCCCAACAATTCAGTTCCTCCCTGTATATCTCTGGTGTCTTCCAGGCTGCTGGCCCAGTGCTAGAGCTCAGAGGGAGTAAGTCCAAGTACATCTGTGCATGGACCCTTTAGGAGGATCTGTCTGGGACTCCAGCAGTCTTCGTCTTCCTCAGCCTCAATCCCTTCTGGTTTTTACAGCCAAAAGTATAGAGACTTCTCTTCCTGGCACTGGAGCTCTGGGATAGGGGGCTTGGTGTGAAAGTGGAACACCTTGCTCCTCTGTAGGGACCTCTACAGCTCAGAAAGCCCTCCAATATTTATTTGCCACACATGGGTATGGGACCAATCTGTTTGGCATCTCTGCACCTCCTACAAGTCCTGATGTGACTTTAATTCCCTAGTGGTAGGATTTCCATTCAACCAGATTCCAGTTGGTTCTGAATAATGGTTTTTCTGTAGTTTAGCTGTAATTTTGATGTAGTTATGGGAGGAGGCGAGTACTGCATTTGCCCCAAAGTCTCTTGAGTCAATTTTTTGTATGTTTTTTATGTTTGATTTTCTATTTTTAAGAAAGATCCTACTTTGTATTAAAAGAACAAAATATTTTCCCAATATCAATTTTAATGGTTTTTAAAATTTTGTTTTAAAATGTGGTAAGTTTAGAGGAGTCCCAACAGTTTTGTTATAAATTTTACCACCTATAGAATAGAGGAGGGTTTGTAAGCATTTATTAGCTGGACCATCAGTAAGGCCAGTATGGAAGTAAAACAGCCAGTGATTTTGTCATTATTTTATCTAATTACTATGAAACATTAGCAATTTTTTGGAGATTTATTGACCAAATAAATAAAGAGAAGGAATAGTTCAATCAAATTCTCAGATTTTCCTTTTTTCTCCTAAGCCCACCATTTATACACTGATTGACCATCAAATGATCATTCAAACTCCCTAAAGGATGCTGACCCCTTGAAGTTCAGGCTTCGGGGAGCTTCCAAGAGGCCTGACCAAAACACAGCTAGCTACCTGATGGAAAAACACCTTTACTATTAAATTTTGAACACTTCTCATGGGATTCTCCTATGTTGATTTCTTGCATGCTTGGGGCTTGCTCTGGTTGGTTAATTTTTCAGTTCTTAATTGCTTTTCTCTCCTCCATAGATGTCTTTTTTTGCTCCTTCCAACAAGAGATTCTTTGACTTTGCTGGTTACGAAGGCAGCTTCATGTTACTTTTACCAGCCCTTGGTCTGTTTGATCCTTGGAATACATTTAATCTGGATTTCCCACGAGGTGGTTTTAAATGTTTCCAGGTTTTTTGTGGTTTATTTAACTCTGACGCTTCCCTTTAATTTTTTTTTCAATTCCCACATTTTGGCACAGTTTCACTTCCTGGAGTTTAATATCTGGATGACAGATTTCTTCAATGTGTTTTCCTTCTATCCAGAACTGTGTAAGTGTGTGTGTTTAATACACTGACACATATCTCCTGCATCAGTTCTTGTTCAAGTCTAAAGATGATCTCCAGACATGTTCTTTTCATTTTAGTTCTAGACACCTGTTGTAGAAGTAGTCATTTATACTATCTGAAAACCTACCATTTCCTTTCCTCCTTTTGTGTGTATTCAACACTTCATATCTGGCTAACTTTTAGTCCTTAGCATTACTACTTGCCCTTTTTAAAAATGCTCTGTGCCCTTCCATATTTTAAGGTCAGGCTTATTTTAAAGAGAAAGTCAAAAGTGTAGTCTTATTGCCACATTTTGTTAGTTGAGTATTTTCACACAGAGAAATTCCATCATACAGTGCTTCCTTTGTATAGTGGGATTTTTACTCCATTTCTGCTTTATGCCTCTTTTACGTACCCTTATTATAGTTTCCAAAGGCTATAGCATTATATTCTATTGGTTACCTTTCCTCCTCAACACCACCTAGTTTTAAAAAACAGTTATCTCAACCAATGTATAACAGATGTCGAATACAGCACAGTGCTTTGAAACAGTCTAATTACCTTTTGTCATTGTTTAGCGGTAAATGAATGTTCGGGCGTTTTTATTCACTATAATGGCATAAGTGCTTCCTAGGAGACAATGCCTTTTCTGTACTACACTCAGTGTTATTTCTTACTGCTAAAAATGGGAGAGTTGTGACGAAGGGTGGGAAGGAGGAGAAGGAAGCAGAAAAATCTCTCATTTCCCCTTTAAAGAAAAGTAAGGATTTTTTTTTCTCCTACAAGGAAATCAAAGGCGGCACAAGATGTCTGCCCCTTTAAAATTGTAAGCTGATTTTTTTTAATGCCAAGCACTTTTATCCTGTAGCTTAAAGGCAGAGAATGAATAAAATGTAGAAAATGAAGGACATGTGACAGCATCAAAGGAGCAAGGCAGCGATGGAGAATGTGTGTCTAGCTCTGAAAGAGTGGGGTGGGCCTTTATAGGCAGACCATTAAGGTAATCTGACTGCCAGGTGAAGTCTCTATGAAAGAGCAGAAAAGAGGTAGAAAGTCTTTTTGAGGTTTTAAAGGAACGTTCTCCTTTATGCTCCCCCTCTCGTTTTTCCCTCATCATCTTCTCCCACCAATGCCATCCCACTTGCAAGGCAAACCATAACCATCTATACAAGTGCTTTCTGTCTCAAAGCATTTGGATGTTAGCTTGATCTCTATCTTGAGGGATAGAACATTTTTCATTTCTGCTCTGAGAAAATGGTGAATTGCTGGGTAAATGGGTAGAACCCTCTAGGACATTTTGAGAAGCAGTGGTTAATCAGAGTACTATTAATCAAGTCCTATTTACCTAATCAAGATAAGGATTATTTCTTGAACAGACTTAATTGCAGTACATTGGCACCATTAGGACATCATGACAAATCTCCTCATTTTATAGAGAGGAAATTGAGCTTCATGGTCTCAAAATTAGTCCAATGAAATTATAGGACTGCAATTCATTTCTCCACAGTCTTGCTTCTTATACCATATAAACTCTTTACTCTCAGAAGACCTCACTTACCATCTTTTCTCCTGCTTTCTCTTTCTTGGTATCAGATTCCATCCCATTGTCTGAACTATTTGACCAGCAGGGCTTGCATCAGCTAAATATGCATCTGAGTGAATTAAAGCCTGTGACTTTGAATAAATCTGGGTTAGCGTAGGTAGAAGAAAGGCCCTGCTATTCATGGCAGTATAGCTGGTGGGGGTGGGAGAGAAGGTCAACTTTCAGTATCAGGTGTAAACTATAATGATCAAGTTTCCTGGGATAATAAAATCCACCACAGAGGGTGCATCATGCCCTTACCCGTGCCTTTCTGATTTCCATAGTTCTTCTAAATGTCTTCAACCCTCCTATCTTGTAGCTCTACATTAACTCCTTGGCCTATTACACACTTTTTCCATATTGTACTTAAAATGTAAGTTGTACCACATTAGTTTAAGGATACCCCAGGGAAGTATTGTGCTAAAGTCGACTGGCTTAAGGAGAAACCTCTTGGATCCAAGCCCTAACTACCAATATCCATCCCTGTAGCTTTGAGCAGTTTACAGATGGTAAACCTGACCCAGAAAGTTGAAGCAAAATGAAGAGGTTAGATTTCAGAACTTTTAAAATCCTTTTCAATATTAACCTTCTCTAAAAAACAGAAGAAATAAAAAGCAGCTTTCCCTTCCTTCTTTGCCTCATCCCTAGCTGCCCCCCCCCACCTTCTTCCTCAATTACAGTGATCTTTCTATTGCCTCAAAATGTCAGCAGTGCTTTCCTCACAGGATCAAGGACCCAGCAGAACATGAGAGCTTTGTATTCTTCCTATTCCTTTCCCCCTTGAGAGGAAACTCCCTCCAGAGTAATTACATAGTAAATTATTGAGCTATGAAACTTCCCTCTAACTCATTCAGCATCCTTCTTTTTCAATCCCACAACGTCCCCTCAATACCCCCTCACCCACCCCAGTGGTCTATCATACCTGGATTGTTTCTTTTACCTAGTTAGAGGAGGCATACTCTTACCTTTCTACACATCTTTCTAAGCAAATTATCCTAACACATAAAAATAATGGGCTTTTTACAAGTTTGTTGTAGTTCCTTGCTGACGTCAAACACAGCTGCATGTCCTTCCACACTTTCCCTATTCTGCGTTATTAGTTGAATTCTCTGTCTTACGTAGTGACTCAGCTGCATGTCCTTCCACACTTTCCCTATTCTGCGTTATTAGTTGAATTCTCTGTCTTACGTAGTGACTCAGCTATGTGTGAAGAAAGGCCGATCTGGAAAATCCATGGCCTCGTAGGGCCTCCTGTAGGCTCATGCCTTTTTCTGGCAGATTCTCCAGGAACAGTTAACTTTGAGAATATCTTAGGAGGCTCAATTTATTAGTGATCTAATATGACATCTTAAAACATATTTAAGAATGTCCGGCATCCAAATGTTTTCTGAGGCTCCCATGGGCACCATTAGTCTGTTTAACCACAGGACTGTTCCTTCTTTGCACTGAGACCCCAGGGATTTTAGCTGCTACTCATGGGCAGCTGCCAAAATGCACTGCATCCCCTGACTTTATAGTCTCTCCTTCCAGCATGTTTGTGGAGCTAAATATGGTGTATTTATAGGCTCTCAAGTCTTTCTGGCCCTGACAGATGCACACAGACCCTTTTTAGTATAACACATTTATTGCTAACCATTGCTGAGAGATACAAAATAAGAAAAATCAGAAATGTGTTAAGTTCATCTTTTCCATATATATATGGAGATCTCGGATCTCCATATATATATATATATATATAGAGAGAGAGAGAGAGAGAGAGAGAATGCAAGAATGCTTCTACTCTATCCCAGGTATGGGGACATCAAGAGTAAATGCAAATGATCCTTCCTCCAAGAGGCTCCCAGACTAGCAGACAAACCTCACATATACTCCACAGACACTCATGTAGAAAGAGAAATATAGAAGACACAGCAGAACAAACAGTTCCTGATATATTTAAAGTTAAAAAAAATCCAGAATTGTAAAAAGTTGTTATAGTTTTCATCTGATGACTACTGATTATTCATACATTTTATTTATTAATCCCATGCTTATTTCTGAGTATCTATCACATGTCACCTTTATTGTAGGCACTAGAGCTGCCATAATAAAGAAACCAAACTAATTTCTTAGTTTCTATTCTAATGGAGAAAGTCATGAATAAACTAAAAATATATAGTTTCAGATCATGATAAATGCTATGAAGAAAAAGTGGATAGAAAGCAATATGTGGTCAGGGAAGGCCTCTCTGAGGAGGTGACATTACAGTGGAGCTCTAAAATAAAGAAAGGTAGAGATGGCTAGGTGATAGCCAAAGGGAGGAATATTTCTGGTATAAAAAAGAAACAGCAGCGAAATTTCTGAGGTGTGAATGACACTGGCAGTCTGTGGATTGTAAAGAACGGGACAGACACAGCACAGTCTCTCAATTCACCATAATGGGAGTAGTGAAATCATGTATATTGGAAAACACTACAAATCAGGTTTTCCTTGGTCTGGGTACAGGAAATGTTCTGTCTGGGTAGTGCCAAAGATCTAGGAAAAAAGCCTACTTCTCGGATCTCCAAAACATCTTTGTTCCAGAAACAATCTCCAGCAGTGATGGACAGTCACCAGGCCTCATCCCTGTAATCAGAGTGCCTGGAAACTTTTCAACCTGCTTGAGTCCAGGGTAGAAGGAACAAAGAGAGAAAGTCTTCAGAGATATTTTATAGGGTTTTTTTTTAATTTTTTATTAAATTTCTTGGGGTGACATTGGTTAATAAACTTATACAGGTTTCAGGTGTACAATTCTACATTACATCATCTGTATATTGCATAGTGTGTTCATCACCCCAAGACAAGTTTCTGTCTTCACCATTTATCCCCTTTCACCCTTCTCCACCTCCCCCATGCCCTTTTCTTCCTATGATTCCCATGCTGTTGCCTGTGTCAATAAGGTTTTCTTTGCTTTGCTTAATCCCTTCATGTATTTCACCCGGAGTCCCCAACCTCCAACCCTTCTAACAGCTATCAGTCTGTTTTCCATATCTATTGGTTTGTTTCTATGTTGTTAGTTTATTTTGCTCATTAGATTCCATATATAAGTGAGAACATATGGTACCTGCTTTTCTCTGATGGCCTTATTTCACTTATCATAATAATCTCCAGGTCCATCCATGCTGTCACAAAAAGTAATATTTCCTTCTCTTTTGTAGCTGTGTAGTGCTCCATTGTGTAAATGTACCACAGCTTTTTTATTCACTCATTTACTGATGGGTACTTGGGCTATTTCCATATCTTGGCTGTTGTAAATGACACTAAAATGAACATAGGGGTGCATATATTCTTTCTAAATAATGTTTCAGGTTTCTTTTAATATATTCTCAGAAGTGAAATTTCTGGGTCATTAACCCTTTGAGTAGTATGAATGTTCATGTACATCCTTGCGCCTCCTGACCATCCAGAGTACGATCGTACAAAAATTCTATTTTAAAAATGTATAAAGCAACATTAAAAAAGGGCAAATGTATATTCTTCTTGTTTGCATAAATTGGTTGTCAAAGAAACACGATTTTAAGTTAATAAAACTGTAACTAAAACTAATTTCATTTTTTGAAAAAAAACCTCAATCCTGGGGGTCAGTAAGCATAAAAAAATACCCACTACTCAAAGGGTTAAGGCAGTTTTCTTTTTAATTTTTTGAGGTAATTTTTCAAAACAGCCTACATTAGCTTTGAAAGAGCCATATCTTCCCCTGACCATCTTTAAAATCCACACAGAACTCTAGTTTGCCTTTTCTACTTTATGTCCTATGAGGTTATATCAGATATACCACATATAAATGCTACTTATATATAAGAAACATTGGCCTACATAGTAATCAAAAC
This sequence comes from Saccopteryx leptura, assembly GCF_036850995.1. Taxonomy (NCBI): domain Eukaryota; kingdom Metazoa; phylum Chordata; class Mammalia; order Chiroptera; family Emballonuridae; genus Saccopteryx; species Saccopteryx leptura. The sequence goes on from NC_089510.1 coordinate 45,315,385, forward strand.
AGCATGGTACTGGCATAATACCAGACATTTAGATCAATAGAACACAATAGAGGGCCCAGAAATGAAGTCACACCTTTACAGTCAATTAATATATGGTAAAGGAGGCAAAACATACCACAGGGTAAAGATAGCCTATTCAATAAATAGTGATAAGAAATTGGACAAAAATATGTAAAAAATAAACCTAAACCACTTCCTTCTACCACACAAAAGAAACACAAAATGAATCAAAAACTTAAATGTTAGACTTGAAACCATAAAAATTTAGAGGTAAATATAGGCTGTAAATTCTCATTCCTTTCTCATAGTAATATTTTCTTCTGATCTACATCCTTGAGCAAGAGAAACAAAAGAAAAAATAAACAAATAGGACTACATCAAACTAAAAAGATTTCACACTGTAAGAAAAACCATCAACAAAATGAAAAGACAATCCACTGAATGTCAGAACATATTTTCCAAGAGTACCTCTAATAAGGGGTTAACATCCAAAATTCATAAAGCACTTATACAACTCAACACCCCAAAACATCCAATTTAAAAAAAATAATGGACAAAAGACCTGAATACACACTTTTCTAATGAGGATATACAGACAGCCAATAGACATATGAAAAGATGCCCAACATCACTAATCATCAGAGAGATGCAGATTAAAACCACAATGAGAGATCACCTCACACCTGTCAGAGGGCTAATATCAATAAATAAAAAAACAGCAAGTGCTAGCAAGGATGTGAAAAGGAAACCCTCTGTTAGACGGAAATCAGATTGGTGTAGACACTGTGGAAATCTATATGGAATTACCTCAAAAAATTAAAAGTAGACCTGCTTTCTGACCCAGTGATTCAGTTTCTGGGAATTTATCCAAAGATACTCACATACTAAAATTTGAAAAAATATAAGTACTTCCATGTTCTTTGCTGTGTATTTACAATAGGCAAAGTTTGGAAGCAGCCCAAATATTCATTAGTAGATGAGTGGATAAAAACATTGTGGTACATTTACACAATAGAATAGTACACAGCTATAAAAAAGAAGGACATTTTACCATCTGCAACAGCATGGATGGGCTTGAAGAGCAGTACACTGAGTGAAACACGTCAGTCAGGGAAAGACAAGTATTATATGATTTCACTTAGATGTGAAATCTAATGAACAAAATGAACTAACAAATAAAATAGAGACAAACTGAGAGAGCAGGCTGACAGCTGTCAAAGGAGGGCTTTGAGAGCTGAGTATGGGGGTGGAAAGATTGAGCAAAAAAAAAAAAAAAGGAATAAACTCATTGACATGGGCAACAGTGTGGTGACTGCAGGTTGAGGAGGGTGAAGGGAGGTGGAGGAGGGCATGGGGGATAAATGGTGATAGAAGGAGATTTGACTTGGGGTGGTGAACTCACAATACAGTGTACAGAGCATGTATTGTAGAACTGTGCACCGGAAACCTGTATAGTTTTGTTAAACAACATCACACCAATAAATTTAATGAAAAGGAAAAGAAAAGGGACAAGAGGAGATACAAAAAATCTGAAGTGAGGATAAAATAATTATTTTGTAGTTTAAAAATACCGAGAAGGAATAGATAGTTGCCAGATGGGAGGAGGTTTGAGGGACTAGGTGAAAGAGGTGAAGAGATTAAGAAGTATAAGTTGCCAGTTATAAAAATAGTCACAGGGATGTAAAAGTACAGCATAATGATTATAGTCAACTATGGAATACTGCTCAGCCGTAAGAAATGATGACATCGGATCATTTACAACAACATGGATGGACCTTGATAACATTATACTGAGTAAAATAAGTAAATAAGAAAAAACTAAGAACTATATGATTCCATACATAGGTGGGACATAAAGATGAGACTCAGAGACATGGACAAGAGTGTGGTGGTTACGGTGGGGGGTAAGGGAAGGGGGGTAGGGGAGGGGCACAAAGAAAACCAGACAGAAGGTGATGGAAGGCAATTTGACTTTGGGTGATGGGTATGCAACATAATCAAATGTCAAAATAACCTGGGGATGTTTTCTCTGAACCTATGTTCCCTGATTGATCACTAATTTTAGTGTCACCCCATTAAAATTAATAATAAAGGAAAAGACAAAGGCTAAAAAATTAATAATACTGTAATAACTAGCCTGACTGGCGGTGGCGCTGTGGCAGGAGCATTGGACTGGTATGTGGAGGACCCAGGTTCGAGACCCCGAGGTTGCCAGCTTGAGCACAGGCTCATCTGGTTTGAGCAGGGCTCACCAGATTGAGCCCAAGGTCGTTGGCTCAAGCAAGGGGTCACTAGATCTGTACACTGTATTGTGAGTTCACCACCCCAAGTCAAATCTCCTTCTTTCACCATTTATCCCCCATGCCATCCTCCACCTCCCTTCACCCACCTCAACCTGCAGTCACCACACTGTTGCCCATGTCAATGAGCTTATTCCTTTTTTTTTTTTTGCTCAAAAAAAAAAAAAGATCTGCTGTAGCTCCCTAATCAAGACACATATGAGAAATCAATCAATGTACAACTAAGGAGCTGCACAACGAAGAATTGATGTTTCTCATCTCTCTCCCTTCCTGTCTGTCCCTATCTGTCCCTCTCTCTGACTCTCTCTGTCTCTGCCACAAAATAAATAAATAAATAAATACATACATACATACATACATACATACTGTAATAACTATGTGTTGTGTCAGATGGGTACTAGAATTATTGAAGTGATCACTTTGTAAGTTATATGATGGTCTGATCACTATGGTGTACACCTGAAACTAACATAACACTATATGTCAACTGTAATTAAAAAATAAAAAATAAATAAAATTACTGTGATGGGTTCTTAAAGAGAATGCAAATGAGTATCAAGCACTATGAGATTCAGAAGCCAGACACCAGGATGACCTTCAGGCACAGCCATAGAAGCACACAACAGAAACACACACATACACATACACATACACATACACAGATGATGTATTAAGAAATCTTTACTTTATAAATGCTCATCAATCTAACAGACGCTCTCCCTACCTCCACTCCAAAGTCCAAGATTGTGCAATTGTCACACAAGAGACTGAAATAATTATCTATGATACTTAATTAAATATCTACATTTCCAGTGAGTGAGAGATTTACCTTTTTTCCCTCTCCCTTTTTATTATAGGCAGCCCAGAGATAAAACCTTCAAGTTATGAGTAATTATAACCTGCTGAGAAAAGTGATGGAGTGCTATACTCAGAAGGACTTATCAAGCTCTGAAAATGTGGAGTCAACACTTAAAGACTTTTTTTTTATTATTATTTTCCCCAACAAAAGCAGTTTCCCAGCTTCTCCCAGAGGGAGATAAACAAACAGTATGTACTTGCATTTTAATGGAATAACCAGGACAGCCTCTTTCACTTTTTACTAACTACACTGGCTTCATATTTCTAAACCAGAGGGATACAGTGAAAAGTGTGTCATAAACAATGGTAAGTTACAAGGAGGATAACATTTTCTGTCATTATGGGTGGAGTTTAAGGATACATGGAACCATAACATTTTGTAAACTGAATATAAGAGCTTAGATTACTCTTTCAGGTGGTGCTAGGAAATGGGAAGCACCCTTAGATGCTCACACTAAGTTAGATGCTCTCCTATCTTGGGTACCTTTAATGCAGAAAAAAAAAAAAAAAAAAAGAACCAAGAACCACTGCTCTTTCTAGGGGCAATGTTCATCTTAGTTTCAATATGTGCAAGATGGCAACATTGTTTGAAGTTGGAACAGGATGGCTGAGTTTGTGGGGCTCTCTCAAAATTATTTTTGTAAGATGGATGGTATTTATCTGGGCTCAAACACACTTAAAACAGAGGTTCTCCAACTTTAGATTGCATAAGAATCTAGAGCTCTAGAGCTTGTTGAAAACGCAAATTCTTAGCTACCATACACAGAAAGAGAACATTTTCATGCTATAGGGAAAACAGCTGTTAGGCTTGCTGGCTTGCACTTTGCATGATTAGTGTGTGAGCATGTGGCAGAGCCATGTGTGTGTAGCCTATGTAAAGCTATGGGTGCTTGCCCTCAGGGCAGATGGTGGATCACTTGCCTACCATGGTAAGGGGACGTTTTCCTGTTCATTCTCCTGCCTCCGTGAGGGGTGATTTTGCTCTTTGCTCACTGGCTGCCAGGAGAAGTGGATTTCCCCTGCCTGTTTGCTCATCTACCATTGTGAGAACCTATTAAACAGCAATGGCCCAAAGCTTTCTGGCTCTGCAGTTTCTCAACCATCTGCCCAAATCTAACGTGAATCTGCCTAGCCTCAGCCTTGGCATTACATCTGGCATAGTGGGCAGGATTCGGATCAGATCGATATGGAGCCACCAATATCCTTGAAGGGTAGAGTAGAGAGAGGGGTGGCCATTCTCGAGCACGTGGTTCCCTATAGCTACCCTGTTGGGGACCATGGGCTGGGCATTTTTTTACAGCTCTGAAAATGAAGACTGAAAGTTCCATGTGTGAGGCCACCCGAGTTCGAGAGCTCCAGTTTGCCCTAGAAGCCAAATGCTGGCAATGGCAGTGTGAGAGACAACTGTAGGTTCAAGAGCTTGAGTTTCAGCTTCAGGCTGAAAGCAAGCAGCTGCAAGAGTCAAAGCAGTCACTGAAGAAGGAATTGCATTTTTGCCAGTGGAGTGGCTCTGATTGGCAGGAGCAGGCATTTCCATTCAGAAGTTCAGGCTAAAACCACTGTTGGCAGACTCAGAGCCTAACCAGTGGTCACCCAGAAGGTAAAAACACAGTAGCCAAACGTGCCTCAGGGACAGAAACAACCGCCTTTATAAGTAGTGGAGCACTCTCTGGTCCAGTCCCACCCCCAGACAGAGTTGATGGAGGATGGAGGTAGGGGCAAAATTCAGGCAGAAACCCACCGAGTGTGTGGCAGTTTGGTTGCTGCAATTGTGGAATATAGGAGTGGATGGCATCATGCTCTCCAGAACAGGGATGGAGAAATTAGCCAACCCATCCATGCACTCCTCAATGAGGCAGCACCTTCAGAACTACCATGACAATCCAAGAAATCACACCCTTTTAGAATGGGTGATGGCTGCCATTCATACGGTCTGGCAGCATGCCAGAGACTAGTTAGGGGTAGCCATATACTGAGCTGCAGCAGGTCCTCTGGGAACTAGGTATGAGAAATGCTGCTTTCATCCTGAAGTCTTGTGAGCCAGATGAGGAAGTATTTGCTGCAGAGAAGAGGGACCTGGTTCTTTGTAGTGCCCTGTCAGCCCTTTTTGGGTCACTAGTGGCTATCTTCAGCCCCTGTGTGGGGCAGCCCATTAATACTGTTACACTTATGGTGGCATATTTGAGGGAGGTGGAGGCAGCACAGCCCCAAACTCTGTGTGGGCTGCTGCCCGTGCTGCCCCACTCCCGAACAAGAGAAACGGGCCTATAAAGGTTACCCAAACACAGACGTGGGTAGATTTGATTATGGCCAGGGAAGATAGAGAGAAATTAGATGGCAGATCTAACAAAGTCCTGCTAGAGCTTTGGTGGCAGCTTAAGCCAGTACAGATGTTCTAGCTGCTGAAAAAGTGGGGCAAGTAGTCGGCCCCAGTAGCAGTCAAGAAAATGGCTGGTGTTCAGGTTGCCTGGTGGTAAGATTATACATTGGAGAGAGCTGCCAATAAAAATCAACAGGAGCATCTAAGAGAACTGTCAAGGCGGCACATGCCTTTGAATGTATCTGACCTTCCCAGGCCCTATAAGCTTGGACCTCTGAGGGGTTTGAATGGGGCTTGTGGCAATGGAGAGAGCACTTATGAGAAGGTGCTAGGGTCTGTTATCAAAGAGCTGTATGGCTAGTAGCCTGTAATGGACCTTCACCCTGGGTGATTAGCACAGATATCTGGGCTGTCTGTTGTGGGCTGATCATTGAGTGGTGTAATGGATTCTTGAAGCAGGGAGTGTGACAAGAGGGGGCACCAGCTCTCTTGCTGGATGCCACTTGTGGAACATATGAGAGACCCTGAGGGGGGTCCTAGCATCTCCGGAGAGACACCAAGTACATTTTCTTCAATGAACGTGGCCCTGGATGGTACATGTTCCCCACCTATGATGGGTGGCCTTGTTGGCTCTGTAGGGAAGGGGGTTGGAGGTGGGCCTTCAGTTAACTCCCTGGGCAACTGGCACCTGGTCGCCTAAGGTAGAAGTGTGTTCTCCCTTGGGTGCTCAGAGAGATGTCTTTGTGAAGGCATCTTTGTAATTATTGTCATTTTGATATAGCTTGTGCTGTTGTGGTAGTCTCTATTGTTTATATAATGTACCTCACTCCTTGCACAGGGACCATCGCGGAAGATACCTATCACAAAGATTGTGAGGTGAGCCACCCTAAAGGGGTGGAATGTAGGTAAAGCAGTGGTGTTAGGCTTGCTTGCTTATACTTTGTATGATTAGTGCATGAACACATGGCAGAGCCATGTGTGTACAGCCTATGTAAGGCTATGGTGCTTGCCCTCAGGGCAGATGGCAGATTGCTTGCTCACCACTGTGAGGGTCTATTTGGCAGATTGCTTGCCTGCCACTGTGAGTGGCCTTTTTTCTGCCTGCTCACCTGCCTCCACCAGGGGTGATTCTGCTCTTTGCTCACCACCCCCTGCCCTGAGAAGTAGTTTTCCCCTGCCTGTTTGCTAGTCCTCTGATATGAGAATCTATTAAACAGGAATGGCCCAAAGTTTTCTGGCTCTTCAGTTCCTCTACCATCTGCCTGAACCCAATGTGAACCCACCTGGCCTCGGCCACTGGCATCACACATGGCTTTGGGATGAGAATCAAGAATCTGAATTTTAATAAGCAAACACACCTTTACAGACTCTAATATGTGGCATAAGAAGAACACAGAAGCAGTCAACAGACAGGTTTAGAAAGTCTATGAATGCCTAATGTTGGATGAGGTATTGCGAGTTTTTAGGACTACACATTTTTCTTAGGATTCCTACATGGGTCTGCCATCCAAACAAGCTTAACGAACTTGGGGAAACATGATTTTGAGCAGTCTGAAGATTTCACTCAACTTATGGATCCCAACAAGCTTCATGTGTCCCAGGGTCAACAAGGTAGCTTGGCTCAAGAAATGGGATTCACTTCCTTTGTTAGTTTGGTTTCTTGGTTTAGCTATTCTGGTCTGAATCTGGTTTTCTGTGCTGTGTCATTGTCCCAACATTTCTGCATGATATCCCTGTAATTAGTCAGTGACATATTCCATGAGAAGAGATGTCATTAATACAATAATTCATGAGCCATACAAAGTCTTTAACCAAGACTTTCTGATTATTTTTATCAGTGAGAGGTGGCTTGAGAACCACCTTTTACTATAGTGGTGACAGAGGAATAAATGTGAGTTGGAAAAAAGTAAAACAAGAGTAAGTACATGAGAACTTATCAGAAATCAGTTCTAAACCCCAGCACTCCATCTACTTCTTTTTAATCAGTTGCCTCTTTGACCAGCCATCCTCATTACCTTTTTGTATTCTATTGCCTACTAAATTTCTCCAACTTCTGCAGTTCACTTTTCCTTCCTTTTCCTTCTCTCTCCCTCAGTTATTTTCTTTACCAATTTTACTCCCTCTCCCTTTATTCCCCAATATGCTGGAGGAATGAAATGAAAGAGAGTGAGTTGAAGAATATGAAGGCATATGAAAATATTATCAATAATGACACCTGGCAAGGCAGAAAATTAGAGAAGAGAATTAAATGGATGAGTCAGCAAATATAGACAAATGAATATAGAGTTTCTGCATCCTGCCCATTATTTCTGCTACAATTTTGGTAAAGGTTAGCATTATGCTATTCTCCCCTGGTTTTCAGTGGTTTTTCTTATGAAGCAATTACGATATTGGAATAGATGGTCACTATGAAACTTTTCAGCTCTGAAAGGCCAGCTCATGAGCCGGGAGCTGTCCAATCCAGAGACTAAATGTCCAGTCTAGTTTCTCTTACCTGGTAAATATAATTGGATTACACTGGTATCAGAGGTGCTTTCACTATTATTTAATTAGATAATTTTGTAGCCATATGCCAACCCCTGCACTGTGACAGAACACCTCCATGGTAGATGATTAGTTTTTTGTGCAATTAGAAGCAAGGATGAGGAAGCTGTTAATATCCATTGTTTTCATAATGTTTTGGTATTTCTAAAGCACGTTCACACACATATACTAATTCTTCACTAAAATCCTGAACTATAGGCACTATTTCCACATTTTACAAATGAGAATGCTGAGTTTAGAATCCTTTGATTTGTTAATGGTTGACCAGGAACTATAAGGCAGTCTTCTATCTCCTATAAAAGGTGAACTGATTCCCAAGTGTCTAAATTTTTCCTTTGTTGTGCAGGTAACTGGAGGATTGGAACTCAGACAGTCTCTTCCTCAAAGTGTCCTTCTGTAGAGTCAGTTATCACAGCAACGACTCACGATGCTTGCAAGAGAAAGGTTCATTCCTCTCTGGCAAGAGAAACAGTCTTTGAGTCATTTCTTTTTGGAAAAGCAGGGTACCATTTGTATTATCATGTGATGATTTCTCAGGTTTAAATGAATCCCATTCATCTGAAAGACTTGATGAACCTTGTAAATTACAAAGAGGTATATTTACAAATAAGAAAAATGTTTACTGCAAGCCAAACACTGTGCTACACAAAGGCTGATCTCATTTTGCAACAATATATTTCATTTAGGGATTGGAACTTGCTCAAATTTATATGAAAAATGGAGCTGGAGAAGACGTGACAGCCTGGCCACCAATGTAGAAAAATACACCAAAGCTTCCTATCCTTTGGCCAACACCATCCAACTACATAACACATTAAGGTGAGATGAAGAATATAAAACCGTAAAAAACAAAACATTATAACCGTGGCTAGAACAACAAAACAATAACTGTAATACTCTGGGAATTGAATTAAATGGCACACTATTGCCAGCTCCACAGTCTTCTCTTTGCTGACCACAGTCCACTCATTTAGTGGTGCACAGGGTTTCTTTTCAGAGCTAGGTCATGCTGAGTTTCAGACAAAAAGCTGAAAACCTCTTTGTAGCCACATTCAGGTTGCAATTAGAACTGGCCATTCCTAAAGTTTGCCAATTAAATCAAGCCCACTCCCCTAGGAAAGAAAGAAGTCTGTGTTAAAAACACATTATGTTAGGAAGAAGTGGGAGAAGTGAAAGAGGTAGGCGAGGAGAAGTGATGATATCCATTAGGAAATGGGTGCAAGATATTTGTGACTAAATCAGGATATATGAAGCTGAAGATGGCCAAACGCACATGGCCACCACATGAGACTCCTACAGGAAATGCACAGAGCAGTCCAGGAACAATGTCTGCAGCGGAGGAGGCATGCAGAGAAGAGCAACTCTCTTTTTCACGTCTGTGGATCTCAAGAATCACACTCACAGAATGAAACTGGAGTGCTAATGTAGGGCATTCTGGAATGACGCCTCCCACTCACCCTTCCACCTTGCCTTAATGCTCAACTAAATCACTGTTTAAGGTTCAGGTTTCGTACAATATAAAACGGGGCTTATAAAGACTATCAGAGACTAAGTTCTTGGCATTAAGTTAGATTTGGGAGGATTATTAGAATAAATTTGGGGAAAATATACACCTCTGTGCTGTTCCTTGGCTCTACCACCCTGCTAAATTAAACAATAAGGCTATTAGACAAAGTGGCTCATTAGAGTTTAGTTTGGTGATAAGCCCAAATCTAAACACTTAAATATCTCAGGTTATGACACCAAAACCTAAGGACAACAAATCAAACAGACTAGATTTTTTTTTCTTATTTTAGTGGGAGAAGGGGAGGCAGAGACAGGCTCCCGCATGCGCCCAGACTGAGAGCCACACGGCAAGCCCACTAAAAGGTGATGATGCTCTGCCCATCTGGGGCCCTTGCTCCATTGTAACCAGAACCATTTATTAGTGCCTGGGGAGGTGGCCATGAAGCCATCCTCACCACCTGGGGTCAACTTGCTCCAATCCAGCCATGGCTGTAGGAAGAGAGGAGAATAAATAGAGAAAGAAAAAGAGAAGTGAGAGGGGGAAGGGTAAAGAAGCCGATGGCGCTTCTCCTGTGTGCCCTGACTAGGAATCAAACCCGGGACATCCACATGCCAGGTTGATGCTCTATGACTGAGCCAACCAGCCAGGGCCCAGACTAGGTTTTAAACTATAGCAAATTTATAATTTTCTTACTTTGCTTCCACCTTTTCTCTTGGCAGAAGCCAGGGTATTTCTCTACCTTTATCTCTGTTTTAGTCACCATCTTTGTCTGTGGATACATTTCCCCTAAAGATCAATCATTTAGTTCTGGTAATCCCAATCCCTCCCATTGTCTCTGAAATTGATGCTAATCTGTGCTACTTCAATGCCTTCTGATAAACTTTTCACAGTTTCATCACCTGTGTAACCAATTTTTTAAATTTAATTTCTCTTATTTAAATACTTAGAGTGATTCCTCCCCCCAACCCTAATAATGCCTTCACTGATTTAATCAACTTTTTTCAGATTTCCTAGGACTAAAATTGATTTTAATATTTTGGATTAAATAATTTTGTCATATTAGTATTAATTCATAGGACCAACCAAATATAATTAAATTAAATAGGCAATATAAACAATCCAACTATAGTTCTAGAGAGTTTTGCTAAATTCTCTCCTCAGTTGGCATGGCAATGAATCAGCATCACACTGTAATCTGCCATAATCACTATTGTCTGAGCATAAACAAGGAGCAAAGTAGCAGGAAAGAGTTGAAAGAGTATACCATCTAATGACACTTACTTATTTTTGGTAAAGATGAAAGCCCCCAAATAAATGAACACAGTTTTAATAATCTGTTTCAGGAGAAAGTTCTTTTAGAAAAAAAAAATGGAGACTACTTTTCAAATAAAGGTTTTTCCATAAAGCAGTGTTTCTCAAATTATTTTTCATAGACCAATTATGTTAGAACCATTTAGGCTTCTTGCTAATGTTAGATATACTGACATCTTTGGTGACTGAAATACCGAAATCTATTTTAAAAGAAATAAAACACACTTAGCAATATTTATGTGCCTTACTTTTTTTTTTTTTTTTGTATTTTTCTGAAGTTGGAAATGGGGAGGCAGTCAGACAGACTCCCGCATGCAACTGACCGGGATCCACCAGGCATGCCCACCAGGGGGCGATGCTCTGCCCATCTGGGGCATTGCTCTGTTGCAACCAGAGCCATTCTAGCGCCTGAGGCAGAGGCCATAGAGCCATCCTCAGCGCCCGGGGCCAACTTTGCTCCAATGGAGCCTTGGCTGTGGGAGGGGAAGAGAGAGACAGAGAGGAAAGAGAGGGGGAGGGGTGGAGAAGCAGATGGGCGCTTCTCTTGTGTGCCCTGGCCGGGAATCAAACCCGGGATTCCTGCACACCAGGCCGATGCTCTACCACTGAGCCAACAGGCCAGAGCTACTTTTTTGTGTGTGGAAGAGAAAGGGAGAGAGATGAGGAATATCAATTTGTAGTTGTGTCTCTTTAGTTGTTCATTGATTGCTTCTCATACGTGTCTGTCTTGACTGGGGGACTCACGTCGAGTCAGTGACCTATTGCTCAATCCAGTGACTTTGAGCTTCAAGCTAGTAACCTTTGGACTCAAGACAGACAACCATGGGATCACTTCGATGACCCCATGCTCAAGCTGACAAGCCTGTGCTCAAGCCAGCAGCCTCATGGTTTCAAACCTGGGGCCCCAGTGTCCCAGGTCTATGCTCTATCCACTGTACCACCACTAGTCAGGCTGTGTACATTAAGTTTTGAGAGCTGCTGCTCTGAAAAGGAAAATAGAATACTCTTGGTGATCAGAAAGAATTGACAAAGTAATAATTTGATAGTTAGAACAAAGCTCACATTTTAGAAATGCAAAGGCTTTCTTTTTATTTTTATAATATAACCATAATGGTCAGATCCCTTTACTCCTTACCAGAAAAACCAGTGATCTTCAGCTGAATTTTAATATCAAGAGTTCATGAGCTAAATTTGGATATGCTTAAATAAGACTACTAGTAAGTACTCAAGGGAACAGAGTTTGATCCATAGTTATGGTTATGTTAGGTAGGCTCCCTATTATTTTAGTAACTAGAAAATTTCTGGTTCTAGTAAGTCCTCTGTCAATATTTGATTATGACACTGTTTTATTCATCTCCTTAGTCCACAGAATTTAGTACAGTGTCCAACTACATATCAATAAATATGTGTTTACATGAATTGAATTGACAATAATTCCACTAAGTCCATTTATTTCATGTAGATTTACCAGGAAGCCGATAAAAACATTTCAGTCGTGTCTGAGCTAGATCATACTTAGTCATAGAATTGGTTTACTTTTCCTCATACACTACCTAAGCCATCATGTTTATTACTAGGGATTTTCATTTTAGCTATTGTTGCCAGGATAAAATTTTAATTTTCTATGAAAATTATATTAGGACAGGGGGAGAACTTTTTATAAATAGCAAGGATTTTTTATATTGAATAATTTTAGAAATTTGCCTTACCATGTACAGTTTAAAACTTTTCTTTTATTGATTTTAGAGAGGGGGAGAGGGAGAGAAACATGGATTTGTTTCTCCACTTATTTATGCATTCATTGGCTGATTCTTGTATGTGCCCTGACTCGGGATCAACTTACAACCTTAGTGTATCAGGACAACACTAACTAGTTTAGCAACCGTGTACAGTTTTGCTAAAGCAAGTGCCTGTCTTCAGTAAAATTCTGAAGGGTAAGAATTTTACTTTCTTTTCTTTTTTATTTATTTTTTTTACTTTAAAAATATTTTTCATTTGCAGTTGATAATCCAGATTATTTTATATTAGTTTCAGGCATACAGCATACTGGTTAGACAATTATCTAATTTATGAAGTGACCCCCCCCAATAATTCCGGTACCCACTTAGCACCATCTGTAGCTACTACAATATTATTGACTATATTCCCTAGGCCAGGAGTCTCAAACTCAACTCAGCATGTGGGCCGCAGAGCAAGATCACAGCCATTCGGCAAATACAAGTAGGCCCCTAGGCTTACTTAATTTTATCCAAAATATTTTGAACTTAGTGGATTCGTCTGCAGGCCGCACAAAATTGTTCGGCGGGCTGTGAGTTTGAGACCCCTGCCCTAGGCTGTACTTGACATCCCCAGGGAAGTTTTATAACTACCAGCATGTCTTTCAATCCTGTCACCTTTTTTTTTTGTTTGTTTAGAGTCTCACCTTAGTCTTTTTTCCATCAGTCTTCTCCTTTAGGTCACCCTCTCTCCAGGCACTATCTCCTTCAAGAGCTCACCTCCTTTTTGGGCTTCTACACCCTTTCTGAACATATCCCTGCTAACATGCTGATTAACTCCTGAAAGTGTTCCTGTCTAGGTTTTTCATTGCCATTTTCCCTAATTCCGTTACTCTCTTTACCTGGGTACCAAGCTGCCTGCACTTCTTAAAAGGTCCCTTAAATTAAGGGGAGACTATATACTGTTGCAAATCTCTTTCTTCCAAATAACAAATCACTTTTAATCAGCAATCTCTGATAATAGGGTCCTCTGGCCAGTCCTCAAACAAAAAGTTATCTCTCCCACATTTCTATCTCTGGGTTCCATCAACGACCTCTCAAAGCTACCCTTGTCTCTGCTTGCCCCTTCCATTCTAGAAAGACCAGGATTGGTTTGGAAGAGTTGCCAGTGGGCTTCATGAATGCACTCTAGGTATGGAATTTATAGCTTTGTTACTGTCACTTGTTCTACACATCTCACCTCCAAATATTCACATAGAGCCAGCTGTTTCAAGATGCAGACAACATCATTTTTTTCTAAAACTACAGAGCCAGGCAGTCATGGTTTACAAACTAGTATTTAGTACACAAACTGACCTTACTCAGCGATATTGGATAAGTTACAACTCTACAGACTCAGCATATTAAGTTAAAGATTGCCTAAAGCACTGTGCCAACTCTCCAAATCCTTCCCTATTTCACTTCCAGGCAGGGTAACAGATTTTACGACCCAACCATGTGGATTTTTCTCTATTCCTTACACTACACTCTTAATTCCTCTATTCCAATATCAAGCCATCTATTTCAGGTTACTTTTAGTAAAGAGAACCCCTGTGTTGGTCAAATAAGTTTGTAAAATATGATTTTTATGTTTACTCGCTTATAGTTTGCATTGGAGGCTATGCAGTGCCTGGTATATGTGGGTCTGTGAAATTGCAAATTACCTTCCTGCTTGGGAAGGGCCACTGTTTTGCTAATGTTTGTTGGAGGAGAGGTTTTGATGCCAGAAACTTTTAAAAAGAGAGAGAAGGAGAAAAGAGAAGAAATCCATGTTTGCAGAGTGAGAGGGAGCGAATGCAGAGTGCTGAAGGAAGAAGCCATGTTGGCAGGGAAAGAGAAGGTGTGCAGATAGGCAACCAGAGGTGGGAGGCTTTGCGAGCTCCGCTGACACTGGTGGGGCCTTTGATTCTAGGAGAACCCAGAGAAGATTCTCCTGGTTGTGGAACCAGAGAATGCGTTGGTGGCTTTGGGAGCCCTGAGTGTTTGCTTATCAGCCAGTGTGAGACTTTAATAAAGCAATGGCCCATCAGTTTTTGGCTCCACTGTTTCTTTACCGTCTGCCCAAATTCAATGAGAACCTGCATGTGAATGGCCACGATTACTGGCCATACACCCTGGTTCTTCAGAAAAATCCTAGGAAACTGAGAGTGAGAGCAGACACAGTTTCAGTCTACAGATGGGCAGCTGGGCATCTACTAATCACTAGTACAAAACCCACCACTTTACCCCATGGGGATGTAGTCCACTGAGAAGACACATGGAGGGCCAGCTTTATTATAACATCATTCATGCTATAGAGAATTAAATTTAGAGAAGCTTGCTTAAGGAAGTTAGAAATCCTTGTGGAAATATCTGTGACAAAATAAAAACTCAGTATAAAAACTAGTGTTGAGACATATGGTAATAAATTATCAGCACTAACTCTGGGGTTAAAGCTATAGAGGGTCTGGAGCTGAGCAGGAAAGCTTAGGCAACATCTAATTTTACAAAACACATGATACCCTGGTCAGTGGTACAATGGATAGAACATTGTCCAGAGTGCTGAGGTCACTGGCTCAATCTTGAGGGCTCCAGCTAGAACCAGAAGTCCCTGGTTTGTGTCCCCTGCCCCCCGGTCAGGGCATGTATGAGAAACAACCAGTGGGTTTACAACTAAGTGGAACAATGAGTTGATGCATTTCTCTCTCTGTTTCCCTTCCTCACCTTCCCTCAAAAACATACATGGTTAATTTGTTCTTAAAATTTTTACACTCAGCTCAGTTGTCACTTCTTTGAGGATGCCTTTCCTGTTGTTCAACCTGACCAGATACCTGTGCTTCTTCCTCTCAGCTTCTGATCACACCATATTTGCATTGCCATTAAACTTACCTTGCTATAATATTTTAACTCATTTGCATCATTTTATCTCCATTGATATAAAGTATTCTTAAAACTAAGAAAAACACAATTCTTAGTAGAAGGCAGAAGTCTAATGCATGTCTACTAGATTAAATGAATAAAAAACTGAGTGTATGGATGAATAAATAGAATGAAGAACAATAAGACAGTATTATCAGAAAGATAGGTGGAAGGCCAAAGTTTCAAGAAAGCTAACAATGTGAAATGTTGTACAACTTTTAAGTAGAGTGAGATCAGAAGAAGGACATGATTAGTTTAGGCAAATAATATATAATTATATGTTTAGGCTTTTTGTTTTTTAAATAATTTTTTCAGGGAGTAGAGGTAAGAATTCCGTTCTTTGATGACTATATGAAAGGAAAAAAGTAGTTCCAGCTACAATTGACTATACTTAGAGAATTTAGAGAATTAAGGGAAAGTAAGAGTGTAGATGTTAATGTTGAGTGATCAGGATTATGTATTTGTTTGGAGGAGGAATTTTGACAAAATGATAAAGAGTTGCCTGGGAGGGTAACTGAAAAGATATGTATAAGGAAACAAGAGGGATATGGTAATGGAAATAATCAAGAATTGGGAGAAAGATACCTTATGTTTTTACTGTTGCTCAGTCTCACTTTGTATATCTCTCTCTCTTTCTCTCTCTCTCTCTCTCTCTCTCTCTCTCTCACACACACACATACACACACACACACACTGCTAAATGCATAACAGGTATTTCCTAACCACTTGTTGATTGAGAGGTCTAATAGTTAATAAATGCCAGTCAAGAGAGAGCGCTCCATTTTCTACTGATACTCTGATATTTCAAAAAGCTGCAAACACATTATTGGGAGAAAAATATTCACAGTCATATAGTGGTATTTTAATAAAGAATATTTTAAAAATTATTTCTGGCAAGCTATTCGAGGTGCATTTTTGGCCACATGCTCCAGTTAAGGACAGCATCTGGGTATTGCTCCCCTAAGTATAGAAAGGGGGTTTAGGGCCAGAGGCCACCATCATTATGGCCATGCAGGTTCAGGTTCCCATTGGATTTGGACAGATGGTAAAGAAACAGGGAAGCCAAAAAATGGTGGGCCATTTCTTGATTAAAGTCTCGCATCGGCCGACGAGCAACACAGAGGGAAAACACTTTCCTTTCACTCATTCAGAGCTCCCAAAACCCTGACACATTCTCTGGTTCCACAACCAGGAGAATCTTCTCCGGTTTCTCCTAGAATCAAGGCTTCACCAAACTCAGCCGAGCTCACAAAGCCTCTCATCTCTGGTTTCCAATCTGCACACCTTCTCTTTCCCTGCCAACATGGCTTCTCTGCACAAACTGGCTGCTTCTTCAGCACTCTGCATTTTCTTTCTCTCTCTCTGCAAACATGGCTTCTTTTTCCTTCTCCTTCTGCTAAACTTTCTCTCAGCTCCTGCTGTAGCTGCTTAGTTTACAGGCCTCAGGCAACCTCTTGCACAGAGCTCTCAGTATCCTCTCACAGGGCTGTAAAATACAGCCAGCCCATGGTCCCCAAAAGGACAGCCATGGGGAACCATAACCACAACCAGTCCTCTACCCCACCCCTCAAGGAGGGTGGTGGCTCCCTACCAATCTATTTCAAATCTTGATGCAAACTACACCAGATGTAGAGCCAGGGGCCACCGTCGTCAAGGTCATGTGGGTTCAGGTTCCCATTGGATTTGGACAGATGGTAAAGAAACAGTGAAGCCATGTTTGCAGAGAGAAAGAGAGAGAATACAGAGTGCTGAAGAATCAACCAGTTTGTGCAGAGAAGCTGTATGAACAGCGGTCACCACTGTCATGACCATTCACATACAGGTTCTCATTGGATTCAGGCAGACGGTAAAGAAACAGTGGAGCCAAAGAATGGTGGGTCATTCCTTTATTCAAGTCTTACACTGGCCAATGAGCAACACACAGAGAAAACAATTCCCTTTCACTCAGGGCTCTCAAAGCCACTGATACACTTTCTGGTTCCACAGCCAACATAATCCTTTCCAGTTTCTCCTAGAATCAAAGGCCCCACCAGTCTCAGCGGAGCTCACAAAAGCCCATCACCTTCTAGTTCCCCATCTGCACACCTTCTCCCTTCTCTGCCAACATGACTTCTTCTTCAACACCCTGCTCTTCTCTCTGCTCTCACGTCTGCAAAACATGGCTTCCCTCTCTCCTTCTCCTTCTCCTTCAACTGCGAAAACTTTCCAAGCGAGAAAACCTCTCTCCAGCATACAGTAGCAAACAATGGCCCTTCCCAAGCAGAAAAGTAATTTGCAATTTCACAGACCCACATTTACCTAGTGCTACACAGCCCTTCAATGTAAACTATAAGCGAGCAAACATGAAAATAACATTTACAAACTTATTTGACCCAACAGACGCCATGTGGCAGGGAAAGTGTGCAGATGGGGAACTGGAGATGATGGGCTTTGTGAGCCTTTCACTGAGACTGGTGGGGCCTTTTGATTCTAGGAGAACTGGAGAAGATTCTCCTGGTCAGTGGCTTTGGGAGCCCTGAATGAGTGAAAGGAAAGTGTTTTCCTTGTGTGTTGCTCATCGGCTGGTGTGAGACTTTAATCAAGGAATAGGCCACCATTTTTTGGCTCCACTGTTTCTTTACTGACTGTCCGCATCCAATGGGAACCTGAACCTGCACAGCCATGATGATGGTGGCCCCTGGCCCTACAGATGGAATCTGGGTGTTGCCCCCCTAAGTATAGAAAGGTGGAATGTGCCATTCCCAATTAAGTTTGATGCGTCATACCTGGTTTCCTAATGATGACATGTTTTTTCAGAGGAAAGTAACTCTGACATTCTAATCTACCATGCAATCAGGCTTACTGGCCTTGCTTGTCTCACACCGCAAGATAATCAGCTCATCAACCCAACAATGAGACACAGCCCCCATGGCTTCAAATGTTATTGATCATGAAACACAGATCACTTTCATATTCTGCAGAAGATGTGATTCCTTGGCTTTCTGAGGCAGTGAATTCAACAGGTTAAATCGACATCTTGTGAAAAGTATTAATTTGTTTTAAAGCAACACTTTGTTTTTCTGGGAATGCAACCCAAGGAAAACAACAACAAAAATCAGCTCGCAGCTCAAGGAAGCCCGAGAGCTGCAGTGTTTTCCCTGTTCTCAATCCTCTTCTAACGGTAGTAAATAAACACCCAAACTACTGCCTGCAAAATTCAGTTCCAAAGCTCCCACCACCTTGTCAAACTCTTCAAGGGGAAACATATTGCCTTAATTGCTTAAACCGAATTTGCATAATATGGACTTCTGACAGACACAAAAACAGGGATGCAAAAAAGAGATTAACAACGTGAGCTGCGCTCAGCCCAAGCCCTGTGCAGTTTGGAAACATGAGCAGAGAAGAATTGGTTGGATGGTTGGGTTGGTTTCATTTGCTCTCTGTCTCCCCTAGCTCCCACGTCCCTCCATCCCCCCACCTTCAGAATTGTTTGTTTTTTCATTTGCAATGCATTGGCTCCTAGCTTTGTGCTAGACGTGTTAATTGGCATTCTCAGGCAGAGCCTCCATTCGGGTCCCAGTAAAGCTCAGGAGGCAAAAGCCTGCACAGATTTAAAAGCAGCCTTGCCTCTTTACACTAAACTCATCCAAACACTCAAAACATTAACACTTCTCAGGAAGGCAGGGGCTGTGCCTTCCCCATCTTCATGCTTTCATGTGTTGTTGTTTTTTTTCCCCATAAAATGAAATTGATTTCATTTTGGAAGAGTCAGAGACAGTCAACTCCTCTCTGTGATCCACACCAAGACCCTTGGTATGCCTGAGAGTGCCCCAGCCTCAGGGTAGAAGTCTGAGCTATTCTGCTCTTGGAGCAGTACAGTGGCTTCCTGTTGCCTACAGGTTAACAAACCCCTTCAAATGGCTTCTAATCTAGATTCAGTCACCCAGCACTTCCTGTGTAAGAGGAAAATGTTCCATGTACTAAGGCACTTGCCCAAAAGATAAAGAAACTGCAGGCTATTTCCGGCACTTCCTCTAACCCGTTGAAGCTCTTGAAGTACCTTGAGCTCTAAGGGACTTCTTCCTCCCAATGCCCAGAGCTTTATGGGACACCAAACTGGAAGTCCTCTTTCCATAACCAATTATATAGAGACCAATGGACTCATTCTTTTCTATTCAGAGTGCTAGCATTTTCATTGTAAATTAGTATAAACACCATGAATCCCCACTTTCCATTACTCAGAAACCCCTAATATTTCTCCCTCAGTGAATGTACTCAGTGATGAATGTACCGCATTGCTGTTGCCTGGCAAGTTAATAAATTTACCTCCTCCCCCAATGGCCTTTGATTTATTCTCTGACATTTGCAATTTCATGTTTGCCCTAGCCTCCATCTCTTCATTACTTATACCATGGTCCGGTCAAGAATACCCTGCTCCTAGCCATCCACATCCTTTCTGGACTCATTCCTACCCAAACTGAAACACTTGGCTCTCGTAACTCGCTGCTCTAGAAAACCTTTCCTGCTCCTAAATAAACTTCCCTAGGATGCTGCAGCTTTTGCCTTCTGTCCTGGAATTCCCATCTCTTTGCAAGTGAAGCATCAAACCCCAAGTTATTATATAGGCACCAATATATATAAATATGGAAATGTGTTATTTGTTGTTGAATTACACAAAGACAGTTGATTTTTGTTTATTGATTTTATATCCACCACTTTTCTAAACCTTGTTATGGTTCTAACAGTGTATAAATCTAGCTTGTTTTACGTAAGTCCAATCGTATTTTCTACAAATAATAAAGCCTTAATTATCATCTTTCCCATCAATCATGGTTTATTTTCTGTTCTTACCTTCTTAAACTGGCTATGAAGCTTTCTATGTGATCTGTGATATCGAACATCTTTATCACATTACTGATTTTCAGGGGCAATACTTAATACCTCCATTAAATATTTGGCTATTTTATCAGTATATTTCCCTTTATAGGTAAGAAAGTTCCTTTAATCCCTAATTTGAAAAATGTATTTATATAAATGTATAAATAAGTTTATAAAATTATTTTTCTCAGTTATTTTATATCAATGTCCTTCCCAAAATTCTAATCTATTGTTTGAAGTATGTGTATTTTTATTTTTCCCCATCTGCATATAGTTTTCCAATTTTCTCATACACATGTGATTATTTAAACCAGTAAGTTTCAAACTGAGGAATCTTTTGCATACAACTGTGGTTACAGTGTTTGTATATGTTCACACGCCTTTGAGGGAGCTTTGGATTTGAGGAAAACTAAGAAAAGTTAAGGTGAAACACAAAGAAAAGGCAGTGTTCAATGAGCTGGTATTTAGTCTCTTGTCTAGAGTCTAAAATTGAACAATTAGATTTGGGGATCTTATTTTATTTTTTTTGATTCACATAGTAGAAAACTGATTTAGAAATAAATAACTATGTATCTGCTTTAGTGTCCCATGTTTTATTTGTGATTATGTGTGATGAAGATTTGAAAACATAAATACCTGTATGAACTGGTAGTAGAGAAAACTTTTAATAGTGAATAACTAATTGAAAAGTTAGAGACAGGTGACCAAATGCAATACGAAGGTTGAATTCAGCTAGACTGACTTTCTTGTCTGCTAACCCAGAAATATGAGAAAGCCAAGAGCTTTCAGGATATTTAAAATAAATACTGGGAATCTGTAAATCCAGTATTAGCGGCCGCCACCAAAGCCACCTGGCCAACATAGGTTCAGGTTTGATTCGGATCAATTGTAAAGAAACAATTGAGCCCAAAACTGGTGGTCCATTTTCCTTTAATCCTAGCTCGCACCCGGTAATCAAGAAATACACACAGTGGGAAAAACCTCTCTTTCCATTCAGGGCTCCCAAAGCCACTGACTCATCTGAGTTTTTCTAGAATCAAAGGCTCCCACCTCTTTGCCTCAATTTTGGCTGCCTCTTCTCCTCCACGTGGCCTTTCTTTGCCCTGCTACAGCATGGGCTCCTCCTCTCTACAAGAACGTGGCCACTCTCCCCTGAAACAACATGATCTCTCCAAAATGGCCTCCTAACTCCTCCTTTTAAAACTTTTCTCCGGGACAACCCCTTCTTGCAGCACACATAGCATAACCAAGCCCATCCCAAGCAAGACGGGCATTAATATTATCACCTGGGCAATGGGCAGCACCATCCTTAACAAAAAGAGTGAACAAAACCAGAAAATACAGATTTTACAACTCATTTGCCCAACAGAATCTAAAAGAGGTTAAAGTAGCTGACCCCTTATTCATAGCTGACATATGGTAGTGGGCAACAATATGCTGATTTTATGTGTATATGATTGCATTTTTATTAAATGTCCCAGATGTGGGCCCCAGACTAAAAGAACAAATCAATCTGGCAAAACAATGACAGCTAATTTGGGATTAGAATTTATCTTGAAGAAAGAGGCTCATATCACTTCTTATTTAATGAGGATTCTATCTACCAATCCTTATTTTTAGACATAAACAAAATGTAAGAACTGAGCAGGAGAGAGATCATAGGAGGAGACCTCAGTTTATGGGTTAAAGCTTGTGTCAGGATTCTGATTGTGCTTTCTCACATGTAATAGAAGAGAGAAGTCAGGTTACAACTCGATTCTGATTGTGATAAAGACTGAAAAGAATGCTAAGAAATGAGGCTCTTCCCCAGTCCAGTGACACAGGATTTTGCTGCTTGACACAATTCATTGAGCAGCGTGAGGCAATTCACAGTCTAGTACTTCTGGAAAATAATGAACCACATGTGCTGTGATATCAAATAAATGGAAGTTGGAACTGAGAAAATGCTTATGATCAGCATTTTCACACAACGTTCAGCTGTGTGATGCACAACGTTCAGTTTTAGGTGCAAAATAATTCAGGAGTGATGAGAAAACTAAATTTTAAAGATGCTAAAGGTAAAAATTTATTTTCACTTGTGGCAATACTATAATATTTTCTTATAAAGGTCAGAATAAAAGGAAAAGCCAATTTTTAACAGTATAGACAGGCAACTAATTGAGAAACATTTCCACAAAGACTGGCACTCTTCGGAGTATATTCACTATGCAATTTTGCTTTTGCCATTTGCTGTATTAAGGCAGAGATTTAATTTAGAGAATTTTGTTTAGAGACAAAATAAAACTTCAAAGAAACTACAGAAGTAAAATTAACTTCAAAGACACTGTTCCAAGTTAATTTTGTATTATAAATGTTTATTTAAGCATTTAATGACCATTCTAACTAATGTTTAAAGCTCTTCAAAATCATAAAAACATTGGCTCAGCGGTAGAGCGTCGGCCTGGCGTGTGGGGGACCTGGGTTCGATTCCCGGTCAGGGCACATGGGAGAAGCGCCCATTTGCTTCTCCACTCCCTCCCCCTCCTTCCTCTCTGTCTCTCTCTCCCCCTCCCGCAGCCGAGGCTCCATTGGAGCAAGGATGGCCCGGGCGCTGGAGATGGCTCCTTGACCTCTGCCCCAGGCGCTAGAGTAGCTCTGGTCGCGGCAGAGCGACGCCCCGGAGGGGCAGAGCATCCCCCCTGGTGGGCAGAGCGTCACCCCTGGTGGCGTGCCGGGTGGATCCCGGTCGGGCGCATGCGGGAGTCTGTCTGACTGTCTCTCCCCGTTTCCAGCTTCAGAAAAAAAAAAATCATAAAAACAGATTTTGGATTAGCAGGTCCTGTATG
Organism: Saccopteryx leptura; assembly: GCF_036850995.1. Lineage (NCBI taxonomy): Eukaryota > Metazoa > Chordata > Mammalia > Chiroptera > Emballonuridae > Saccopteryx > Saccopteryx leptura. Next base: position 45,338,559 of record NC_089510.1, read on the forward strand.
TGCTAGTTCCTTATAGCATTCCTCTCTCCCTCAGTTGGGTGAGTGAAACTTTATGTGCATACACTGGGAAGCAGCATGTTGCCGGAAGTCTGACTTATCTGTCTCTTTAAGCAGCACCAAGTTCTGCTGCTTTCCTGAACAATGGTGTTAACCTGTATGAAGATGTAAAGGTTTTAAGTCCTCATCAGTGAGAAGTTCCAGCAAGTATGGGAATTTTCAGTGGATCACTTTGTAATTTGTGTATTTTTTAAACTAAGTTCAAAGATTCTGAAGCTTCACTATCTATCTCCTTTTATAAGCATCATGGGGCATTTGTTTGAAAGGATAGAGATTTCACACTAAAAAAGAACATGCTAAAATTGTTGCTAGATCAAGGGCTATTTATATAAACATACTAATTCATCCACAAACTTTATATGGAATTTCCTGGCAAATTATGCTTCAAAATAAAGTTGTTTTTCTTTTTGAAAAGAAAAATTTAGTGTCATAAAAAGGAAAAAATAAAGCACCAAACAACCAAATAAGCAATTGCTTAGGGGTTGCTCTGGTCAACTGTGAGATGTTCTCCAACATTCATTCTCCCTTTCATCCATACTTGACTTTCAGCTGGTCCCTGATTCACTGATGGATGACTCTGTTTCCCAGTCTTCCCTACAGTTGGATGCAACCATAGAACAAAATTCTGGAGAATGCAATGTGAGTGAAGGTGATATGAGCCACTTCCCAGTTTGATCTTTTAAATTATTGAGCATGCAATGCTTTGGCACACTTCCAAGGAGCCTGCTGCTGCAAGGTGAGAAGAGAAAAAAACCACTTGGGTCCAAGAGATGGAGGTCACTTATTGCATATGCAAAAACACCTTGATCAAGACCATCTACTTCTGAGCTGTTACTCGAGAGAGAAATGGCCTATTGCATTTCTGCCCATTGCCTCCCCTCCTCCCACCCCCACCGGTTTATTTGTTATGGACTATAAACCTGAACTCTTAGCAACTCAGATGACAAACAATGAGAGGTGAGGTTAATTAGGGAAGACCCCCTTTAGTTGAATAGGGGAAATGATGGGCATACATTTTCCAGGAGAAGATATGTATATGCAGTGGTACAGTGATAAACCATGGTAGATGCTGATAACTGTTGATTAAAGCAAAAGATTTTCACTAAAAAAAAAATTTTTTTTTTGTATTTTTCTGAAGCTGGAAACTGGGAGGCAGTCAGACAGATGCTTGCATGTGCCCGACCGGGATCCACCCAGCATGCCCACCATGGGGTGATGCTCTGCCCATCCGGGGCGATGCTCTGTTGCGGCCAGAGCCAGTCTAGTACCTGAGGCAGAGGCCATGGAGCCATCCCCAGTGCCCAGGCCATCTTTGCTCCAATGGAGCCTTGGGCTGCGGGGAGGGGAAGAGAGAGACAGAGAGGAAGGAGAGGGGTGAGGGGTGGAGAAAGCAGATCGGGTTGCTTCTCCTGTGTTCCCTGGCCAAGAATCGAACCCGGAATTTCCGCACTACAGGCCGATGCTTTACCACTGAGCCAACCGGCCAGGGCCTCACTAAAAAATTTATAAGTAGCAACTAAGATGTCCTTCAGTGGGTGGATAGTATATAAAATGGGGTACATCCAGACAAGGGAATATTATTTAGCACTAAAAAGAAATAAGCTATCAAGTCATGAAAAGACATTGAGAAACCTTGAAAGAACATTACTAAGTAAAAGAAGCCAATATGAAAAGGCTTCTACTGTATGAAACTAAATTATGTTAACTTCTGAAAAAGGACAAAACTTTAGAGACAATAAAAAGATCAGTGGTTGCCAGTGTTGGGTAGAGGAGAATGAATAGACAAAACAGAGGATCTTTAACACAGTGAAAATACTCTGTATGGCACTATAATGATGGATACATGTCCTTATACATTTGCCCAGACACATATAAAGTACAACGACAGGAGTGAATCCTAAGGTGAACTGTAGACTTCAGGTGTTTATGATGTGTTAATGCAGGATCAGTTGTAATAAATATACCACCACAGTGGGGGATATTGATAATGGGGAAGAAGCTGTACATTGACAGGGGCAGGAGGTATATGGAATATCTCCTTACTCTCCTGTTAATTTTCCTGTAAACTTAAAACTTCCATAAAAAAATAATAAAGTGCCCTGGCCAGTTGGCTCAGTGGTACAGCGTCAGCCCGGTGTGTGAAAATCCCGGGTTCGATTCCCAATCAGAGCACACAGGAGAAGCGCCCATCTGCTTCTCCACCCTTCCCCCTCTCCTTTCTCTTTATCTCTTCCCCTCCAGTAGCTAAGGCTCCATTGGAGAAAAAGTTGGCCTGGGTGCTGAGGATAGTTCTGGCCGCAACAGAGCGATGCCCCAGATGGACAGAGCATCGCCCCTGGTGGGTATGCTGGGTGGATCCTGGTAGAGTGCATGCGGAAGTCTGACTGTCTCCCCGTTTCTAACTATGGAAAAATACAACCCCCCCAAATAAAACTGTCTTATGTAGTGATGTTTATCTGAAATTTATGTACACTTATTGATCAATGTCATCTTGTTAAATCTAATTTTCTAAATAAAAATAAAGACATTTCCGTATTCAAAAAAACAATAGTAAAGTCCTAAGACATTCCAAAGTTTATTTAAATGGGGTTGAAATGTATATGGAAATTATACATCTCTAAAGCTGTTTTAAAAAATAAATAAGCAGAAAAGAAAAAAAAAGCAAATAACAATGTTGAAATTTTAGAAGAATCAGTCAATTATTTCAGACAATCCTAGAGGTTATGTGATTTATTTCCCTTCATGTAATGTCTAGAATAAGTAGTCTTTCAACAGCTTCTGATAGAGGAAGGTCACTACTTCATAAAGGTGCTCATACCCTTTTATAGAGACCAAACGTTAAAAAATCCTTCTTTAAATGGATCTGAAATCCACTTGTCCTTAGTTCCCACCAGTGGTTTAAGTTTTATTTTTTGCAAGTAAGTTTAATCCTCTTACTAGGTAACATATCTTAAAATCTTAGTTTGCCACGTTCCCTTTAGCCTCTTCACTTTCAAATAAACTTCCCTGAGGTTTTTAGCTTGTCCTTTACCTCCCATGACCTCCAGGCCACTGCCACCTGAATCACCTTGTACGGACTCTCCTTCAGTTTGCTGAGGTTCTTAAAATTTGCCCAGAATTGAATGTCCTACTCTAGGTATGCTTGAATGAGAACAGAGAAGAAAAGTGACATTCATTGTACTTGTTCTGGGCAAAGTACATCTTGTAATAGATTGGATTACAAAGAGCATTGGATCAAATGAGCTTCTTGCATTTTTGTTTTGTTTTGGTTTTACCTGGTAGCCCAGCTTTCTTAGCTAATATCTATTACTTTTACATCTTCCCTGAAATGGTATGGGCTTGAGAGAATCTAACAGCAGCAAACAAAGTATAAAAATTTTGTGATAATCTAATGCATGAGGTAAAGAGAAAGGGATAGATACAGAAACTGTTTAGGAAAAATAAATATTGGTAAAGTAATGAATTGGATGTGAATAGTTAAAAAAAACTTTCACTGGAATAACTATGAGTTTAAAACAGGAGATATTGAAGGAGGAGTGTTAGAGAGGAAGTATTAGGAAGAGGTGAAGATTCAATTCTGTTGAAATGTTCACAGCTAGTTTCTGCTTTACTTGCTGGGGAAAGGAGAGAAATAAACTACTTTGGAAATAGATCATGTTCAGATGCAAAATGGGACAGGGAGAGGAGAATGCTTGTTCTTATGTACTGTTTAGAACCATGATGGGAACAGAACAGATGGTTTGGTGGTTAAGATAAGCACTTAAAGTGAGGCGGTTCTTATCCTAAGCTTTTTTCAAACACCCAATTTTCTTGAATCTGCAATATGACACTGGAAATATCACAATCAGGAAGCTTTCAAACGAGATTTCTGGCACTTCCTGAGGCAGTTGTATTCTCCACAGACTGTTTTAATTAAGACTCAGGAGATTAATCCTCACTGCTGGTGGCTGTTTTGGTATGAGCTCACACCTTCACCAAATAGATAAATGCATACAGGTAATTGAGCCAAAACACTTTAATATCAAATCCCAAGGATTTATGGCTGTTTTTATCACCAAGCCTGTGGAGCTCAAGGAATTGTGCTTTAAAAAAGCAGGAGCCAACCCTCACATAGTAAAGAAATTTAAAAAAGCATTATGTTACAGAAGACGGAGTGGCAGGCAGCACACAATAAAATATATCTGGCCTCAATTCCAGCCCTTCTAAAAATGGATGACTTTGGGTCAGTTATTTAAATCTTCTGAGTTCTTGTTTTATGATTTGTTCATAAATGCAAACGTTTTTGCATTCATTAACTCCAAATTAATTGTCTACTATGTTCTGCATAGATATTAAGACATAGTGTCTGCTCCAAGGAGTTTGCATTCTCGAGGGAAGAAGCACATAGGATTATAGTTTTCTATTCTCTTGTTTAAAAGAGCTGTCATGAGCCAAGTACTGTGCTGAACATTTTACACAGTATTTCCCTATTTATTTTGCACATGAGCCCTATGAAGATAATACTTTAATTGCAAATGAGAAAACTGAGGATTAAAAAGTTTAAGTAATTTGTCCAGGTTAATGTTTGCAATCAGCAGTTCTAACCCTGTGCTTTTGTTTCCTGCCTCTAGCTCACTGCTTCCATTTGCCTGAGAGCTAGGGTGGGAGATTAGAGGGGACCCTGAGAACCACTGAGGGGCTCCCACCCAGGCCAAAACCCAGGGAGTAGTAATATTTAGTTCAAAGGGTTCCAGAGAGAATTTTATTCCCAAAGAGGTTTAGGTGAAAGGACAGTACACTGAAAAGGGTGAAAAGCATGTCTAGTTATAAACTCTTTCAGCATTTGAAGATGCTGAGCAATCCTGACAACGCAGGAAAGAACAAGGCATGTGGATCACATGGTCTAGGTACTCAGGAGTGAGAGGCAAGTGTGAGGAGCTGGAGAGAGAAGGAGGAAGACCAGTGGGAATCCTTCCTTCCATAGAATCACCTTCCAAAAGCAGTAGAGCCCACAAGAACCTTTTTGGCAGCCTTTTCCAACATTTCATGGATTCAGGACAAAGAAAATGCAAACTAACTATGTAATTGATCCCAGAAGGAAATAATACGGATCAAAGGTCCATATATTACCGATGGAGTTCAACAGATGATAACAGGCTTTATCTGATGAGCTCTGTTTTAGAAGATACAGAAAGAGTGGGGTTTTGTTGGTTATTTGTTACCAAAATATACTCACTATTTTACTGTTCAACTTAAAACTCTCCTTGCCACCACTGTCTCTCCCGTGTCCCTTCATCATCCTCCAATTGCCAATAGCTTTGATGCAGATTTGCCAGATTTGCTTTCCAAAATTACAGCACTGAGATCCGCTCTGTGTCCAGCAGTACTGGGCGGAGTTCCCTGACAACCCCCCCCCCCCAAAACCATGCACTTTGCTAGATGTGCTGCATCTCTCTTCCTTCTGCTTTCATTGTTAATAATAGGTAATCAGTCTGCAGCATTTTACCTTTATCTTGAGTTGGTTCAAATGTCTTACTGGGAACAGTTTATGCTTCTGTCCTCTAGCCCTAGTAGCAAACAAACTACATTTTATTTCGTGTGTGTGTGTGTGTGTGTGTGTGTGTGTATATAGTTTTTTAAGATTTTATTCTTTTATTGTAGAGAGAGTAGAGAGAGAGAGAGAGAAGGAGGCAGGGAAGAGTGAGAATCATCAACTCATAGTAGTTGCTTCTTGTACATGTTTTGACTAGCCAAACTGGGGTTTAGAACCAGCAGCCTCAGCATTCCAGGTTGATTCATTATCTACTGTGCCACCACAGGTGAGACCAAACAAACTACAGTTTAATAAAGTCTTGCCATTTTTCCCTGTTGTTTGTATATATGCATGTGTATATGAGTATGCATGTATATGTATATACTATATTTTATGTATAATATATATGTATGACATATACATATACAAATATACACACAAGAAAGTTCTAAAAGGAACAAAGTACGAAAGGAAGAAAGACAATGACAATAGAAGGAGCTCAGTTGGGCCTGACCAGGTGGGAGGGGGGCAGTGGATAGATTATCAGCCTATCTGTGGATGCTGTGGTCCCAGATTTGAAACCCGATGTCACTAGCTTGAGCGTGTGCTCATCTGGCTTGAGCATGGGCTCAACAGCTTGAGCGCAGGGTTGCTGGTTTGAGCGTGGGATGGTAGACATGACCCCATGGTTGCTGGCATGAGCTCAAGGTCACTGGCTTGTGCAAGGGGTCACTCTGCTGGAGCCTCCCCACTCCCCCACATTTGAGAAAGCAATCAAACAACTAAAGTGCAACAACACAGAACTGATCTTCTCATCTCTTTCTCTTCCTGTCTGTCCCTTTCTGTGTCTCTGGCAAAAAAGAAAAAAAAAAAAGGAGTTTGGTTGGAACAGAAGCTCAATGTGGGATAATTTGCAATAGAGGATAATTTATCAGTCATTGGAAAGGAGAGGATTGGGGCATAGAGGCAATTTGTGCTGCCACACATTAAAGAAGGTAGACAGTTGGAGACACTGCTGTCTTTTTTCTACCAGAAATTGGGATTTGTCAGATTAGGAAGCATTCATTATGGATTCTCAGGCATCATACCTTACAGTTAAGCATCTATTATGAGCTGGGTCTGAGGAGACAGTCTCACTCAATGGGCTCTTGGCCATTAGAATCAGAGGCTGCTTCTCTTTCTGGGAGAAAGATCCATAATGCCAGGGTTATACAACCCTCCCATGTGGGTTCTAGTTTTGGCTCCAGCCCTAAGCTTGTGAATTTGAGAACCTTGTCACTCACTAGGTGTGGTTTCTTCTTTATAAAATGAATGTGATCCCTAAGACTTTTTCCAGCTCTGACAGTATATAATGTTATACATATTTTATGATTTAAAAATACAATTATATACTTTTTTTATTGCCATAGTGCTGCATCCTATGGGCTGATAGTCGCCTGCCATGGATGAAATTACTTTTTAATAACCATTTATTTGGTGCTCGTTTAAAAAATTTTAAGTATCCCCTTTAGGGCATAAGCACATTTTTATATCAATCTATTTAAATGCAAGGTAGAAAAAGACTTAACCTCATAATTTTCCATTCTAATTTTGTTGGTTGGACTTTTATTCTAGGTGTGAGGTTGTGTGATAAGAGCTATGTTTGAAGAGTTTTGTACTCTGAACAGGGTATACTGGGGCATGAGGAAAGTAAGAGAGGAGACAGTTTTACAGAAGCTAGAGGTGGGCTCTGTGAAGGAATTTAATATCTGCCTTCCCGCTGCTGCTCCTTTTTCTTATCTTTTATCTTCTCACCCATTTTTTTAATTTAATTTTTATTTTATTTTATGTATTCATTTTAGAAAGGAGAGAGAGAGAGAGAGACAAGAGAGAGAGACAGAGAAAGAGAAGGGGGGAGGAGCAGGAAGCATCAACTCCCATATGTGCCTTGACCAGGCAAGCCCAGGGTTTCGAACCGGCAACCTCAGCATTTCCAGGTCGACGCTTTATCCACTGCACCACCACAGGTCAGGCCCTCACCCATTTTTAATAGACTTCTGTGGTTTTTCCGTAGAAATCCTCTTTTCAAAATACAAAAAGTGCATAAAAAGTATAATATCATTTTGTGTAATAGACATGATGCAACGCATGCAAACTAAAAGTACTATTAACTTAGATTTGTCTTTAATGTTTAATAAATACTGGACAGGCTAAGAGTAAAAGGTGTTTACACAATTTTGTGACATTGTAAAATATACAACTCTTTGGATAAGTAATAGAAATTCCAAACTCAAAATGACATTCTTGGTAATACTGGCTGAGAAGGACAAACATAATTGTATTCATCTCTTTGCCAAATCTTTATTAAACACTTACGTTATACCAGAACTTTTTAAATGGAACAAAAATTAATTGAAAAGTATATATAGCCTGACCAGGTAGTGTCTCAGTGCATAGAGCATCAGCTTAGGATGCTGAGGACCCAGGTTCAAAACCCCAAGGTCACCGGCTTGAGCACGGGATTGTAGACAGGACCCCATGGTTGCTGTCTCGAGCTCAAAGGCTGTTGGCTTGAAGCCTAAGGTCACTGGCTTGAGCAAGGGGTCACTGGCTCAGCTGGAGCACCCTATCAAAGTATGTATGAGAAAGCAATCAATGAACAACTAAGGTGCCACAACAACAAGTTGATACTTCTCCTCTCTCTCCCTTCCTATGTGTCTGTCCCTTCCTTTCTCTATCTTAAAAAAATAATAATAAAATAATTAATTTATCTATAGTAATAAAAAATTAGAACCAACTTCAATGTCCAAAATAGAATATTTATCTAGTGTGGCATATAAATTCAATCAAATATTAATATTATGAAGCCAATTAATGTTAAAATAAATAAGAATTGAAAGCTACTGCCTGACCAGATGATGGCAGAGTGGATAGAGCATCGGACTGGGACAAAGAGGACTCAAGTTTGAAACAATAAGATTGCTGGCTTGAGCGTGGGCTCACCAGCTTGAGCACAGGGTCACTGGCTTGAGCATGGGATCACAGATGTAACCCTCATGGTTGCTGGCCTGAAGCACAAGGTCACTGGCTTGAGACCAAGGTCGTTGACTGGAGCAAGGGTTCACTCACTCTGCTGTAGTCCCAGGTCAAAGCACAAGGCACATATGAGAAAGCAATAAACGAACAACTAAGATGCCACAACAAAGAATTGATGCTTCTCATCTCTCTCCTTTCCTGTCTATCTGTCCCAATCATTCCCTCTCTATCTCTGTCACTAAAAAGGAAAAAAAAAAAAGAATTAAAACCTACTAAAGATGTTTAAACTATCACATTAAATAAAAAAGAAAAGCACAAATGGCTTCTAGAGGTCCCCAAACTTTTTACACAGGGGGCCAGTTCACTGTCCCTCAGACCGCTGGAGGGCCAGCACATACAGTGCTCTTCTCACTGACCACCAGTGAAAGAGGTGCCCCTTCCGGAAGTGCGGTGGGGGGCCGGATAAATGGCCTCAGGGGGCCACATGCAGCCCGTGGGCCATAGTTTGGGGACGCCTGGATAGTGTCTCAACCATGTAAAATGTGTCCATATAAACAGAGATTTGAAAGAAATATGGAGAACGAAAGCAGAGTTTTATTAAAGTGGTGTAATTTTGCATTCTTCTTTTGAAGATTTGGTATTTTATATTGATATTATATTACTTTTGTTTCACATTTTAAAAAGGCCACATTCCCTAATGACACATTGTGTGCCTGTGATACTACACTGCTCACAAAAAATTAGGGGATATTTCAAAATGAATATGAAGCGATAAAATATCTCCTAATTTTTGTGATTAGTATATTTAGCCACATGGGAAACTGCTTAAAGTTCATGGTGATTCCAGTCCACAATGTGGCTGTCTCAGGTCTAACCCTGTATACATACCAACTGCATAGGAGATTGGATAACTCTTTGGAAATTGCTGATACTTTCACAGTCCTAATTCCTTCTCCAGGAGGATATTTGAAAGTGGCTCTTTTGCTGATTTCATAAATTTCATTTTCAAACTTTTCCCTTCAGTCTCTTTCTAATGAACTTTCTTTAAAAAGTAGAATTCCTTCCTGAAGTTTTATGCTGGAGTACTACCTGTGAGTATGATTCCCTGTGTGAGGATGTCAAATTTAATTAGATTGTGCTCTCTGTTACTTAATGACTCAACTAGGCTTACAACTGCAAGATCATAACCTCCCTACTGGCTGCTGGGTTAGTTATTTCAAGGAACAACTATTCATATTATTCAACCATAATTATTTTAAACCATGCCCGGAAAATAATAAAAATAGTAATGCTCACTTAATTAGACCCTTCACCTGAGGATTTCTAAGCATTTTTGTGAAGATTTATTCACTCAGTAATTTGCATAAGACATCCAAGAAATAGGTGAGCAATATTAAAAATCATAGTTCTTACAGCTTCCTTAAAAAGAATGGTATATACTCATTCTTTCTTTTCTTCTTATAATAACTTGTCAATTCGCTGGCAGATTCCAAATGAATATGACAAAAGGTAGAGAATACAGAACTAGATAACACAATAAACATTTGGTTTAAAAAAAACAGAAGGCAAACAGATAAAGAGGATATATTTTTCTGTGTCCAAAATGTTCCTATCTTCCAAAAAATCTTCATAGCCTGTTCATTTTCTAGCTAATCATTAATCATTCTGGTCTATAAAGTACCTATAAACATGTAACCAATCAAGCAAATACATGCCAAGAATTCTGAGACCTGAGAAAAAGCCTGTCAGTCTACAGAAGCCAAAGGCACAAAAGAAAAGGCAACCTTATATCCATCCATGTGCTACAGCTATAGTCCTTCAGCCTATTCAGCTTAAAGTAACACTTGAGAGGCCACATTGCTCTGTGATAGTGCTGCTTGTCCTAGGATGATCTTTTGAGTGAGTCCCCATCTATTTTGTTCACCATCATATACCCAGAAAGTACAACAGTAGGTCTGGCCTTTTGGAAGTGCTTAGTAGTAATCTATATTTGTTAAGTGAATAAGTCTATAGTACTTTTGATTTATTGATCAGAAACAGATTTTCTCAGTTTATAAATTGAATTACTTTGATAGTAATTTAAACACACCAGCTGTAATGCATATGTGAGAAATCACTTTGGGGAAATTTAAATATGGACCAGGTAGTGAATACAATTGGCTCTGCAACTGAAAAACAGTGTAGCCACTATGGCAAACAGTACCAAGTTTCCTCAAAGAATTAAAAATAAAACTGCCTTATGACTCAGCAATTTCACTTCTGGGTATTTATCTGTAGAAAGCCAAAAACACTAATTTGAAAAGATATATGCAACATTCTATTCATTGCAGCATTATTTACAATAACCTAGCTATGGAAGCAACCTAAGGGCCCATAAATAGAAAAGAAGAAGTTTTGCATATATACAATGGAGTATTACTCAGCCATAAAAAAAAAAAATCTTACCATTTGTGACAACATGCATGAAACTAGAGGGTAATAAGCTAGGTGATATACCTCAGAGAAAGAAAAATATCAGATGATTTCACTTATATGTGGAATCTAAAGAACAAAACAACAAACCAACAAACAAAAACAGAAATAGACTCGTAGATACAGAAAACAGACGAATGGTTACCAGAGGGGAGGGGTTTGGGGGGCTGGGTGAAAAAAAGTGAAGGGATTGAGAAGCACAAATCGGTAGTTACAAAATAGTCATGGGGATGTAAAGTACAGCACATGAAATATAGTCAATAATACATATTATAATGACTATGTATGGTGCTAGGTGGGTACTAGAATTATTGGGGGGAAGACTTCATAAATTATATAAAAGTCTAATCACTATACATTGTACCTGAAACTAATATAAAATCATACTAAATGTCAACTGCAATTGAAAAATAAAAATAGTGGCCCCCAAAAGATATTTTCAAGTCCTAATGCCCAGTACCTACTAATGTGACTTTATATAGAAATAGTTTTTTTGCAAAGTGCAATTAAGAATCTCAAAATAAGATTATACTGGATTTAGGGTGGCTCCTAAATTCAAGATTAGTGTCCTTATAAGATAAGACACAGACCGAAAAAGAAACCACACAGAAACACAGTGAAGAAAGTTATTTGCAGAAACAGAAATTGGAGCTATGATGCCACAAACCAAGGACACCTGGAGCAACCAGAAGCTGGGAGAAACAAGAAAGGGTTCCCCTCTTGAGCCTCAGAGGAAGTGCATCTGTGTCCCACATTGATTTTGAACTTCTGGTCTCCAGAAGTGTGAGAGAATAAATTTCTATTATTTTAAACCACCTAGTTTGTGGTAATTTGTTGTGGCAGTATTAGGAAGTGAATATAAATCTTATAGTGAATGGTACTTAGTGATACCAAACTTCTTATTAGTTGTGTTAAGTGTAATAATGGTTATCAAGGCTATGTAGAAAAATACATATTTTTGAAATTTAAAACTTCATTATTAAGGTTGATATATTAGGTATCTTTTTTCATTTTATTTTTAACTGAATTTTATGGGGTGATCATATATCTTTCATTTACTTTGAAATACAACATTAAAATATAGATGGTATAAAAATGTGGTAACTGTTAAGTCTAAGAATTGAATATTTGAATACATATTAGATTATTTCCTGTATATATTTTTTAAAATTAATAAAATGCTGACAATAAACATTGTCCTAAGCTTAAATTACGTCTTAAATTATGGTGCTTGGTTTTTTTAAAATAACAATCAGGTCTTTAAACAGACACTTGATTTTCTAATGTCTAAGAGATAAACGCTCATCTTCACATTTTTTTCTTCTATGCCTTGTGACTGGTGTATTGAATCTTTTCACAACTATGCTCTATACATTTATCTCTCCAGTTTTCAAAATCAAATTGAATGTTCTTCATGGTATCTCTTTAAATCTTTATTTTTCTCAGGTTAAAATTATTGACTTGACCAGTGAATAATTGGTAGGTTTCTCTAATTCTCCCACATAATCTCATAAACTTCTCCACTGACCGACAACCATGAATCTCCAGGCTGCCCTTCCCCCACTCTCTGAATGTTAGACACCAGGCTTATAATTATTCCCATGCTTCACAGTCAAGTCCCCTCCTGGATGATAGCTTGTCTCCTCCGCTTCTGAAAATAGCTGATTGTCTACCCCAGAGGGACAACATCAAAGTTTGACAAATTGCTACTCATTTCACTTCTACTAGAAGGTGATCCCTGCAAATTACATTTTCTTTTTGGTACTCCTTGGCTCTCTCTCATCCCATTGCTGATCTTTCCTGGAGGGATAGAGCAGTCCATTTACTTTATTTTATCACCAGAAGCTGTTCTAATAACTGTCTCCCAGAGACACCATCCTCTAGTCTACAGAACTTATCTGTTGATCACTGGAGAATCACTCAAGGCTCCAGTAACAGCACAAGCACGTCCTTGTCTAGAGTCAGTCACATCTAGTATGGACTATTCTTCATCCTTTTATGGCCCATCTCCTTGCAGAATTATATATTAGCCAGTTTAATCCCTCCCAGTGTTGTTCTCTGTTTTTTTGTGTAATGTAGACATGTCATAGATGAGCTTCATAAAATGCATGGCTGGCATTATTATAATAGAAAGACTACCTCTTTCAATCTCTCCTGTAGTGGAATCTGAAGAGCCAGTCTCCCTGAATTCCCCTTCCACTTCACCCCCCACACATCAACACTAAATGTCTTTTGTAGCCCTGCCTTTCTCCTCCCTCCACTTTGTAACCAATTTAAGTCATGAATTTCCTCCCCCCAGAAATACACAAGTGACGTTTCATTCGGATTTTGTCCATCCCTGTCACCGAGGAATGAAAGGGTTCTCCTAGAAACTGAAAATTGGGTCTGCCATTCTTCTCCAAGTTCCTCTAAAACAATACCCCACCCCGCATTGTGAGGCATTTAAATCATCAGAGTCATTTGCTTAGGATTCATGAAATGACTGTGATATTGTGAACATTTTCTAGTACAACCTATGTACATGCTTTTCAGTTACACCTATAAAGCATCTCTTGCACTGTTCTTCACATAGGTAAGCCCTTCTCATCTTTCCAGATTCAATTTAACCATTCTTCGAAGTCATCTAACCTAACCACTAAACCTAAGAAACTAATCAGAATATGCATTTGTATAATATTTATGGATTAAAACTTAATTCTCTCACTTGGCTCCATACACCAGGTACATCTCAAAGATATTACTAAATATTTGTTAAATGACTGAGTGTAACATGCATTCAAAGTCCAGCCTTACCCTGCTTAACTGATGTTATTTATGTGTTTGTTTGTTTATTTATTTATTTGGGTCCAAGGTATTTTTCTCTCAAAATAGAATTTTCCCTCCTGTTCTCTATTTTTGTTTCTCCTCTCCTATCTGTATGTGTCTTATTGTCATTTTGCGCCTCTTTTCCTCATTTCTTCTCGCTTCTCTGCCACTCTATTTATAAATTTTATGGATGGCACTTTACATATAAACAACAAAGATGAGAGTTGATTCACATTTTAAAGGCTCATAACCTTCAACCATATAATTTTGCTTAGTATCGTAACAGTTGTGATTTAAAGTCATCAAAATTGAGTCATACTGGTTATTGGTTCAAAGGAGAATGATGATAAAGCAATCTAATAACTCATAGTAATCATATACAAGGATATAGCTATCTAAACATATTGATGCACATTTATACATAATAATCATAAGCTGGTTTTCTTGGAAGAAAGTAATGTAAGCCAAGTCCTAAAGACAAAATATGAGATGTGACAGATTAATAGAGTCTGCCTTCAAATGGCAGAAAACATCATTCCTGTCAGTTACTACAAATTTAGTGTTTTTAAATCCTCCTTATTGTATGTAGGTCACAGTTTTTCCTACACTTATGCAAGTTCTTGGGGAGGTGGCAAAGTATTAGAGAAGGCACCCTTCATAAAGGCTCCTGTGACAGTAGCTGATGGAAATCAATGTTGCAAGGGTTAGGGATTCATTCATTATCCTTAAAGGATACCAAGTGTGGGAGAGACATACACAAATAAATGTATAATTTCATATTGGTATCTTTAGAATATTTACAGCTCAGGCTCTGGATTAATATAGACTTATTTCATTTTTACTCCTTACTAACCATGCCACCCACTTTGGGCAAAACATTGAACTCTCTGAGCCTCACCTTCCTTGTATGTAAAATAAAGGTAATAAATTAATTATACAGTAAGTATTCAATTAAATTATATCTATTACTATTACTGTGATTCTCATTGGCATTGCTATGTAATTGTGCTATTGGCGGTGATCACTTTGTTCTGGTTATATGTGAAAAGAATTTGCCAAAATAAGGGAGGTCAAGTCTAAGTGTTGTCATATGGAAAACATATGACAAGTAAAGCAAATGTGATTACCATAAGAAAATTAGCACAAATTTTCAAAAGAAGATTAAGATTAGTCCCCTGTTTACTCGTGAAAGAAGCTGGGGTTCTGTAGAGTAAGCAGGTAGTCTATTCAATATCTCCTCTAGTATTTCTTATAGGCTCTTTCAAATGATAAACTGAGGACCACTTGGGAAATGTCAGCTCTTTCATGTTGCTCTAGAGATCAGCGAATCCAATGAAATTTAAGAAGTAATAAAAATGTTTGACAAATTCAAATCCAAATAATTGTCATGTTTTATAAAAATTTGAATAAATCCAGCAATTATTATTTTCCATTACAGTTTGTAAGCTTTCTCATGGAAGTTTCACAAGTAAGAGATACCAAAACTTCTTCTAAAAATGTTTTCTTAGGGGAATTATAGTCTTTTTCTACCAAATTAAGATATTCAGAGAAAAATGAACAGAAATGCTTGCCTTTCACTTTCTCAAAGAAGAACACACAATTCATTTACTTATTTAAGGAAAACAAAAGTAAATCTAGAAGTTGAAATATATTTTAGAGTAGGCATAAATGAAATCTAAATTCAGATCAATATTAATACCACAGAGCCAAAATTAGCTATAAATTTCTGCTTTCTAAAAATTTTCATAGGCTAGAGATAAATTTGCTATATGACAACGCTGAGTTGTGCTCCTGAACACCTATAACTACATGCAATTGTCAAAATACAAAAGATGTATTCCAAAATTTCATTTATAATTCAGTCATTTATAACTGGAAACACACTTTTTCCATAGAAACACTTTATTTTTTTTTTCAGAGACAGAGAGAGTCAGAGAGAGGGATAGATAAAGACAGACAGACAGGAACCGAGAGAGATGAGAAGCATCAATTATCAGTTTTTTGTTGCGACACCTTAGTTGTTCATTGATTGCTTTCTCATATGTGCCTTGACCATGGGGCTACAGCAGGCCAAGTAACCCATTGCTCAAGCCAGCGACCTTGGGTCTAAGCTGGTGTGCTTTGCTCAAACCAGATGAGCCCACGCTCAAGCTGGCGACCTTGGGGTCTCAAACCTGGGTCCTCCGCATCCCAGTTCGACACTCTATCCACTGTGCCACCGCCTGGTCAGGCTCCATAGAAACACTTTAATAATTTGTGATTAAATTCATACATAAGGCCATAAATGCTACATTTACATAAAGAATTTGTGTAATAAAAAGAATCTGTCTTTTTCACTGCATCAAGTTTTTTAAAAAAAATCAGGCAGTGAATCTAATTAATCATATTGAAGTATTTTACATCTACAGAAGGAAACTAATTAATATATAGTCATTCAATAATAAAATAATAAGATAAAAATCAAATTCTAAACTTCAATAAAAGGTGGAATATCTATTTGAAATGTTGTATATTGGATAAAAGGATGGCAAAACTCAAAAGGGAAGAGAGGTACCGTGTCTTTGGCTGAGTTTCTGAAAAAGGCAGAAGAGCATCTTCAAGGCATTCAGTGGTTATTAGGCAAGATTCTCTTTTTCCCTAAATAATTTCAGAACTTACAGCTAATACAAGTAGGTTTTCAGAAACATGTTTAAATGATCCATTTTGACTAACAAATGCAATGGAGAGATTAAATAAAAAGGTAACAGAATTACAAGGAAATAGAGGTAGGAGAGAAAGGAAGCTTTTAAATAAATATGTAGAATTGTTGCAATCCAGGAAGGTTGCCTGGAAGGAAGTTATTGAACTGTATGCAGAGAATGATAGAGGTACAGGATTGTGTATGATCCTTTGGAAGCAGGTTAAGGAAATGTTGGGGCAGAAATAGGGACCTACTAATTGCATGAACTGTCCACAGAGTGGTAGGACAGTGCACACTTACAAGGCTTTCTTGAGATGCACTTACTGAGCCTTTCAAACTTGTGGATAGTACACTTTTGCTTGTCTTTACCAGGTGAATATGCAAACATTGGCCAGTCCTGTCTAGCTATGTACTAGGGATTGGGTTTTGGCTTTTTAGCACATCATGCAACTGCTTCTCATTTAGTAGCAAAAACAAAGTAGGTAGCGTAAAAAGGGTATCTGATACTATATTTGTTTATACTGTGGTGCTTGTCCATCGCCATTCTTTTCACATATTTCAAAATTTGTTTGATTTCTAGGTTCAAATCTGACAGTAGACACAGTAAGAAGTCTAGAGAGACTCTCTATGAATAACTTTTTTTCCTGTAATGTAATAGTGGTTTTCCTAGACCGCAGGCTCTGTCAACTTCAATTAAACAGTGGCTCAATCAGAGTGAAGACAGCCTTCATATTTTTGCCATAGAACAGTTTCTCCTTTGTGACTAAGCCTTTTCCAGCTGTTGAGATGTTCACCAATTGCTGCCTCAGCTCCTTGGAAACCACTCAGCTTGCGGGCGCCAACACATTTACTGTACTAGTAATTAATGCTGTTAGCTTCGTAATTAAAAAAAAAACAACTTTTTGCCTTTATACTCAGGATGATAATGCTGCAAGTAAAAATTAATTAAAATGAAATAAATTGCCTTCAGTTAAACCAAACGAAAAGAGAAAGGGAGGGATAAAAGGAGGAGGAAACTGACTAAGAGTTTGTAGCCTTATTAGTGAAGCAAACAGAGGAGGCTGGGCTTTAAATTTTTTCCTGATTCTTCTTCCTTTGTGTTATGCTCGGGTTAATGGAGCCAAAAACTATCAGTAGGAAGGGAACACAAAAATGTTCCACTTTTCTTCCATTTAGCTATGGGTCACTATGAAGACCACACATGAACGCCCATGTTTGTTCAAGCCCCCTTTCAAATTTCTTGAGTTGGCCTGTTTGAAGTAATGAGCTGTAAAATTGGGTTTTATATGATTATTAATTAGATTCAATGCCTGATTTTTTTTAACACTTGATGCAGTGAAAAAGACAGATTTTTTTCATGGGACAAAGTCCTGACAAATTTAGTCACTAATCATAACAGAGTTTTAAGTGAGTAAACCTGACTTCTACCTATCTTGAAACAGAGCTGGTGTCATTGTCCACTCTCCTGATTTTTCTAAATTTAGCCTCCCATTTCTATCTGTGGGTCACAGCTTCTTCTTCTCATTTGTTTCCATTTTAATTTTAATTTTTAAAATTATACTTGACACACAGTATTATATTAGTTTCAGGTATACAGCACAGTAGTTACACATTTATATAACATCCAAAATTATCCCCCATAAGTCTTGGGGCACAGCTTCTTTTAAATTAGTGTAATGCAACGGTGTCCTAAATTTCACAAAGAAATAGCTACCAATTAATCAATAAATACTTGCTTAATAAAATCCTAGTGCGTACATAAGGATTATGTCAGATGCTTCCAGGGCTACAGAAACTGAAAAATATAACTCTGTTGTCAAATAATTGATACACGCACTGGAAAAAAGAAAGCTAAAATGCATAAACCACTTACAAGTGGGCAATTGAAGGCTAAGGGCTCTGACACTAAGTGAAATGAGAGTCTGTAAAGGAAAGAAAAGGAAGAGCACTGTCGCCTGGGAGTCAGGACTTCATGGGGAGAATGAACCAAAGGAAAGGAGCAGCAAAAAAAGGACACAGTTGAGGAAAGGATTTTCACCACCACTAAGGACATATAATATCTATACATCTCAGTCATCATTCAAGAGGGAAGTATAACTGTCAGCAGGTATATAATTATAAACTTTCTCTAGCACTCTAGAATGCTTCTACTGTCCTCTAACAATACCTGGAAGACTTCTGTGGTTCTGTTTGATTTTCTATAGATTGTCACACCTTGGGCATTCTACCTTTTAAAGCCTAGAATTTGTGGTATGCCTTTGTTACATTTTCAACCAGAAATTTAGTCCCTGACAGGGATCAGTATATAGTTCATCTTCCAACGTTAGGATTCTAGTTGTGGTGTATGAAGGAGGCACATTTAGAGAAACACACATTGAACTGATAGCTCTCTGCTTGGGTGTTGATATTAATAGGAGAAGAGAACCTTCAGATAATCTCTTGGAAGTATGAAACATTGTCCTCCCAATTCCACATCCCACTCCCGTTTCGGGCCATTTCATTAACATCCCCAGGTAACAGCTTTCCAAGAAAATGGTAGTAAGTGAGTGGACTACCCAACTTCTTCAACAACTCTTCTCAAACATTTCAGATTGTAAAATTAGATTCCTTAGATTTAAGAACAAAGTCGATATTCTCTTTGTAAAGTCATATGGATTTGTGCAAAGGGAACTTGTTAAAGTCCCTTCAACCAAAGATGTTTAGAGAAAAAGGTTCACCTGGTCCATTCACTATCTAGATGGAAAGTGTGCTAACAGTCTGTGGAGCCCTATATAAAGGCCTTGGCATTACAGAGGCCATGGAGCCTCTGTAATTTCCAAGTGAGGAAAATCAATCTTAGCTCCAGATAGTTCAGCCTGAGAAAGGGCACAGGAAATGGTTTGAAGAGCTGCTTTTTCTTTTTCTTTCTTAAGCAACAGGGTACATTTCCTGCCTGAGGAAAGGAAGATCCTGAGTCTCAGATGAGCACAAGTCTTAAACACCCAGAAAGTAGAGCTATTAGGTTAAATGAACCTAGCTGGGCTTTGATGGATGTCAGTTGGGCTTCTGAGCAGCTGCTGAACTACTCATACTAGGGAGAGGCCAATACCAATTGGAAGCATCCTTTGGCTATGAGAGTAAGGAGTTAGCAAGCAAGGGAAATTTATTTATCCCTCCCTACTCCCTGCCAGCCTTTATGATGTGCAACAATGTACTGTTAAGCTGTGTGGTATTGACAAAGGCAAAGTACACAGCTGATTGTTTTCCTACCTTCCTTTAATCATTCCTTAGAACCTTGTAGAAAAGGAAACTGCCAAGTAAAATATACCAGAGCTTGAAAGAAAAAAATGTGCAGCAACATTTTAATTAAGAAACGATAGACTAGATTATATGATGACACAAGAAAAGATGGACCTTGAAGTAGTGATGCAGTGTGAAGAAAATGAGCCAGAATAGAAATGATAGTAAATTACTAGTTTAAAGTGAATTATTGATATTCTGTGACCTCCATGAATTGTACTTTGCAGTTCAATTTGTAATGGTCACATGGTTTACTTGATTCTTCCCTCCCAGTTCCAGAAGGCATAGCAACATGCTCTGTGAGCAGCAGAAAATTCTCCTGCTGACTGGTTCATAGACTCTCCCCTTGAAGTGCTGAACTTACAATCTGGCTCGAGCAAAGAACTGCTGACTGGCAGCTGGCATGTGCACAACTACTGGCTCGAATACTTTAAGGCTTGGCTCTTAGAAATAAATACAATGAGATCAGGAATCTTGAAGTTGGTGGCACAGGACACAGCCTATCTCTATAGACACTCTTTCTGTGATAGTTCAGTTCTGTTCTGTTGTGCACGTTGAAGAGGGACTTTCCTTAGGTTTTTACAGGTCTGATCACAGATCCCATGGATTGGAGAAAACAAGCTCATTCATTTTTCATTTTAACTTATCTTGGGATATGAATGTTAGGAGAAAGAAGAAAGAATAAAGAATAAAATGGCAAACACAGAGAATAATTCATGAAATGACCAAAGGATGCCTGATGGATAAAACTGGCAAAAGACATTGTAGCCAGCTTGGAGGCTTTGAGACTTCATTCATTCATTCATTCATTCATCCAAATGAGGAATCCTATTTCACCAAAGAAAAAGTATTTTTTGTTTAAAACACAACCATAAAATTAGCATCAGAGCTGACTCCATTAGTCCTGATAGAGTAGGTTATTAGAAAAGAAAAAATAATGTATTCTAAATGTGTTAACTGAAATATAATAAAAACAAGGCCTTTTCTGTAAAATAAAATTTATCTTTTCTTCCACAGTTCAATTTTAAATTCTCTGCTCTTGACTTGAGAACAGGAATACTTGAATTTCTTGATACTGAAAATGGAAAATCCTATTTTTTACAAGATCTTTTCTTCCATTACATTCAATTCTGAAGTGTAATAGACATCTGAGAATTATGTTTCATAAAGTATGTGGGACATGTTTTGGATCTTTGCAGTACGTTTCAGACATTTAATATAATAATATGCTTCTTGGAATTTCACAACTCATATAAACATACTAAAGGCTCTGAGAAGTCCTATAAAAAATAACTTTAAATCTAGGAGCACCAACCTGTTTGACCACAAACACCTATTTTTAAAATGTAGTATAATTAAGGGATTAATAAGTACAATTTGACAGTTACAAAATAGTCACAGGGATGTAAAGTACATCATAGGGAATACAGTCAATAATATTGTAATAATTATGTATGGTACCAGGTGGGTACTTAAGTTATCAGGGGAAATACTTCATAAATTATATAAATGACTAACCATTAGGTTATATACCTCAACTAATATAAAATAATATTGAATGTCAACTGTAATTTAAAAAAATAAATGTAATGCAATTATATTTTTTGCAGAACAAATATTCTAAAAGCTATGATTTAGGACATGCCATTATAGTGAGAAGAAAATGGACATACTCAATAAAGCCAACATTTAATTTTTTGTTTTCCTGCTAAAGTATGTCTGTATTAACTTTAAAAATCACACATGCACATGAATGCACAGAGGGAAGAATGGAAGAAGGAAGGCAGGGAGCTGGGGAGGGAGGGAGGGAAGAGAAAAGGAAGAGAGAGACAGAGAGATTGATTTTGCCTTAAGAGTTAAATAATTTAATCTCCAAATCTTTGTTTTTCATATATAATATTGAAAGTAGTGTTGTTATCAAGAAATGAAAAGGAAATTACATTTTGTGTACCTACTGTGTGTCACTTACTTTTAAAAAGCACATTATATATATTATTTTTTAAAGTTATCAGGATAATAATTGCAAAAACACTATTTAAGTTCATTTTCTACTAAAAAATGCTGTGCTTCTACAATTTAAACAACATATATTCCCCCAAAAAATGACATTTGCCATTTGAAATAAGCCATTTCAAAGTCTGGAATGTAAAACTGGAGATACTAAGATTACTTCCTGATGGTAACATCAGAAACATGCCTTTGTGAATATAATTTAGTTGAAATACAGGCTTTGTCCTATTGTACCATGTTATTAAAATCCACTCTCTACTGTCTACACTCTTCCTCACAAAGACTCAAGCATAGATGAGTCTTACATCAGTATCAGTAACAGCATATAGATCTTATAAGTAGTATCCTTTTATCTTAATTGTGCAACTCTTTGTTCAATGTGCTGAAAAGTAAATACAACATTCAAATCAGTAACAATTTTATAAAATTTACCCTTTGTTTTCATTCTTGTTTTGCTTAGACTCTATAGTGACAATGCTAATGCTTGCTGATAAGTGGGCAAAGCAGGGAGAGAAAAAAAGGAGAGCAAGAAACTTATATACATTATATAAAAGGTAATGAAGTATGGAATGGAACATCTACTACATTGCCAGATTCACGGGCTTCATACATGTTTCCTGACCCAATTAATATGGAGGTATTGTAATTACAGAATATCTACTTCCATCCACATCAATTATCTTTGCCATCATTTACAAGAGCATTTAGTTCTCACAAGAAAATGTTGAGTCATTGCTAGCCCTATTATATATATGAACAAGTTGAGGTTCAGAGAGAATTTGTAAGTGGTCAGAGGTCACACCACTCACTTTCTGAGACTCACACTCAGGCCATTTAACTATGAAACCCATGCTTTAACTATTGCATAGTTCAAGAACAGATTAACCTAAGTTCTCATGTGTGTCTTAAAGTTGATGAGGACACAGAGGATCAGAGGGCTGATATTTAAAGGCCAATCCAAATAAATTCTTCCATCAGGATTTCTGTGCCTTGGTTCCTTGAATATTTTGAGATGAATAATACTTTATTGTAAGGAACACCCTTGTGCATTGTAGGATGCTTAACAACATCTCTGGCTTCTACTAACTAGATGCCATTAGTGTCCATCCCTTTCCTAATTGAGATGTGACAACCAAAACTGTCTCTAGATATGGCTGACTGTTTCAGAGGGGGGCAAAAATCACCCAAGGTTGAGAAGCTCTTTTCTAGTGAAATAATGTCTTTCCTATGACCACCTGAATAATCAACTCTGAAAAGGTCCCAATATTTATCACAAGCCTTCTGAGGCTTGGATCTTCCTGGTTCTCTTCTACCAAGGGACAGACTCCCTCAAAGACTCACAAAACCACATGGTCCTTTTGGCTTTTACTAAGCAAATCAAGCCATTTTTTCATTGAAGCATTATATTGATCCTGCCTGACATTTCTGGAAAATAGTTAAGATCCTAGAACAGAAGCATAAAATAGCTGTAATTTTGAAGAAAAAAAAATTTCTGACCTTTTCTCTATCCCTGCATAGTGGTGACCTGCTTAAGTATCTGTCATGATTGTTGCAGGGCAT